>NW_027140291.1:0-300000 GCF_036365525.1 Heterodontus francisci
TATCAGAGAGTGTCAGCGAGAATCAGAGAGTGTCAGCGAGTGTCAGAGAGTGTCAGAGAGTTTCAGAGAGTGTCAGAGAGTGTCAGAGAGTTTCAGAGAGTGTCACAGAGTGTCAGTGAGTGTCAGAGAGTTTCAGAGAGTGTCAGATAGTGTCAGTGAGTGTTAGAGAGTATCAGAGACTTTCAGTGAGAGTCAGAGAGTGTCATCGAGTGTCAGAGAGTGTCAGAGAGTGTCAGAGAGTTTCAGAGAGTGTCACAGAGTGTCAGAGAGTGTCAGAGAGTTTCAGAGATTTTCTGAGAGTTTCTGAAAGTGTCAGAGAGTGTAAGAGATTGTCAGAAAGATTCAGGAAGTGTCAGATAGTATCAGAGAGTTTCAGAAAGTGTCAGAGAGTTTCTGAGAGTGTCAGAGAGTGTCAGAGAGATTCAGAGAGTTTCAGAGAGTGCCAGAGATCCTCAGAGGGTTTCAGAGAGTGTCAGAGCGTGTCAGAGAGTTTCAGAGAGTGTCGGGGAGTGTCAGAGAGTGTCAAAGAACTTCAGAGAGTGTCAGAGTGTTTCAGAGAGTGTCAGACAGTATCTGAGAGTGTCAGAGAGTGACGAAGAGTTTCAGAGAGTGTCAGAGAGTGTCACAGATTGTCAGAGAGCTTCAGAGAGATTCAGAGAGTGTCGGGGAGTGTCAGAGAGTGTCAAAGAACTTCAGAGAGTGTCAGAGAGTTTCAGAGAGTGTCAGACAGTATCTGAGAGTGTCAGAGAGTGCCGAAGAGTTTCAGAGAGTGTCAGAGAGTGTCAGAGAGTTTCAGAGAGTGTCACAGAGTGTCAGTGAGTGTCAGTGAGTGTCAGAGAGTATCAGAGAGGGTCAGCGAGAATCACAGAGTGTCAGCGAGTGTCAGAGAGTTTCAGAGACTTTCTGAGAGTGTCAGAGAGTGCCTGAGAGTTTCTGACAGTTTCTGAGTGTGTCGGAGAGTGTCAGAGAGTGCCAGAAAGTTTCAGAGAGTGTCACAGAGTGTCAGAGAGCTTCAGAGAGATTCAGAGAGTGTCAGGGAGTGTCAGAGAGTGTCAGAGAATTTCAGAGAGTGTCAGAGAGTTTCAGAGAGTGTCAGACACTATCTGAGAGTGTCAGAGAGTGCCGAAGAGTTTCAGAGAGTGTCAGAGTGTCAGAGAGTTTCAGAGCGTTACAGAGAGTGTCAGAGAGTGTCAGAGAGTTTCAGAGAGTGTCACAGAGTGTCAGAGAGTGTCAGAGAGTTTCAGAGAGTGTCACAGAGTGTCAGTGAGTGTCAGAGAGTATCAGAGAGTGTCAGCGAGAATCAGAGAGTGTCAGCGAGTGTCAGAGAGTGTCAGAGAGTTTCAGAGAGTGTCAGAGAGTGTCAGAGAGTTTCAGAGAGTGTCACAAGTGTCGGGGAGTGTCAGAGAGTGTCAAAGAACTTCAGAGAGTGTCAGAGAGTTTCAGAGAGTGTCAGACAGTATCTGAGAGTGTCAGAGAGTGCCGAAGAGTTTCAGAGAGTGTCAGAGAGTGTCACAGTTTGTCAGAGAGCTTCAGAGAGATTCAGAGAGTGTCGGGGATTGTCAGAGAGTGTCAAAGAACTTCAGAGAGTGTCAGAGAGTTTCAGAGAGTGTCAGACAGTATCTGAGAGTGTCAGAGAGTGCCGAAGAGTTTCAGAGAGTATCAGAGAGTGTCAGAGAGTTTCAGAGAGTGTCACAGAGTGTCAGTGAGTGTCAGTGAGTGTCAGAGAGTATCAGAGAGGGTCAGCGAGAATCACAGAGTGTCAGCGAGTGTCAGAGAGTTTCAGAGACTTTCTGAGAGTGTCAGAGAGTGCCTGAGAGTTTCTGACAGTTTCTGAGTGTGTCGGAGAGTGTCAGAGAGTGTCAGAGTTTTTCAGAGAGTGTCACAGAATTTCAGAGAGTGTCAGAGATTTTCAGAGAGTTTCGGAGATCTTCAGAGAGTGTCAGAGAGTGCCAGAAAGTTTCAGAGAGTGTCACAGAGTGTCAGAGAGCTTCAGAGAGATTCAGAGAGCGTCAGGGAGTGTCAGAGAGTGTCAGAGAATTTCAGAGAGTGTCAGAGAGTTTCAGAGAGTGTCAGACAGTATCTGAGAGTGTCAGAGAGTGCCGAAGAGTTTCAGAGAGTGTCAGAGTGTCAGAGAGTGTCAGAGAGTGTCAGAGAGTGTCAGAGAGTTTCAGAGAGTGTCACAGAGTGTCAGAGAGTGTCAGAGAGTTTCAGAGAGTGTCACAGAGTGTCAGAGAGTGTCAGAGAGTTTCAGAGAGTGTCACAGAGTGTCAGTGAGTGTCAGAGAGTATCAGAGAGTGTCAGCGAGAATCAGAGAGTGTCAGCGAGTGTCAGAGAGTGTCAGAGAGTTTCAGAGAGTATCAGAGAGTGTCAGCGAGAATCAGAGAATGTCAGCGAGTGTCAGAGAGTGTCAGAGAGTTTCAGAGAGTGTCAGAGAGTGTCAGAGAGTGTCAGAGAGTGTCAGAGAGTTTCAGAGAGTGTCACAGAGTGTCAGAGAGTGTCAGAGATTGTCAGAGAGTTTTTGAGAGTTTCTGAGTTTGTCGGAGAGTGTCAGAGAGTGTCAGAGAGTTTCAGAGAGTGTCACAGAGTGTCAGAGAGTGTCAGAGAGTTTCAGAGATTTTCTGAGAGTTTCTGAAAGTGTCAGAGAGTGTAAGAGATTGTCAGAAAGATTCAGGAAGTGTCAGATAGTATCAGAGAGTTTCAGAAAGTGTCAGAGAGTTTCTGAGAGTGTCAGAGAGTGTCAGAGAGATTCAGAGAGTTTCAGAGAGTGCCAGAGATCTTCAGAGGGTTTCAGAGAGTGTCAGAGCGTGTCAGAGAGTTTCAGAGAGTGTCAGAGAGTTTCTGAGAGTGTCAGAGAGTGTCAGAGAGATTCAGAGAGTGTCAGAGCGTGTCAGAGAGTTTCAGAGAGTGTCAGAGAGTGCCGGGGAGTGTCAGAGAGTGTCAAAGAACTTCAGAGAGTGTCAGAGATTTTCAGAGAGTGTCAGAGATCTTCAGAGAGTGTCAGAGAGTGCCAGAAAGTTTCAGAGAGTGTCACAGAGTGTCAGAGAGCTTCAGAGAGATTCAGAGAGTGTCAGGGAGTGTCAGAGAGTGTCAGAGAATTTCAGAGAGTGTCAGAGAGTTTCAGAGAGTGTCAGACACTATCTGAGAGTGTCAGAGAGTGCCGAAGAGTTTCAGAGAGTGTCAGAGTGTCAGAGAGTTTCAGAGCGTTACAGAGTGTGTCAGAGAGTGTCAGAGAGTTTCAGAGAGTGTCACAGAGTGTCAGAGAGTGTCAGAGAGTTTCAGAGAGTGTCACAGAGTGTCAGTGAGTGTCAGAGAGTATCAGAGAGTGTCAGCGAGAATCAGAGAGTGTCAGCGAGTGTCAGAGAGTGTCAGAGAGTTTCAGAGAGTGTCAGAGAGTGTCAGAGAGTTTCAGAGAGTGTCACAGAGTGTCAGTGAGTGTCAGAGAGTTTCAGAGAGTGTCAGATAGTGTCAGTGAGTGTTAGAGAGTATCAGAGACTTTCAGTGAGAGTCAGAGAGTGTCATCGAGTGTCAGAGAGTGTCAGAGAGTGTCAGAGAGTTTCAGAGAGTGTCACAGGGTGTCAGAGAGTGTCAGAGAGTTTCAGAGATTTTCTGAGAGTTTCTGAAAGTGTCAGAGAGTGTAAGAGATTGTCAGAAAGATTCAGGAAGTGTCAGATAGTATCAGAGAGTTTCAGAAAGTGTCAGAGAGTTTCTGAGAGTGTCAGAGAGTGTCAGAGAGATTCAGAGAGTTTCAGAGAGTGCCAGAGATCTTCAGAGGGTTACAGAAAGTGTCAGAGCGTGTCAGAGAGTTTCAGAGAGTGTCGGGGAGTGTCAGAGAGTGTCAAAGAACTTCAGAGAGTGTCAGAGAGTTTCAGAGAGTGTCAGACAGTATCTGAGAGTGTCAGAGAGTGCCGAAGAGTTTCAGAGAGTGTCAGAGAGTGTCACAGATTGTCAGAGAGCTTCAGAGAGATTCAGAGAGTGTCGGGGAGTGTCAGAGAGTGTCAAAGAACTTCAGAGAGTGTCAGAGAGTTTCAGAGAGTGTCAGACAGTATCTGAGAGTGTCAGAGAGTGCCGAAGAGTTTCAGAGAGTGTCAGAGAGTGTCAGAGAGTTTCAGAGAGTGTCACAGAGTGTCAGTGAGTGTCAGTGAGTGTCAGAGAGTGTCAGAGAGGGTCAGCGAGAATCACAGAGTGTCAGCGAGTGTCAGAGAGTTTCAGAGACTTTCTGAGAGTGTCAGAGAGTGCCTGAGAGTTTCTGACAGTTTCTGAGTGTGTCGGAGAGTGTCAGAGAGTGCCAGAAAGTTTCAGAGAGTGTCACAGAGTGTCAGAGAGCTTCAGAGAGATTCAGAGAGTGTCAGGGAGTGTCAGAGAGTGTCAGAGAGTGCCGAAGAGTTTCAGAGAGTGTCAGAGTGTCAGAGAGTTTCAGAGCGTTACAGAGAGTGTCAGAGAGTGTCAGAGAGTTTCAGAGAGTGTCACAGAGTGTCAGAGAGTGTCAGAGAGTTTCAGAGAGTGTCACAGAGTGTCAGTGAGTGTCAGAGAGTATCAGAGAGTGTCAGCGAGAATCAGAGAGTGTCAGCGAGTGTCAGAGAGTGTCAGAGAGTTTCAGAAAGTGTCAGAGAGTGTCAGAGAGTGTCAGAGAGTTTCAGAGAGTGTCACAGAGTGTCGGGGAGTGTCAGAGAGTGTCAAAGAACTTCAGAGAGTGTCAGAGAGTTTCAGAGAGTGTCAGACAGTATCTGAGAGTGTCAGAGAGTGCCGAAGAGTTTCAGAGAGTGTCAGAGAGTGTCACAGTTTGTCAGAGTGCTTCAGAGAGATTCAGAGAGTGTCGGGGAGTGTCAGAGAGTGTCAAAGAACTTCAGAGAGTGTCAGAGAGTTTCAGAGAGTGTCAGACAGTATCTGAGAGTGTCAGAGAGTGCCGAAGAGTTTCAGAGAGTGTCAGAGAGTTTCAGAGAGTGTCACAGAGTGTCAGTGAGTGTCAGTGAGTGTCAGAGAGTATCAGAGAGGGTCAGCGAGAATCACAGAGTGTCAGCGAGTGTCAGAGAGTTTCAGAGACTTTCTGAGAGTGTCAGAGAGTGCCTGAGAGTTTCTGACAGTTTCTGAGTGTGTCGGAGAGTGTCAGAGAGTGTCAGAGTTTTTCAGAGAGTGTCACAGAATTTCAGAGAGTGTCAGAGATTTTCAGAGAGTTTCGGAGATCTTCAGAGAGTGTCAGAGAGTGCCAGAAAGTTTCAGAGAGTGTCACAGAGTGTCAGAGAGCTTCAGAGAGATTCAGAGAGCGTCAGGGAGTGTCAGAGAGTGTCAGAGAATTTCAGAGAGTGTCAGAGAGTTTCAGAGAGTGTCAGACAGTATCTGAGAGTGTCAGAGAGTGCCGAAGAGTTTCAGAGAGTGTCAGAGTGTCAGAGAGTGTCAGAGAATGTCAGAGAGTGTCAGAGAGTTTCAGAGAGTGTCACAGAGTGTCAGAGAGTGTCAGCGAGTTTCAGAGAGTGTCACAGAGTGTCAGAGAGTGTCAGAGAGTTTCAGAGAGTGTCACAGAGTGTCAGTGAGTGTCAGAGAGTATCAGAGAGTGTCAGCGAGAATCAGAGAGTGTCAGCGAGTGTCAGAGAGTGTCAGAGAGTTTCAGAGAGTATCAGAGAGTGTCAGCGAGAATCAGAGAGTGTCAGCGAGTGTCAGAGAGTGTCAGAGAGTTTCAGAGAGTGTCAGAGAGTGTCAGAGAGTGTCAGAGAGTTTCAGAGAGTGTCACAGAGTGTCAGAGAATGTCAGAGAGTTTCAGAGAGTGTCAGTTAGTGTCAGTGAGTGTCAGAGAGTATCAGAGACTTTCTGTGAGAGTCAGAGAGTATCATCGAGTGTCAGAGAGTGTCAGAGAGTTTTTGAAAGTTTCTGAGTTTGTCGGAGAGTGTCAGAGAGTGTCAGAGAGTTTCAGAGAGTGTCACAGAGTGTCAGAGAGTGTCAGAGATTTTCTGAGAGTTTCTGAGAGTGTCAGAGAGTGTCAGAGATTGTCAGAAAGATTCAGAATGTGTCAAATAGTATCAGAGAGTTTCAGAAAGAGTCAGAGAGTGTCTGAGAGGGTCAGAGTGTGTCAGAGAGATTCAGAGAGTTTCAGAGAGTGCCAGAGAGCTTCAGAGGGTTTCAGAGAGTGTCAGAGCGTGTCAGAGAGTTTCAGAGAGTGTCGGAGAGTGTCAGAGAGTTTCAGAGAGCTTCAGAGAATGTCAGGGAGTGTCAGAGAGTGTCAGAGAGTTTCGGAGAGTTTCAGAGAGAGTCAGACAGTGTCTGAGAGTGTCAGAGAGTGTCAAAGAGTTTCAGAGAGTGTCAGAGAGTGTCAGAGAGTGTCAGAGAGGTTCATATAGTGTCAGAGAGTTCCAGAGACTCTCTGAGAGTGTCAGAGAGTGCCTGAGAGTTTCAGAGAGTGTCACAGAGTGTCAGAGAGTGTCAGAGAGTTTCAGAGAGCTTCAGAGAGTTTCAGGGAGTGTCAGAGAGTGTCAGAGAGTTTCGGAGAGTTTCAGAGAGAGTCAGACAGTGTCTGAGAGTGTCAGAGAGTGTCAAAGAGTTTCAGAGAGTGTCAGAGAGTGTCAGAGAGTGTCAGAGAGGTCCAGATTGTGTCAGAGAGTTCCAGAGACTTTCTGAGAGGTTCAGAGAGTGCCTGAGAGTTTCAGAGAGTGTCACGGAATGTCAGAGAGTGTCAGAGAGTTTCAGAGAGTGTCACAGAGTGTCAGTGAGTGTCAGAGAGTATCAGAGAGGGTCAGCGAGAATCAGAGAGTATCAGAGAGTTTCAGAGTCTTTCTGAGAGTGTCAGAGAGTGCCTGAGAGTTTCTGACAGTTTCTGAGTGTGTCAGAGAGTGTCAGAGAGTGTCACAGAATTTCAGAGAGTGTCAGAGTTTTTCTGAGAGTTTCAGAGATCTTCAGAGAGTGTCAGAGAGTGCCAGAAAGATTCAGAGAGTGTCACAGAGTGTCAGAGAGCTTCAGAGAGATTCAGAGAGTGTCAGAGAGTTTCAGAGAGTGTCAGACAGTATCTGAGAGTGTCAGACAGCGCCGAAGAGTTTCAGAGAGTGTCAGAGTGTCAGAGAGTTTCAGAGAGTGTCATAGAGCGTCAGTGAGAGTCAGAGAGTTTCAGAGTGTGTCAGAGAGTGTCAGAGAGTTTCAGAGAGTGTCACAGAGTGTCAGTGAGTGTCAGAGAGTATCAGAGAGTGTCAGCGAGAATCAGAGAATGTCAGCGAGTGTCAGAGAGTGTCAGAGAGTTTCAGAGAGTATCAGAGAGTGTCAGAGAGTTTCAGAGAGTGTCAGAGAGTGTCAGAGAGTTTCTGAGAGTTTCTCAGTTTGTCGGAGAGTGTCGGAGAGTGTCAGAGAGTTTCGGAGAGTGTCACAGAGTGTCAGAGAGTGTCAGAGAGTTTCAGAGAGTTTCAGAGAGTTTCAGATAGTGTCAGTGAGTGTTAGAGACTATCAGACACTTTCAGTGAGAGTCAGAGAGTTTCGGCGAGTGTCAGAGAGTGTCAGAGAGTTTCTGAGAGTTTCACAGTTTGTCGGAGAGTGTCGGAGAGTGTCAGAGAGTTTCGGAGAGTGTCACAGAGTATCAGAGAGTGTCAGAGAGTTTCAGAGATTTTCTGAGAGTTTCTGAGAGTGTCAGAGAGTGTCAGAGATTGTCAGAGAGTGTCAGAGAGATTCAGAGAGTTTCAGAGAGTGCCAGTGAGCTTCAGAGAGTTTCAGAGAGTGTCAGAGCGTGTCAGAGAGTTTCAGAGAGCGTCAGAGAGTGTCAGCGAGTGTCTGAGAGATTCAGAGAGTGTCAGAGAGTGTCAGAGAGTTTCAGAGAGTTTCAGAGAGTGTTGGGGAGTGTCAGAGAGGTTCAGATAGTGTCAGAGAGTTTCAGAGACTTTCTGAGAGTGTCGGAGAGTGCCTGAGAGTTTCTGACAGTTTCTGAGTGTGTCGGAGAGTTTCAGAGAGTGTCAGAGTGTTTCAGAGAGTGTCACAGAGTTTCAGAGAGTGTCAGAGATTTTCAGAGAGTTTCAGAGATCTTCAGAGAGTGTCAGAGAGGGCCGGAAAGTTTCAGAGAGTGTCAGAGAGTGTCAGAGAGCTTCAGAGAGATTCAGAGAGTGTCAGGGAGTGTCAGAGAGTGTCAGAGAATTTCAGAGAGTGTCAGATAGTGTCAGTGAGTGTTAGAGACTATCAGACACTTTCAGTGAGAGTCAGAGAATTTCAGCGAGTGTCAGAGAGTGTCAGAGAGTTTCTGAGAGTTTCTCAGTTTGTCGGAGAGTATCGGAGAGTGTCAGAGAGTTTCGGCGAGTGTCACAGAGTGTCAGAGAGTTTCAGAGAGTTTCAGAGAGTTTCAGATAGTGTCAGTGAGTGTTAGAGACTATCAGACACTTTCAGTGAGAGTCAGAGAGTTTCAGCGAGTGTCAGAGAGTGTCAGAGAGTTTCTGAGAGTTTCTCAGTTTGTCGGAGAGTGTCGGAGAGTATCAGAGAGTTTCGGAGAGTGTCACAGAGTGTCAGAGAGTGTCAGAGAGTTTCAGAGATTTTCTGAGAGTTTCTGAGAGTGTCATAGAGTTTCAGAGATTGTCAGAGAGTGTCAGAGAGAGTCAGAGAGTTTCAGAGAGTGCCAGAGGGCTTCAGAGAGTTTTAGAGAGTGTCAGAGCGTGTCAGAGAGTTTCAGAGAGCGTCAGAGAGTGTCAGCGAGTGTCTGTGTCAGAGAGTGTCAGAGAATTTAAGAGAGCTTCAGAGAGTGTCAGGGAGTGTCAGAGAGTGTCAGAGAGTTTCGGAGAGTTTCAGAGAGAGTCAGACACTGTCTGAGAGTGTCAGAGAGTTTCAGAGAGCTTCAGAGAGTGTCAGGGAGTGTCAGAGAGTGTCAGAGAGATTCAGAGAGTTTCAGAGAGTGCCAGAGAGCTTCAGAGGGTTTCAGAGAGTGTCAGAGCGTGTCAAAGAGTTTCAGAGAGTGTCAGAGAGTGTCAGAGAGAGTCAGAGAGGTTCAGATAGTGTCAGAGAGTTTCAGAGACTTTCTGAGAGTGTCAGAGAGTGCCTGAGAGTTTCTGACAGTTTCTGAGTGTGTCGGAGAGTGTCAGAGAGTGTCAGAGTGTTTCAGAGAGCGTCACAGAGTTTCAGAGAGTGTCAGAGATTTTCAGAGAGTTTCAGAGATCTTCAGAGAGTGTCAGAGAGTGTCAGAGAGTTTCAGAGAGAGTCAGAGAGATTCAGAGAGTGTCGGGGAGTGTCAGAGAGTGTCAAAGAACTTCAGAGAGTGTCAGAGAGTTTCAGAGTGTGTCAGACAGTATCTGAGAGTGTTAGAGAGTGCCGAAGAGTTTCAGAGAGTGTCAGAGAGTGTCAGAGAGTTTCAGAGAGTGTCACAGAGCGTCAGTGAGAGTCAGAGAGTGCCGAAGAGTTTCAGAGAGTGTCAGAGTGTCAGAGAGTTTCAGAGACTGTCAGAGAGTGTCAGAGAGTGTCAGAGAGTTTCAGAGAGTGTCAGAGAGTATCAGAGAGTGTCAGCGAGAATCAGAGAGTGTCAGCGAGTGTCAGAGAGTGTCAGAGAGTTTCAGAGAGTGTCAGAGAGTGTCAAAGAGTGTCAGAGAGTTTCAGAGAGTGTCACAGAGTGTCAGTGAGTGTCAGAGAGTTTCAGAGAGTGTCAGATAGTGTCAGTGAGTGTTAGAGAGTATCAGAGACATTCAGTGAGTGTCAGAGAGTGTCACAGAGTGTCAGAGAGTGTCAGAGAGTTTCAGAGACTTTCTGAGAGTTTCTGAGAGTGTCAGAGAGTGTCAGAGATTGTCAGAAAGATTCAGAAAGTGTCAGATAGTATCAGAAAGTTTCAGAAAGTGTCAGAGAGTGTCTGAGAGTGTCAGAGAGTGTCAGAGAGATTCATAGAGTTTCAGAGAGTGCCAGAGAGCATCAGAGGGTTTCAGAGAGTGTCAGAGCGTGTCAGAGAGTTTCGGAGAGTTTCAGAGAGAGTCAGACAGTGTCTGAGAGTGTCAGAGAGTGTCAAAGAGTTTCAGAGTTTCAGAGAGTGTCAGAGAGTTTCAGAGAGTTTCAGAGAGCTTCAGAGAGTGTCAGGGAGTGGCAGAGAGTGTCAGAGATTTTAGGTGAGTTTCAGAGAGAGTCAGACAGTGTCTGAGAGTGTCAGAGAGTGTCAAAGAGTTTCAGAGAGTGGCAGAGAGTGTCAGAGAGTGTCAGAGAGGTTCAGATAGTGTCAGAGAGTTTCAGAGACTTTCTGAGAATGTCAGAGAGTGCCTGAGAGTTTCTGACAGTTTCTGAGTGTTTCAGAGAGTGTCACAGTGTTTCAGAGAGTGTCAGAGATTTTCAGAGAGTTTCAGAGATCTTCAGAGAGTGTCAGAGAGTGCCAGAAAGTTTCAGAGAGTGTCAGGGAGTGTCAGAGAGTGTCAGAGAATTTCAGAGAGTGTCAGAGAGTTTCAGAGAGTGTCAGACAGTATCTGAGAGTGTCAGAGAGTGCCGAAGAGCATCAGAGAGGTTCAGAGAGTGTCAGAGATTGTCACAGAGTGTAGGAGAGTGTCAGAAATTTTCGGAAAGTTTCAGATAGTGTCAGAGAGTTTCAGAAAGTGTCAGAGAGTGTCAGAGATTGTCTGAGAATGTCAGAGAGTGTCGGAGAGTTTCAGATGATATTCAGAGAGTTTCAGAGAGTTTCAGAGTGTGTCAGAGCGTGTCAGAGAGTTTCAGAAAGTGTCAGAGAGTGTCAGAGATTGTCAGAAAGTTTCAGAAAGTGTCAGATAGTGTCAGAGATTTTCAGAAAGTGTCAGAGAGTGTCAGAGAGTGTCTGAGAGTGTCAGAGATTGTCTGAGAGTGTCAGAGAGTTTCAGAGAGTTTCAGAGAGTGTCAGAAAGTTTCAGAGAGTGTCAGAGAGTTTCAGAGAGATTCAGAGAGTTTCAGAGAGTGTCAGGGAGTGTCAGAGAGTTTCAGAGAGTGTCAGAGAGTTTCAGAGAGTGTCAGAGAGGTTCAGATAGTGTCAGAGAGTTTCAGAGACTTTCTGAGAGTGTCAGAGAGTGCCTGTGAGATTCTGACAGTTTCTGAGTTTGTCGGAGAGTGTCAGAGAGTGTCAGAGAGTGTCAGAGAGTTTCAGAGAGTGTCACAGAGTGTCAGTGAGTGTCAGAGAGTATCAGAGAGGGTCAGCGGGAATCAGAGAGTGTCAGCGAGTGTCAGAAAGTTTCAGAGACCTTCTGAGAGTGTCAGAGAGTGCCTGAGAGTTTCTGACAGTTTCTGAGTGTGTCGGAGAGTGTCAGAGAGTGTCAGAGTGTTTCAGAGAGTGTCACAGAATTTCAGAGAGTGTCAGAGATTTTCAGAGAGTTTCAGAGAGTGTCAGAGAGTGTCAGAGAGTGCCAGAAAGTTTCAAAGAGTGTCACAGAGTATCAGAGAGTGTCAGCGAGTGTCAGAGAGTGTCAGAGAGTTTCAGAGAGTGTCGGAGAGTGTCAGAGAGTGTCAGAGAGTTTCAGAGAGTGTCACAGAGTGTCAGTGAGTGTCAGAGAGTTTCAGAGAGTGTCAGATAGTGTCAGTGAGTGTTAGAGAGCATCAGAGACTTTCATTGAGAGTCAGAGAGTGTCAGCGAGTGTCAGAGAGTGTCAGAAATTTTCAGAAAGTGTCAGATAGTGTCAGAGAGTTTCAGAAAGAGTCAGAGAGTGTCAAACAGTGTCAAAGAGTTTTAGAGAGTGTCAGAGATTTTCAGAGAGTTTCAGAGAGTGTCAGAGAGTGTCAGAGAGTGCCAGAAAGTTTCAGAGAGAGTCACAGAGTATCAGAGAGTGTCAGCGAGTGTCAGAGAGTGTCAGAGAGTTTCAGAGAGTGTCGGAGAGTGTCAGAGAGTGTCGGAGAGTTTCAGAGAGTGTCACAGAGTGTCAGTGAGTGTCAGAGAGTTTCAGAGAGTGTCAGATAGTGTCAGTGAGTGTTAGAGAGCATCAGAGACTTTCAGTGAGAGTCAGAGAGTGTCAGCGAGTGTCAGAGAGTGTCAGACAGTTTCTGAGAGTGTCAGAGAGTGTCAGAGAGTGTCAAAGAGTGTCAGAAATTTTCAGAAAGTGTCAGATAGTGTCAGAGAGTTTCAGAAAGAGTCAGAGAGTGTCCAACAGTGTCAAAGAGTTTTAGAGAGTGTCTGAGAATGTCAGAGAGTTTCATAGAGTGTCAGAGAGTTTCAGAGACATTCTGAGAGTACCAGAGAGTGTCAGAGAGTGTCTGAGAGTGTCAGAGAGTGTCTGAGAGTGTCAGAGAGTTTCAGAGAGTTTCAGAGAGTGTCAGAAAGTTTCAGAGAGTGTCAGAGAGTGTCAGAGAGTTTCAGAGAGTTTCAGAGACCTTCAAAGAGTGTCAGGGTGTGGCAGAGAGTGTCAGAGATTTTCGGAGAGTTTCAGAGAGAGTCAGACAGTGTCTGAGAGTGTCAGAGAGTGTCAAAGAGTTTCAGAGAGTGTCAGAGAGTGTCAGAGAGTGTCAGAGAGGTTCAGATAGTGTCAGAGAGTTTCAGAGACTTTCTGAGAGTGTCAGAGAGTGCCTCAGAGTTTCTGACAGTTTCTGAGTGTGTCGGAGAGTGTCAGAGAGTGTCAGAGTGTTTCAGAGAGTGTCACAGAGCTTCAGAGTGTGTCAGAGATTTTCAGAGAGTTTCAGAGATCTTCAGAGAGTGTCAGAGAGTGCCAGAAAGTTTCAGAGAGTGTCAGGGATTGTCAGAGAGTGTCAGAGAATTTCAGAGAATTTCAGAGAGTGTCAGAGAGTTTCAGAGAGTGTCAGACAGAATCTGAGAGTGTCAGAGAGTTTCAGAGAGTGTCACAGAGTGTCAGTGAGTGTCAGTGAGTGTCAGAGAGTTTCAGAGAGTGTCAGAGAATTTCAGAGAGTGTCACAGAGTGTCAGTGAGTGTCAGTGAGTGTCAGAGTTTCAGAGAGTGTCAGATAGTTTCAGAGAGTGTCACAGAGTGTCAGTGAGTGTCAGTGAGTGTCAGAGAGTTTCAGAGAGTGTCAGATAATGTCATCGAGTGTCAGAGAGTGTCACAGAATTTCTGAGAGTTTCTGAGTTTGTCGGAGAGTGTCAGAGAGTGTCAGAGAGTTTCAGAGAGTGTCACTGAGTATCAGAGAGTGTCAGAGAGTTTCAGAGATTTTCTGAGAGTTTCAGAAAGTGTCAGATAGTATCAGAGAGTTTCAGAAAGTGTCAGAGAGTGTCAGAGACTTTCAGTGAGAGTCAGAGAGTGTCATCGAGTGTCAGAGAGTGTCACAGAGTTTCTGAGAGTTTCTGAGTTTGTCGGAGAGTGTCAGAGATTGCCAGAGAGTTTCAGAGAGTGTCACAGAGTATCAGAGAGTGTCAGAGAGTTTCAGAGATTTACTGAGAGTTTCAGAAAGTGTCAGATAGTATCAGAGAGTTTCAGAAAGTGTCAGAGAGTGTCAGAGAGTGTCTGAGAGTGTCAGAGAGTGTCTGAGAGTGTCAGAGAGTGTCAGAGAGTTTCAGTGACTTTCAGAGAGTGCCAGAGAGCTTCAGAGAGATTCAGAGAGTGTCAGAGATTGTCAGAGAGTTTCAGAGAGTGTCAGAGACTGTCAGAGAGTTTCAGAGAGTGTCAGATAGTGTCATCGAGTGTCAGAGAGTGTCGCAGAGTTTCTGAGAGTTTCTGAGTTTGTCGGAGAGTGTCAGAGAGTGTCAGAGAGTTTCAGAGAGTGTCACAGAGTATCAGAGAGTGTCAGAGAGTTTCAGAGATTTTCTGAGAGTTTCAGAAAGTGTCAGATAGTATCAGAGAGTTTCAGAAATTGTCAGAGAGTGTCAGAGACTTTCAGTGAGAGTCAGAGAGTGTCATCGAGTGTCAGAGAGTGTCACAGAGTTTCTGAGAGTTTCTGAGTTTGTCGGAGAGTGTCAGAGAGTGTCAGAGAGTTTCAGAGAGTGTCACAGAGTATCAGAGAGTGTCAGAGAGTTTCAGAGATTTTCTGAGAGTTTCAGAAAGTGTCAGATAGTATCAGAGAGTTTCAGAAAGTGTCAGAGAGTGTCAGAGAGTGTCTGAGAGTGTCAGAGAGTGTCTGAGAGTGTCAGAGAGTGTCAGAGAGTTTCAGTGACTTTCAGAGAGTGCCAGAGAGCTTCAGAGAGATTCAGAGAGTGTCAGAGATTGTCAGAGAGTTTCAGAGAGTGTCAGAGACTGTCTGAGAGATTCAGAGAGTGTCACGGAGTGTCAGAGAGTTTTGGAGAGTGTCACAGAGTGTCAGAGAGTGTCAGAGAGTTTCAGAGAGTTTCAGAGAGCTTCTGAGAGTTTCAGAGAGTGTCAGAGAGTGTCAGAGAGTGTCAAACAGTGTCAAAGAGTTTCAGAGAGTGTCAGAGAATGTCAGAGAGTTTCAGAGTGCCAGAGAGTTTCAGAGACTTTCTGAGAGTACCAGAGAGTATCAGAGAGTGTCAGAGAGTTTCAGAGAGTGTCAGAGATTGTCAGAGAGTTTCAGAGAGTGTCAGAGACTGTCTGAGAGATGTAGAGAGTGTCACAGAGTGTCAGAGAGTTTTGGAGAGTGTCACAGAGTGTCAGAGAGTGTCAGAGAGTTTCAGAGAGTTTCAGAGAGCTTCTGAGAGTTTCAGAGAGTGTCAGAGAGTGTCAGAGAGTGTCAAAGAGTGTCAGAAATTTTCAGAAAGTGTCAGATAGTGTCAGAGAGTTTCAGAAAGAGTCAGAGAGTGTCAAACAGTGTCAAAGAGTTTCAGAGAGTGTCAGAGAGTGTCAGAGAGTTTCAGAGAGTGTCAGAGAGTTTCAGAGACTTTCTGAGAGTACCAGAGAGTATCAGAGAGTGTCTGAGAGTGTCAGAGAGTGTCAGAGAGTTTCAGAGAGTTTCAGAGAGTGTCGGAAAGTTTCAGATAGTGTCAGAGAGTGTCAGAGAGTTTCAGAGAGTTTCAGAGAGCTTCAGAGAGTGTCAGGGTGTGGCAGAGAGTGTCAGAGATTTTCGGAGAGTTTCAGAGAGAGTCAGACAGTCTCTGAGAGTGTCAGAGAGTGTCAAAGAGTTTCAGAGAGTGTCAGAGAGTGTCAGAGAGGTTCAGATAGTGTCAGAGAGTTTCAGAGAATTTCTGAGAGTGTCAGAGAGTGCCTGAGAGTTTCTGACAGTTTCTGACTGTGTCGGAGAGTGTCAGAGAGTGTCAAAGTGTTTCAGAGAGTGTCACAGAGTTTCAGAGTGTGTCAGAGATTTTCAGAGAGTTTCAGAGATCTTCAGAGAGTGTCAGAGAGTGCCAGAAAGTTTCAGAGAGTGTCAGGGAGTGTCAGAGAGTGTCAGAGAATTTCAGAGAATTTCAGAGAGTGTCAGAGAGTTTTAGAGAGTGTCAGACAGAGTCTGAGAGTGTCAGAGAGTTTCAGAGAGTGTCACAGAGTGTCAGTGAGTGTCAGTTAGTGTCAGAGAGTTTCAGAGAGTGTCAGAGAATTTCAGAGAGTGTCACAGAGTGTCATTGAGTGTCAGTGAGTGTCAGAGTGTCAGAGTGTCAGAGATTGTCAGAGAGTTTCAGAGAGTGTCAGAGACTGTCTGAGAGATGTAGAGAGTGTCACAGAGTGTCAGAGAGTTTTGGAGAGTGTCACAGAGTGTCAGAGAGTGTCAGAGAGTTTCAGAGAGTTTCAGAGAGCTTCTGAGAGTTTCAGAGAGTGTCAGAGAGTGTCAGAGAGTGTCAAAGAGTGTCAGAAATTTTCAGAAAGTGTCAGATAGTGTCAGAGAGTTTCAGAAAGAGTCAGAGAGTGTCAAACAGTGTCAAAGAGTTTCAGAGAGTGTCAGAGAGTGTCAGAGTGTTTCAGAGAGTGTCACAGAGTTTCAGAGTGTGTCAGAGATTTTCAGAGAGTTTCAGAGATCTTCAGAGAGTGTCAGAGAGTGCCAGAAAGTTTCAGAGAGTGTCAGGGAGTGTCAGAGAGTGTCAGAGAATTTCAGAGAATTTCAGAGAGTGTCAGAGAGTTTCAGAGAGTGTCAGACAGAATCTGAGAGTGTCAGAGAGTTTCAGAGCGTGTCACAGAGTGTCAGTGAGTGTCAGTGAGTGTCAGAGAGTTTCAGAGAGTGTCAGAGAATTTCAGAGAGTGTCACAGAGTGTCAGTGAGTGTCAGTGAGTGTCTGAGTGTCAGAGATTGTCAGAGAGTTTCAGAGAGTGTCAGAGACTGTCTGAGAGATGTAGAGAGTGTCACAGAGTGTCAGAGAGTTTTGGAGAGTGTCAGAGAGTGTCAGAGAGTTTCAGAGAGTTTCAGAGAGCTTCTGAGAGTTTCAGAGAGTGTCAGTGAGTGTCAGAGAGTGTCAAAGAGTGTCAGAAATTTTCAGAATGTGTCAGATAGTGTCAGAGAGTTTCAGAAAGAGTCAGAGAGTGTCAAACAGTGTCAATGAGTTTCAGAGAGTGTCAGAGAGTGTCAGAGAGTGTCAGAGAGTTTCAGAGAGTGTCAGAGAGTTTCAGAGACTTTCTGAGAGTACCAGAGAGTATCAGAGAGTGTCTGAGAGTGTCAGAGAGTGTCTGAGAGTGTCAGAGAGTTTCAGAGAGTTTCAGAGAGTGTCAGAAAGTTTCAGAGAGTGTCAGAGATTTTCAGAGAGTTTCAGAGAGTTTCAGAGAGCTTCAGAGAGTGTCAGGGTGTGGCAGAGAGTGTCAGAGATTTTCGGAGAGTTTCAGAGAGAGTCAGACAGTGTCTGAGAGTGTCAGAGAGTGTCAAAGAGTTTCAGAGAGTGTCAGAGAGTGTCAGAGAGTGTCAGAGAGGTTCAGATAGTGTCAGAGAGTTTCAGAGAATTTCTGAGAGTGTCAGAGAGTGCCTGAGAGTTTCTGACAGTTTCTGAGTGTGTCGGAGAGTGTCAGAGAGTGTCAGAGTGTTTCAGAGAGTGTCACAGAGTTTCAGAGTGTGTCAGAGATTTTCAGAGAGTTTCAGAGATCTTCAGAGAGTGTCAGAGAGTGCCAGAAAGTTTCAGAGAGTGTCAGGGAGTGTCAGAGAGTGTCAGAGAATTTCAGAGAATTTCAGAGAGTGTCAGAGAGTTTCAGAGAGTGTCAGACAGAATCTGAGAGTGTCAGAGAGTTTCAGAGAGTGTCACAGAGTGTCAGTGAGTGTCAGTGAGTGTCAGAGAGTTTCAGAGAGTGTCAGAGAATTTCAGAGAGTGTCACAGAGTGTCAGTGAGTGTCAGTGAGTGTCAGAGTTTCAGAGAGTGTCAGAGAGATTCAGAGAGTGTCACAGAGTGTCAGTGAGTGTCAGTGAGTGTCAGAGAGTTTCAGAGAGTGTCAGATAGTGTCATCGAGTGTCAGAGAGTGTCACAGAGTTTCTGAGAGTTTCTGAGTTTGTCGGAGAGTGTCAGAGAGTGTCAGAGAGTTTCAGAGAGTGTCACAGAGTATCAGAGAGTGTCAGAGAGTTTCAGAGATTTTCTGAGAGTTTCAGAAAGTGTCAGATAGTATCAGAGAGTTTCAGAAAGTGTCAGAGAGTGTCAGAGACTTTCAGTGAGAGTCAGAGAGTGTCATCGAGTGTCAGAGAGTGTCACAGAGTTTCTGAGAGTTTCTGAGTTTGTCGGAGAGTGTCAGAGAGTGTCAGAGAGTTTCAGAGAGTGTCACAGAGTATCAGAGAGTGTCAGAGAGTTTCAGAGATTTTCTGAGAGTTTCAGTAAGTGTCAGATAGTATCAGAGAGTTTCAGAAAGTGTCAGAGAGTGTCAGAGAGTGTCAGAGATTGTCAGAGAGTTTCAGAGAGTGTCAGAGACTGTCTGAGAGATGTAGAGAGTGTCACAGAGTGTCAGAGAGTTTTGGAGAGTGCCAGAGAGTGTCAGAGAGTGTCAGAGAGTTTCAGAGAGTTTCAGAGAGCTTCTGAGAGTTTCAGAGAGTGTCAGAGAGTGTCAGAGAGTGTCAAAGAGTGTCAGAAATTTTCAGAAAGTGTCAGATAGTGTCAGAGAGTTTCAGAAAGAGTCAGAGAGTGTCAAACAGTGTCAAAGAGTTTCAGAGAGTGTCAGAGAGTGTCAGAGAGTTTCAGAGAGTGTCAGAGAGTTTCAGAGACTTTCTGAGAGTACCAGAGAGTATCAGAGAGTGTCTGAGAGTGTCAGAGAGTGTCTGAGAGTGTCAGAGAGTTTCTGAGAGTTTCAGAGAGTGTCGGAAAGTTTCTGATAGTGTCAGAGAGTGTCAGAGAGTTTCAGAGAGTTTCAGAGAGCTTCAGAGAGTGTCAGGGTGTGGCAGAGAGTGTCAGAGATTTTCGGAGAGTTTCAGAGAGAGTCAGACAGTCTCTGAGAGTGTCAGAGAGTGTCAAAGAGTTTCAGAGAGTGTCAGAGAGTGTCAGAGAGTGTCAGAGAGGTTCAGATAGCGTCAGAGAGTTTCAGAGAATTTCTGAGAGTGTCAGAGAGTGCCTGAGAGTTTCTGACAGTTTCTGAGTGTGTCGGAGAGTGTCAGAGAGTGTCAAAGTGTTTCAGAGAGTGTCACAGAGAATCAGAGAGTGTCAGAGAGTTTCAGAGATTTTCTGAGAGTTTCAGAAAGTGTCAGATAGTATCAGAGAGTTTCAGAAAGTGTCAGAGAGTGTCAGAGACTTTCAGTGAGAGTCAGAGAGTGTCATCGAGTGTCAGAGAGTGTCACAGAGTTTCTGAGAGTTTCTGAGTTTGTCGGAGAGTGTCAGAGAGTGTCAGAGAGTTTCAGAGAGTGTCACAGAGTATCAGAGAGTGTCAGAGAGTTTCAGAGATTTTCTGAGAGTTTCAGTAAGTGTCAGATAGTATCAGAGTGTTTCAGAAAGTGTCAGAGAGTGTCAGAGAGTGTCAGAGATTGTCAGAGAGTTTCAGAGAGTGTCAGAGACTGTCTGAGAGATGTAGAGAGTGTCACAGAGTGTCAGAGAGTTTTGGAGAGTGTCAGAGAGTGTCAGAGAGTGTCAGAGAGTTTCAGAGAGTTTCAGAGAGCTTCTGAGAGTTTCAGAGAGTGTCAGAGAGTGTCAGAGAGTGTCAAAGAGTGTCAGAAATTTTCAGAAAGTGTCAGATAGTGTCAGAGAGTTTCAGAAAGAGTCAGAGAGTGTCAAACAGTGTCAACGAGTTTCAGAGAGTGTCAGAGAGTGTCAGAGAGTTTCAGAGAGTGTCAGAGAGTTTCAGAGACTTTCTGAGAGTACCAGAGAGTATCAGAGAGTGTCTGAGAGTGTCAGAGAGTGTCTGAGAGTGTCAGAGAGTTTCAGAGAGTGTCGGAAAGTTTCAGATAGTGTCAGAGAGTGTCAGAGAGTTTCAGAGAGTTTCAGAGAGCTTCAGAGAGTGTCAGGGTGTGGCAGAGAGTGTCAGAGATTTTCGGAGAGTTTCAGAGAGAGTCAGACAGTCTCTGAGAGTGTCAGAGAGTGTCAATGAGTTTCAGAGAGTGTCAGAGAGTGTCAGAGAGTGTCAGAGAGGTTCAGATAGCGTCAGAGAGTTTCAGAGAATTTCTGAGAGTGTCAGAGAGTGCCTGAGAGTTTCTGACAGTTTCTGAGTGTGTCGGAGAGTGTCAGAGAGTGTCAAAGTGTTTCAGAGAGTGTCAGAGAGTGTCTGAGAGTGTCAGAGAGTGTCAGAGAGTTTCAGTGACTTTCAGAGAGTGCCAGAGAGCTTCAGAGAGATTCAGAGAGTGTCAGAGATTGTCAGAGAGTTTCAGAGAGTGTCAGAGACTGTCTGAGAGATTCAGAGAGTGTCACAGAGTGTCAGAGAGTTTTGGAGAGTGTCACAGAGTGTCAGAGAGTGTCAGAGAGTTTCAGAGAGTTTCAGAGAGCTTCTGAGAGTTTCAGAGAGTGTCAGAGAGTGTCAGAGAGTGTCAAAGAGTGTCAGAAATTTTCAGAAAGTGTCAGATAGTATCAGAGAGTTTCAGAAAGAGTCAGAGAGTGTCAAACAGTGTCAAAGAGTTTCAGAGAGTGTCAGAGAATGTCAGAGAGTTTCAGAGTGCCAGAGAGTTTCAGAGACTTTCTGAGAGTACCAGAGAGTATCAGAGAGTGTCAGAGAGTTTCAGAGAGTGTCAGAGATTGTCAGAGAGTTTCAGAGAGTGTCAGAGACTGTCTGAGAGATGTAGAGAGTGTCACAGAGTGTCAGAGAGTTTTGGAGAGTGTCACAGAGTGTCAGAGAGTGTCAGAGAGTTTCAGAGAGTTTCAGAGAGCTTCTGAGAGTTTCAGAGAGTGTCAGAGAGTGTCAGAGAGTGTCAAAGAGTGTCAGAAATTTTCAGAAAGTGTCAGATAGTGTCAGAGAGTTTCAGACAGAGTCAGAGAGTGTCAAACAGTGTCAAAGAGTTTCAGAGAGTGTCAGAGAGTGTCAGAGAGTTTCAGAGAGTGTCAGAGAGTTTCAGAGACTTTCTGAGAGTACCAGAGAGTATCAGAGAGTGTCTGAGAGTGTCAGAGAGTGTCTGAGAGTGTCAGAGAGTTTCAGAGAGTTTCAGAGAGTGTCGGAAAGTTTCAGATAGTGTCAGAGAGTGTCAGAGAGTTTCAGAGAGTTTCAGAGAGCTTCAGAGAGTGTCAGGGTGTGGCAGAGAGTGTCAGAGATTTTCGGAGAGTTTCAGAGAGAGTCAGACAGTCTCTGAGAGTGTCAGAGAGTGTCAAAGAGTTTCAGAGAGTGTCAGAGAGTGTCAGAGAGGTTCAGATAGTGTCAGAGAGTTTCAGAGAATTTCTGAGAGTGTCAGAGAGTGCCTGAGAGTTTCTGACAGTTTCTGAGTGTGTCGGAGAGTGTCAGAGAGTGTCAAAGTGTTTCAGAGAGTGTCACAGAGTTTCAGAGTGTGTCAGAGATTTTCAGAGAGTTTCAGAGATCTTCAGAGAGTGTCAGAGAGTGCCAGAAAGTTTCAGAGAGTGTCAGGGAGTGTCAGAGAGTGTCAGAGAATTTCAGAGAATTTCAGAGAGTGTCAGAGAGTTTTAGAGAGTGTCAGACAGAATCTGAGAGTGTCAGAGAGTTTCAGAGAGTGTCACAGAGTGGCAGTGAGTGTCAGTTAGTGTCAGAGAGTTTCAGAGAGTGTCAGAGAATTTCAGAGAGTGTCACAGAGTGTCATTGAGTGTCAGTGAGTGTCAGAGTGTCAGAGATTGTCAGAGAGTTTCAGAGAGTGTCAGAGACTGTCTGAGAGATGTAGAGAGTGTCACAGAGTGTCAGAGAGTTTTGGAGAGTGTCACAGAGTGTCAGAGAGTGTCAGAGAGTTTCAGAGAGTTTCAGAGAGCTTCTGAGAGTTTCAGAGAGTGTCAGAGAGTGTCAGAGAGTGTCAAAGAGTGTCAGAAATTTTCAGAAAGTGTCAGATAGTGTCAGAGAGTTTCAGAAAGAGTCAGAGAGTGTCAAACAGTGTCAAAGAGTTTCAGAGAGTGTCAGAGAGTGTCAGAGTGTTTCAGAGCGTGTCACAGAGTGTCAGTGAGTGTCAGTGAGTGTCAGAGAGTTTCAGAGAGTGTCAGAGAATTTCAGAGAGTGTCACAGAGTGTCAGTGAGTGTCAGTTAGTGTCTGAGTGTCAGAGATTGTCAGAGAGTTTCAGAGAGTGTCAGAGACTGTCTGAGAGATGTAGAGAGTGTCACAGAGTGTCAGAGAGTTTTGGAGAGTGTCAGAGAGTGTCAGAGAGTTTCAGAGAGTTTCAGAGAGCTTCTGAGAGTTTCAGAGAGTGTCAGTGAGTGTCAGAGAGTGTCAAAGAGTGTCAGAAATTTTCAGAAAGTGTCAGATAGTGTCAAAGAGTTTCAGAAAGAGTCAGAGAGTGTCAAACAGTGTCAATGAGTTTCAGAGAGTGTCAGAGAGTGTCAGAGAGTGTCAGAGAGTTTCAGAGAGTGTCAGAGAGTTTCAGAGACTTTCTGAGAGTACCAGAGAGTATCAGAGAGTGTCTGAGAGTGTCAGAGAGTGTCTGAGAGTGTCAGAGAGTTTCAGAGAGTTTCAGAGAGTGTCAGAAAGTTTCAGAGAGTGTCAGAGATTTTCAGAGAGTTTCAGAGAGTTTCAGAGAGCTTCAGAGAGTGTCAGGGTGTGGCAGAGAGTGTCAGAGATTTTCGGAGAGTTTCAGAGAGAGTCAGACAGTGTCTGAGAGTGTCAGAGAGTGTCAAAGAGTTTCAGAGAGTGTCAGAGAGTGTCAGAGAGGGTCAGAGAGGTTCAGATAGTGTCAGAGAGTTTCAGAGAATTTCTGAGAGTGTCAGAGAGTGCCTGAGAGTTTCTGACAGTTTCTGAGTGTGTCGGAGAGTGTCAGAGAGTGTCAGAGTGTTTCAGAGAGTGTCACAGAGTTTCAGAGTGTGTCAGAGATTTTCAGAGAGTTTCAGAGATCTTCAGAGAGTGTCAGAGAGTGCCAGAAAGTTTCAGAGAGTGTCAGGGAGTGTCAGAGAGTGTCAGAGAATTTCAGAGAATTTCAGAGAGTGTCAGAGAGTTTCAGAGAGTGTCAGACAGAATCTGAGAGTGTCAGAGAGTTTCAGAGAGTGTCACAGAGTGTCAGTGAGTGTCAGTGAGTGTCAGAGAGTTTCAGAGAGTGTCAGAGAATTTCAGAGAGTGTCACAGAGTGTCAGTGAGTGTCAGTGAGTGTCAGAGTTTCAGAGAGTGTCAGAGAGATTCAGAGAGTGTCACAGAGTGTCAGTGAGTGTCAGTGAGTGTCAGAGAGTTTCAGAGAGTGTCAGATAGTGTCATCGAGTGTCAGAGAGTGTCACAGAGTTTCTGAGAGTTTCTGAGTTTGTCGGAGAGTGTCAGAGAGTGTCAGAGAGTTTCAGAGAGTGTCACAGAGTATCAGAGAGTGTCAGTGAGTTTCAGAGATTTTCTGAGAGTTTCAGAAAGTGTCAGATAGTATCAGAGAGTTTCAGAAAGTGTCAGAGAGTGTCAGAGACTTTCAGTGAGAGTCAGAGAGTGTCATCGAGTGTCAGAGAGTGTCACAGAGTTTCTGAGAGTTTCTGAGTTTGTCGGAGAGTGTCAGAGAGTGTCAGAGAGTTTCAGAGAGTGTCACAGAGTATCAGAGAGTGTCAGAGAGTTTCAGAGATTTTCTGAGAGTTTCAGTAAGTGTCAGATAGTATCAGAGAGTTTCAGAAAGTGTCAGAGAGTGTCAGAGATTGTCAGAGAGTTTCAGAGAGTGTCAGAGACTGTCTGAGAGATGTAGAGAGTGTCACAGAGTGTCAGAGAGTTTTGGAGAGTGTCACAGAGTGTCAGAGAGTGTCAGAGAGTTTCAGAGAGTTTCAGAGAGCTTCTGAGAGTTTCAGAGAGTGTCAGAGAGTGTCAGAGAGTGTCAAAGAGTGTCAGAAATTTTCAGAAAGTGTCAGATAGTGTCAGAGAGTTTCAGAAAGAGTCAGAGAGTGTCAAACAGTGTCAAAGAGTTTCAGAGAGTGTCAGAGAGTGTCAGAGAGTTTCAGAGAGTGTCAGAGAGTTTCAGAGAGTGTCAGAGAATTTCAGAGAGTGTCACAGAGTGTCATTGATTGTCAGTGAGTGTCAGAGTGTCAGAGATTGTCAGAGAGTTTCAGAGAGTGTCAGAGACTGTCTGAGAGATGTAGAGAGTGTCACAGAGTGTCAGAGAGTTTTGGAGAGTGCCAGAGAGTGTCAGAGAGTGTCAGAGAGTTTCAGAGAGTTTCAGAGAGCTTCTGAGAGTTTCAGAGAGTGTCAGAGAGTGTCAGAGAGTGTCAAAGAGTGTCAGAAATTTTCAGAAGGTGTCAGATAGTGTCAGAGAGTTTCAGAAAGAGTCAGAGAGTGTCAAACAGTGTCAAAGAGTTTCAGAGAGTGTCAGAGAGTGTCAGAGAGTTTCAGAGAGTTTCAGAGAGTGTCGGAAAGTTTCAGATAGTGTCAGAGAGTGTCAGAGAGTTTCAGAGAGTTTCAGAGAGCTTCAGAGAGTGTCAGGGTGTGGCAGAGAGTGTCAGAGATTTTCGGAGAGTTTCAGAGAGAGTCAGACAGTCTCTGAGAGTGTCAGAGAGTGTCAAAGAGTTTCAGAGAGTGTCAGAGAGTGTCAGAGAGTGTCAGAGAGGTTCAGATAGCGTCAGAGAGTTTCAGAGAATTTCTGAGAGTGTCAGAGAGTGCCTGAGAGTTTCTGACAGTTTCTGAGTGTGTCGGAGAGTGTCAGAGAGTGTCAAAGTGTTTCAGAGAGTGTCAGAGAGTGTCTGAGAGTGTCAGAGAGTGTCAGGGAGTTTCAGTGACTTTCAGAGAGTGCCAGAGAGCTTCAGAGAGATTCAGAGAGTGTCAGAGATTGTCAGAGAGTTTCAGAGAGTGTCAGAGACTGTCTGAGAGATTCAGAGAGTGTCACAGAGTGTCAGAGAGTTTTGGAGAGTGTCACAGAGTGTCAGAGAGTGTCAGAGAGTTTCAGAGAGTTTCAGAGAGCTTCTGAGAGTTTCAGAGAGTGTCAGAGAGTGTCAGAGAGTGTCAAAGAGTGTCAGAAATTTTCAGAAAGTGTCAGATAGTATCAGAGAGTTTCAGAAAGAGTCAGAGAGTGTCAAACAGTGTCAAAGAGTTTCAGAGAGTGTCAGAGAATGTCAGAGAGTTTCAGAGTGCCAGAGAGTTTCAGAGACTTTCTGAGAGTACCAGAGAGTATCAGAGAGTGTCAGAGAGTTTCAGAGAGTGTCAGAGATTGTCAGAGAGTTTCAGAGAGTGTCAGAGACTGTCTGAGAGATGTAGAGAGTGTCACAGAGTGTCAGAGAGTTTTGGAGAGTGTCACAGAGTGTCAGAGAGTGTCAGAGAGTTTCAGAGAGTTTCAGAGAGCTTCTGAGAGTTTCAGAGAGTGTCAGAGAGTGTCAGAGAGTGTCAAAGAGTGTCAGAAATTTTCAGAAAGTGTCAGATAGTGTCAGAGAGTTTCAGACAGAGTCAGAGAGTGTCAAACAGTGTCAAAGAGTTTCAGAGAGTGTCAGAGAGTGTCAGAGAGTTTCAGAGAGTGTCAGAGAGTTTCAGAGACTTTCTGAGAGTACCAGAGAGTATCAGAGAGTGTCTGAGAGTGTCAGAGAGTGTCTGAGAGTGTCAGAGAGTTTCAGAGAGTTTCAGAGAGTGTCGGAAAGTTTCAGATAGTGTCAGAGAGTGTCAGAGAGTGTCAGAGAGTTTCAGAGAGTTTCAGAGAGCTTCAGAGAGTGTCAGGGTGTGGCAGAGAGTGTCAGAGATTTTCGGAGAGTTTCAGAGAGAGTCAGACAGTCTCTGAGAGTGTCAGAGAGTGTCAAAGAGTTTCAGAGAGTGTCAGAGAGTGTCAGAGAGGTTCAGATAGTGTCAGAGAGTTTCAGAGAATTTCTGAGAGTGTCAGAGAGTGCCTGAGAGTTTCTGACAGTTTCTGAGTGTGTCGGAGAGTGTCAGAGAGTGTCAAATTGTTTCAGAGAGTGTCACAGAGTTTCAGAGTGTGTCAGAGATTTTCAGAGAGTTTCAGAGATCTTCAGAGAGTGTCAGAGAGTGCCAGAAAGTTTCAGAGAGTGTCAGGGAGTGTCAGAGAGTGTCAGAGAATTTCAGAGAATTTCAGAGAGTGTCAGAGAGTTTTAGAGAGTGTCAGACAGAATCTGAGAGTGTCAGAGAGTTTCAGAGAGTGTCACAGAGTTTCAGAGTGTGTCAGAGATTTTCAGAGAGTTTCAGAGATCTTCAGAGAGTGTCAGAGAGTGCCAGAAAGTTTCAGAGAGTGTCAGGGAGTGTCAGAGAGTGTCAGAGAATTTCAGAGAATTTCAGAGAGTGTCAGAGAGTTTTAGAGAGTGTCAGACAGAATCTGAGAGTGTCAGAGAGTTTCAGAGAGTGTCACAGAGTGTCAGTGAGTGTCAGTTAGTGTCAGAGAGTTTCAGAGAGTGTCAGAGAATTTCAGAGAGTGTCACAGAGTGTCATTGAGTGTCAGTGAGTGTCAGAGTGTCAGAGATTGTCAGAGAGTTTCAGAGAGTGTCAGAGACTGTCTGAGAGATGTAGAGAGTGTCACAGAGTGTCAGAGAGTTTTGGAGAGTGTCACAGAGTGTCAGAGAGTGTCAGAGAGTTTCAGAGAGTTTCAGAGAGCTTCTGAGAGTTTCAGAGAGTGTCAGAGAGTGTCAGAGAGTGTCAAAGAGTGTCAGAAATTTTCAGAAAGTGTCAGATAGTGTCAGAGAGTTTCAGAAAGAGTCAGAGAGTGTCGAACAGTGTCAAAGAGTTTCAGAGAACGTCAGAGAGTGTCAGAGTGTTTCAGAGAGTGTCACAGAGTTTCAGAGTGTGTCAGAGATTTTCAGAGAGTTTCAGAGATCTTCAGAGAGTGTCAGAGAGTGCCAGAAAGTTTCAGAGAGTGTCAGGGAGTGTCAGTGAGTTTCAGAGATTTTCTGAGAGTTTCAGAAAGTGTCAGATAGTATCAGAGAGTTTCAGAAAGTGTCAGAGAGTGTCAGAGACTTTCAGTGAGAGTCAGAGAGTGTCATCGAGTGTCAGAGAGTGTCACAGAGTTTCTGAGAGTTTCTGAGTTTGTCGGAGAGTGTCAGAGAGTGTCAGAGAGTTTCAGAGAGTGTCACAGAGTATCAGAGAGTGTCAGTGAGTTTCAGAGATTTTCTGAGAGTTTCAGAAAGTGTCAGATAGTATCAGAGAGTTTCAGAAAGTGTCAGAGAGTGTCAGAGACTTTCAGTGAGAGTCAGAGAGTGTCATCGAGTGTCAGAGAGTGTCACAGAGTTTCTGAGAGTTTCTGAGTTTGTCGGAGAGTGTCAGAGAGTGTCAGAGAGTTTCAGAGAGTGTCACAGAGTATCAGAGAGTGTCAGAGAGTTTCAGAGATTTTCTGAGAGTTTCAGTAAGTGTCAGATAGTATCAGAGAGTTTCAGAAAGTGTCAGAGAGTGTCAGAGATTGTCAGAGAGTTTCAGAGAGTGTCAGAGACTGTCTGAGAGATGTAGAGAGTGTCACAGAGTGTCAGAGAGTTTTGGAGAGTGTCACAGAGTGTCAGAGAGTGTCAGAGAGTTTCAGAGAGTTTCAGAGAGCTTCTGAGAGTTTCAGAGAGTGTCAGAGAGTGTCAGAGAGTGTCAAAGAGTGTCAGAAATTTTCAGAAAGTGTCAGATAGTGTCAGAGAGTTTCAGAAAGAGTCAGAGAGTGTCAAACAGTGTCAAAGAGTTTCAGAGAGTGTCAGAGAGTGTCAGAGAGTTTCAGAGAGTGTCAGAGAGTTTCAGAGAGTGTCAGAGAATTTCAGAGAGTGTCACAGAGTGTCATTGATTGTCAGTGAGTGTCAGAGTGTCAGAGATTGTCAGAGAGTTTCAGAGAGTGTCAGAGACTGTCTGAGAGATGTAGAGAGTGTCACAGAGTGTCAGAGAGTTTTGGAGAGTGCCAGAGAGTGTCAGAGAGTGTCAGAGAGTTTCAGAGAGTTTCAGAGAGCTTCTGAGAGTTTCAGAGAGTGTCAGAGAGTGTCAGAGAGTGTCAAAGAGTGTCAGAAATTTTCAGAAGGTGTCAGATAGTGTCAGAGAGTTTCAGAAAGAGTCAGAGAGTGTCAAACAGTGTCAAAGAGTTTCAGAGAGTGTCAGAGAGTGTCAGAGAGTTTCAGAGAGTTTCAGAGAGTGTCGGAAAGTTTCAGATAGTGTCAGAGAGTGTCAGAGAGTTTCAGAGAGTTTCAGAGAGCTTCAGAGAGTGTCAGGGTGTGGCAGAGAGTGTCAGAGATTTTCGGAGAGTTTCAGAGAGAGTCAGACAGTCTCTGAGAGTGTCAGAGAGTGTCAAAGAGTTTCAGAGAGTGTCAGAGAGTGTCAGAGAGTGTCAGAGAGGTTCAGATAGCGTCAGAGAGTTTCAGAGAATTTCTGAGAGTGTCAGAGAGTGCCTGAGAGTTTCTGACAGTTTCTGAGTGTGTCGGAGAGTGTCAGAGAGTGTCAAAGTGTTTCAGAGAGTGTCAGAGAGTGTCTGAGAGTGTCAGAGAGTGTCAGGGAGTTTCAGTGACTTTCAGAGAGTGCCAGAGAGCTTCAGAGAGATTCAGAGAGTGTCAGAGATTGTCAGAGAGTTTCAGAGAGTGTCAGAGACTGTCTGAGAGATTCAGAGAGTGTCACAGAGTGTCAGAGAGTTTTGGAGAGTGTCACAGAGTGTCAGAGAGTGTCAGAGAGTTTCAGAGAGTTTCAGAGAGCTTCTGAGAGTTTCAGAGAGTGTCAGAGAGTGTCAGAGAGTGTCAAAGAGTGTCAGAAATTTTCAGAAAGTGTCAGATAGTATCAGAGAGTTTCAGAAAGAGTCAGAGAGTGTCAAACAGTGTCAAAGAGTTTCAGAGAGTGTCAGAGAATGTCAGAGAGTTTCAGAGTGCCAGAGAGTTTCAGAGACTTTCTGAGAGTACCAGAGAGTATCAGAGAGTGTCAGAGAGTTTCAGAGAGTGTCAGAGATTGTCAGAGAGTTTCAGAGAGTGTCAGAGACTGTCTGAGAGATGTAGAGAGTGTCACAGAGTGTCAGAGAGTTTTGGAGAGTGTCACAGAGTGTCAGAGAGTGTCAGAGAGTTTCAGAGAGTTTCAGAGAGCTTCTGAGAGTTTCAGAGAGTGTCAGAGAGTGTCAGAGAGTGTCAAAGAGTGTCAGAAATTTTCAGAAAGTGTCAGATAGTGTCAGAGAGTTTCAGACAGAGTCAGAGAGTGTCAAACAGTGTCAAAGAGTTTCAGAGAGTGTCAGAGAGTGTCAGAGAGTTTCAGAGAGTGTCAGAGAGTTTCAGAGACTTTCTGAGAGTACCAGAGAGTATCAGAGAGTGTCTGAGAGTGTCAGAGAGTGTCTGAGAGTGTCAGAGAGTTTCAGAGAGTTTCAGAGAGTGTCGGAAAGTTTCAGATAGTGTCAGAGAGTGTCAGAGAGTGTCAGAGAGTTTCAGAGAGTTTCAGAGAGCTTCAGAGAGTGTCAGGGTGTGGCAGAGAGTGTCAGAGATTTTCGGAGAGTTTCAGAGAGAGTCAGACAGTCTCTGAGAGTGTCAGAGAGTGTCAAAGAGTTTCAGAGAGTGTCAGAGAGTGTCAGAGAGGTTCAGATAGTGTCAGAGAGTTTCAGAGAATTTCTGAGAGTGTCAGAGAGTGCCTGAGAGTTTCTGACAGTTTCTGAGTGTGTCGGAGAGTGTCAGAGAGTGTCAAATTGTTTCAGAGAGTGTCACAGAGTTTCAGAGTGTGTCAGAGATTTTCAGAGAGTTTCAGAGATCTTCAGAGAGTGTCAGAGAGTGCCAGAAAGTTTCAGAGAGTGTCAGGGAGTGTCAGAGAGTGTCAGAGAATTTCAGAGAATTTCAGAGAGTGTCAGAGAGTTTTAGAGAGTGTCAGACAGAATCTGAGAGTGTCAGAGAGTTTCAGAGAGTGTCACAGAGTGTCAGTGAGTGTCAGTTAGTGTCAGAGAGTTTCAGAGAGTGTCAGAGAATTTCAGAAAGTGTCACAGAGTGTCATTGAGTGTCAGTGAGTGTCAGAGTGTCAGAGATTGTCAGAGAGTTTCAGAGAGTGTCAGAGACTGTCTGAGAGATGTAGAGAGTGTCACAGAGTGTCAGAGAGTTTTGGAGAGTGTCACAGAGTGTCAGAGAGTGTCAGAGAGTTTCAGAGAGTTTCAGAGAGCTTCTGAGAGTTTCAGAGAGTGTCAGAGAGTGTCAGAGAGTGTCAAAGAGTGTCAGAAATTTTCAGAAAGTGTCAGATAGTGTCAGAGAGTTTCAGAAAGAGTCAGAGAGTGTCGAACAGTGTCAAAGAGTTTCAGAGAACGTCAGAGAGTGTCAGAGTGTTTCAGAGAGTGTCACAGAGTTTCAGAGTGTGTCAGAGATTTTCAGAGAGTTTCAGAGATCTTCAGAGAGTGTCAGAGAGTGCCAGAAAGTTTCAGAGAGTGTCAGGGAGTGTCAGAGAGTGTCAGAGAATTTCAGAGAATTTCAGAGAGTGTCAGAGAGTTTCAGAGAGTGTCAGACAGAATCTGAGAGTGTCAGAGAGTTTCAGAGCGTGTCACAGAGTGTCAGTGAGTGTCAGTGAGTGTCAGAGAGTTTCAGAGAGTGTCAGAGAATTTCAGAGAGTGTCACAGAGTGTCAGTGAGTGTCAGTGAGTGTCTGAGTGTCAGAGATTGTCAGAGAGTTTCAGAGATTTTCTGAGACTGTCTGAGAGATGTAGAGAGTGTCACAGAGTGTCAGAGAGTTTTGGAGAGTGTCAGAGAGTGTCAGAGAGTTTCAGAGAGTTTCAGAGAGCTTCTGAGAGTTTCAGAGAGTGTCAGAGAGTGTCAAAGAGTGTCAGAAATTTTCAGAAAGTGTCAGATAGTGTCAGAGAGTTTCAGAAAGAGTCAGAGAGTGTCAAACAGTGTCAAAGAGTTTCAGAGAGTGTCAGAGTGTCAGAGTGTTTCAGAGAGTGTCACAGAGTTTCAGAGTGTGTCAGAGATTTTCAGAGAGTTTCAGAGATCTTCAGAGAGTGTCAGAGAGTGCCAGAAAGTTTCAGAGAGTGTCAGGGAGTGTCAGAGAGTGTCAGAGAATTTCAGAGAATTTCAGAGAGTGTCAGAGAGTTTCAGAGAGTGTCAGACAGAATCTGAGAGTGTCAGAGAGTTTCAGAGCGTGTCACAGAGTGTCAGTGAGTGTCAGTGAGTGTCAGAGAGTTTCAGAGAGTGTCAGAGAATTTCAGAGAGTGTCACAGAGTTTCAGTGAGTGTCAGTGAGTGTCTGAGTGTCAGAGATTGTCAGAGAGTTTCAGAGAGTGTCAGAGACTGTCTGAGAGATGTAGAGAGTGTCACAGAGTGTCAGAGAGTTTTGGAGAGTGTCAGAGAGTGTCAGAGAGTTTCAGAGAGTTTCAGAGAGCTTCTGAGAGTTTCAGAGAGTGTCAGTGAGTGTCAGAGAGTGTCAAAGAGTGTCAGAAATTTTCAGAAAGTGTCAGATAGTGTCAGAGAGTTTCAGAAAGAGTCAGAGAGTGTCAAACAGTGTCAATGAGTTTCAGAGAGTGTCAGAGAGTGTCAGAGAGTGTCAGAGAGTTTCAGAGAGTGTCAGAGAGTTTCAGAGACTTTCTGAGAGTACCAGAGAGTATCAGAGAGTGTCTGAGAGTGTCAGAGAGTGTCTGAGAGTGTCAGAGAGTTTCAGAGAGTTTCAGAGAGTGTCAGAAAGTTTCAGAGAGTGTCAGAGATTTTCAGAGAGTTTCAGAGAGTTTCAGAGAGCTTCAGAGAGTGTCAGGGTGTGGCAGAGAGTGTCAGAGATTTTCGGAGAGTTTCAGAGAGAGTCAGACAGTGTCTGAGAGTGTCAGAGAGTGTCAAAGAGTTTCAGAGAGTGTCAGAGAGTGTCACAGAGTGTCAGAGAGGTTCAGATAGTGTCAGAGAGTTTCAGAGAATTTCTGAGAGTGTCAGAGAGTGCCTGAGAGTTTCTGACAGTTTCTGAGTGTGTCGGAGAGTGTCAGAGAGTGTCAGAGTGTTTCAGAGAGTGTCACAGAGTTTCAGAGTGTGTCAGAGATTTTCAGAGAGTTTCAGAGATCTTCAGAGAGTGTCAGAGAGTGCCAGAAAGTTTCAGAGAGTGTCAGGGAGTGTCAGAGAGTGTCAGAGAATTTCAGAGAATTTCAGAGAGTGTCAGAGAGTTTCAGAGAGTGTGACAGAGTGTCAGTGAGTGTCAGTGAGTGTCAGTGAGTGTCAGACAGAATCTGATAGTGTCAGAGAGTTTCAGAGAGTGTCACAGAGTGTCAGTGAGTGTCAGTGAGTGTCAGAGAGTTTCAGAGAGTGTCAGAGAATTTCAGAGAGTGTCACAGAGTGTCAGTGAGTGTCAGTGAGTGTCAGAGTTTCAGAGAGTGTCAGAGAGATTCAGAGAGTGTCACAGAGTGTCAGTGAGTGTCAGTGAGTGTCAGAGAGTTTCAGAGAGTGTCAGAGAGTGTCAGAGAGTTTCAGAGAGTGTCACAGAGTATCAGAGAGTGTCAGAGAGTTTCAGAGATTTTCTGAGAGTTTCAGAAAGTGTCAGATAGTATCAGAGAGTTTCAGAAAGTGTCAGAGAGTGTCAGAGACTTTCAGTGAGAGTCAGAGAGTGTCATCGAGTGTCAGAGAGTGTCACAGAGTTTCTGAGAGTTTCTGAGTTTGTCGGAGAGTGTCAGAGAGTGTCAGAGAGTTTCAGAGAGTGTCACAGAGTATCAGAGAGTGTCAGAGAGTTTCAGAGATTTTCTGAGAGTTTCAGTAAGTGTCAGATAGTATCAGAGAGTTTCAGAAAGTGTCAGAGAGTGTCAGAGAGTGTCAGAGATTGTCAGAGAGTTTCAGAGAGTGTCAGAGACTGTCTGAGAGATGTAGAGAGTGTCACAGAGTGTCAGAGAGTTTTGGAGAGTGTCACAGAGTGTCAGAGAGTGTCAGAGAGTTTCAGAGAGTTTCAGAGAGCTTCTGAGAGTTTCAGAGAGTGTCAGAGAGTGTCAGAGAGTGTCAAAGAGTGTCAGAAATTTTCAGAAAGTGTCAGATAGTGTCAGAGAGTTTCAGAAAGAGTCAGAGAGTGTCAAACAGTGTCAAAGAGTTTCAGAGAGTGTCAGAGAGTTTCAGAGAGTGTCAGAGAGTTTCAGAGACTTTCTGAGAGTACCAGAGAGTATCAGAGAGTGTCTGAGAGTGTCAGAGAGTGTCTGAGAGTGTCAGAGAGTTTCAGAGAGTTTCAGAGAGTGTCAGAAAGTTTCAGAGAGTGTCAGAGATTTTCAGAGAGTTTCAGAGAGTTTCAGAGAGCTTCAGAGAGTGTCAGGGTGTGGCAGAGAGTGTCAGAGATTTTCGGAGAGTTTCAGAGAGAGTCAGACAGTGTCTGAGAGTGTCAGAGAGTGTCAAAGAGTTTCAGAGAGTGTCAGAGAGTGTCAGAGAGTGTCAGAGAGGTTCAGATAGTGTCAGAGAGTTTCAGAGAATTTCTGAGAGTGTCAGAGAGTGCCTGAGAGTTTCTGACAGTTTCTGAGTGTGTCGGAGAGTGTCAGAGAGTGTCAGAGTGTTTCAGAGAGTGTCACAGAGTTTCAGAGTGTGTCAGAGATTTTCAGAGAGTTTCAGAGATCTTCAGAGAGTGTCAGAGAGTGCCAGAAAGTTTCAGAGAGTGTCAGGGAGTGTCAGAGAGTGTCAGAGAATTTCAGAGAATTTCAGAGAGTGTCAGAGAGTTTCAGAGAGTGTGACAGAGTGTCAGTGAGTGTCAGTGAGTGTCAGTGAGTGTCAGACAGAATCTGAGAGTGTCAGAGAGTTTCAGAGAGTGTCACAGAGTGTCAGTGAGTGTCAGTGAGTGTCAGAGAGTTTCAGAGAGTGTCAGAGAATTTCAGAGAGTGTCACAGATTGTCAGTGAGTGTCAGTGAGTGTCAGAGTTTCAGAGAGTGTCAGAGAGATTCAGAGAGTGTCACAGAGTGTCAGTGAGTGTCAGTGAGTGTCAGAGAGTTTCAGAGAGTGTCAGAGAGTGTCAGAGAGTTTCAGAGAGTGTCACAGAGTATCAGAGAGTGTCAGAGAGTTTCAGAGATTTTCTGAGAGTTTCAGAAAGTGTCAGATAGTATCAGAGAGTTTCAGAAAGTGTCAGAGAGTGTCAGAGACTTTCAGTGAGAGTCAGAGAGTGTCATCGAGTGTCAGAGAGTGTCACAGAGTTTCTGAGAGTTTCTGAGTTTGTCGGAGAGTGTCAGAGAGTGTCAGAGAGTTTCAGAGAGTGTCACAGAGTATCAGAGAGTGTCAGAGAGTTTCAGAGATTTTCTGAGAGTTTCAGTAAGTGTCAGATAGTATCAGAGAGTTTCAGAAAGTGTCAGAGAGTGTCAGAGAGTGTCAGAGATTGTCAGAGAGTTTCAGAGAGTGTCAGAGACTGTCTGAGAGATGTAGAGAGTGTCACAGAGTGTCAGAGAGTTTTGGAGAGTGTCACAGAGTGTCAGAGAGTGTCAGAGAGTTTCAGAGAGTTTCAGAGAGCTTCTGAGAGTTTCAGAGAGTGTCAGAGAGTGTCAGAGAGTGTCAAAGAGTGTCAGAAATTTTCAGAAAGTGTCAGATAGTGTCAGAGAGTTTCAGAAAGAGTCAGAGAGTGTCAAACAGTGTCAAAGAGTTTCAGAGAGTGTCAGAGAGTTTCAGAGAGTGTCAGAGAGTTTCAGAGACTTTCTGAGAGTACCAGAGAGTATCAGAGAGTGTCTGAGAGTGTCAGAGAGTGTCTGAGAGTGTCAGAGAGTTTCAGAGAGTTTCAGAGAGTGTCGGAAAGTTTCAGATAGTGTCAGAGAGTGTCAGAGAGTTTCAGAGAGTTTCAGAGAGCTTCAGAGAGTGTCAGGGTGTGGCAGAGAGTGTCAGAGATTTTCGGAGAGTTTCAGAGAGAGTCAGACAGTCTCTGAGAGTGTCAGAGAGTGTCAAAGAGTTTCAGAGAGTGTCAGAGAGTGTCAGAGAGTGTCAGAGAGGTTCAGATAGTGTCAGAGAGTTTCAGAGAATTTCTGAGAGTGTCAGAGAGTGCCTGAGAGTTTCTGACAGTTTCTGAGTGTGTCGGAGAGTGTCAGAGAGTGTCAAAGTGTTTCAGAGAGTGTCACAGAGTTTCAGAGTGTGTCAGAGATTTTCAGAGAGTTTCAGAGATCTTCAGAGAGTGTCAGAGAGTGCCAGAAAGTTTCAGAGAGTGTCAGGGAGTGTCAGAGAGTGTCAGAGAATTTCAGAGAATTTCAGAGAGTGTCAGAGAGTTTTAGAGAGTGTCAGACAGAATCTGAGAGTGTCAGAGAGTTTCAGAGAGTGTCACAGAGTGTCAGTGAGTGTCAGTTAGTGTCAGAGAGTTTCAGAGAGTGTCAGAGAATTTCAGAGAGTGTCACAGAGTGTCATTGAGTGTCAGTGAGTGTCAGAGTGTCAGAGATTGTCAGAGAGTTTCAGAGAGTGTCAGAGACTGTCTGAGAGATGTAGAGAGTGTCACAGAGTGTCAGAGAGTTTTGGAGAGTTTCAGAGAGTGTCAGTGAGTGTCAGAGAGTTTCAGAGAGTTTCAGAGAGCTTCTGAGAGTTTCAGAGAGTGTCAGAGAGTGTCAGAGAGTGTCAAAGAGTGTCAGAAATTTTCAGAAAGTGTCAGATAGTGTCAGAGAGTTTCAGAAAGAGTCAGAGAGTGTCAAACAGTGTCGAAGAGTTTCAGAGAGTGTCAGAGAGTGTCAGAGTGTTTCAGAGAGTGTCACAGAGTTTCAGAATGTGTCAGAGATTTTCAGAGAGTTTCAGAGATCTTCAGAGAGTGTCAGAGAGTGCCAGAAAGTTTCAGAGAGTGTCAGGGAGTGTCAGAGAGTGTCAGAGAATTTCAGAGAATTTCAGAGAGTGTCAGAGAGTTTCAGAGAGTGTCAGACAGAATCTGAGAGTGTCAGAGAGTTTCAGAGCGTGTCACAGAGTGTCAGTGAGTGTCAGTGAGTGTCAGAGAGTTTCAGAGAGTGTCAGAGAATTTCAGAGAGTGTCACAGAGTGTCAGTGAGTGTCAGTGAGTGTCAGTGAGTGTCTGAGTGTCAGAGATTGTCAGAGAGTTTCAGAGAGTGTCAGAGACTGTCTGAGAGATGTAGAGAGTGTCACAGAGTGTCAGAGAGTTTTGGAGAGTGTCAGAGAGTGTCAGAGAGTTTCAGAGAGTTTCAGAGAGCTTCTGAGAGTTTCAGAGAGTGTCAGTGAGTGTCAGAGAGTGTCAAAGAGTGTCAGAAATTTTCAGAAAGTGTCAGATAGTGTCAGAGAGTTTCAGAAAGAGTCAGAGAGTGTCAAACAGTGTCAATGAGTTTCAGAGAGTGTCAGAGAGTGTCAGAGAGTGTCAGAGAGTTTCAGAGAGTGTCAGAGAGTTTCAGAGACTTTCTGAGAGTACCAGAGAGTATCAGAGAGTGTCTGAGAGTGTCAGAGAGTGTCTGAGAGTGTCAGAGAGTTTCAGAGAGTTTCAGAGAGTGTCAGAAAGTTTCAGAGAGTGTCAGAGATTTTCAGAGAGTTTCAGAGAGTTTCAGAGAGCTTCAGAGAGTGTCAGGGTGTGGCAGAGAGTGTCAGAGATTTTCGGAGAGTTTCAGAGAGAGTCAGACAGTGTCTGAGAGTGTCAGAGAGTGTCAAAGAGTTTCAGAGAGTGTCAGAGAGTGTCAGAGAGTGTCAGAGAGGTTCAGATAGCGTCAGAGAATTTCTGAGAGTGTCAGAGAGTGCCTGAGAGTTTCTGACAGTTTCTGAGTGTGTCGGAGAGTGTCAGAGAGTGTCAGAGTGTTTCAGAGAGTGTCACAGAGTTTCAGAGTGTGTCAGAGATTTTCAGAGAGTTTCAGAGATCTTCAGAGAGTGTCAGAGAGTGCCAGAAAGTTTCAGAGAGTGTCAGGGAGTGTCAGAGAGTGTCAGAGAATTTCAGAGAATTTCAGAGAGTGTCAGAGAGTTTCAGAGAGTGTCAGACAGAATCTGAGAGTGTCAGAGAGTTTCAGAGAGTGTCACAGAGTGTCAGTGAGTGTCAGTGAGTGTCAGAGAGTTTCAGAGAGTGTCAGAGAATTTCAGAGAGTGTCACAGAGTGTCAGTGAGTGTCAGTGAGTGTCAGAGTTTCAGAGAGTGTCAGAGAGATTCAGAGAGTGTCACAGAGTGTCAGTGAGTGTCAGTGAGTGTCAGAGAGTTTCAGAGAGTGTCAGATAGTGTCATCGAGTGTCAGAGAGTGTCACAGAGTTTCTGAGAGTTTCTGAGTTTGTCGGAGAGTGTCAGAGAGAGTCAGAGAGTTTCAGAGAGTGTCACAGAGTATCAGAGAGTGTCAGAGAGTTTCAGAGATTTTCTGAGAGTTTCAGAAAGTGTCAGATAGTATCAGAGAGTTTCAGAAAGTGTCAGAGAGTGTCAGAGACTTTCAGTGAGAGTCAGAGAGTGTCATCGAGTGTCAGAGAGTGTCACAGAGTTTCTGAGAGTTTCTGAGTTTGTCGGAGAGTGTCAGAGAGTGTCAGAGAGTTTCAGAGAGTGTCACAGAGTATCAGAGAGTGTCAGAGAGTTTCAGAGATTTTCTGAGAGTTTCAGAAAGTGTCAGATAGTATCAGAGAGTTTCAGAAAGTGTCAGAGAGTGTCAGAGAGTGTCTGAGAGTGTCAGAGAGTGTCTGAGAGTGTCAGAGAGTGTCAGAGAGTTTCAGTGAGTGTCAGAGATTGTCGGAGAGTTTCAGAGAGTGTCAGAGACTGTCTGAGAGATTCAGAGAGTGTAACAGAGTGTCAGAGAGTTTTGGAGAGTGTCACAGAGTGTCAGAGAGTGTCAGAGAGTTTCAGAGAGTTTCAGAGAGCTTCTGAGAGTTTCAGAGAGTGTCAGAGAGTGTCAGAGAGTGTCAAAGAGTGTCAGAAATTTTCAGAAAGTGTCAGATAGTGTCAGAGAGTTTCAGAAAGAGTCAGAGAGTGTCAAACAGTGTCAAAGAGTTTCAGAGAGTGTCAGAGAATTTCAGAGAGTGCCAGAGAGTTTCAGAGACTTTCTGAGAGTACCAGAGAGTATCAGAGAGTGTCAGAGAGTTTCAGAGAGTGTCAGAGATTGTCAGAGAGTTTCAGAGAGTGTCAGAGACTGTCTGAGAGATGTAGAGAGTGTCACAGAGTGTCAGAGAGTTTTGGAGAGTGTCACAGAGTGTCAGAGAGTGTCAGAGAGTTTCAGAGAGTTTCAGAGAGCTTCTGAGAGTTTCAGAGAGTGTCAGAGAGTGTCAGAGAGTGTCAAAGAGTGTCAGAAATTTTCAGAAAGTGTCAGATAGTGTCAGAGAGTTTCAGAAAGAGTCAGAGAGTGTCAAACAGTGTCAAAGAGTTTCAGAGAGTGTCAGAGAGTTTCAGAGAGTGTCAGAGAGTTTCAGAGACTTTCTGAGAGTACCAGAGAGTATCAGAGAGTGTCTGAGAGTGTCAGAGAGTGTCTGAGAGTGTCAGAGAGTTTCAGAGAGTTTCAGAGAGTTTCAGAGAGTGTCAGAAAGTTTCAGAGAGTGTCAGAGAGTGTCAGAGAGTTTCAGAGAGTTTCAGAGAGCTTCAGAGAGTGTCAGCGTGTGGCAGAGAGTGTCAGAGATTTTCGGAGAGTTTCAGAGAGAGTCAGACAGTGTCTGAGAGTGTCAGAGAGTGTCAAAGAGTTTCAGAGAGTGTCAGAGAGTGTCAGAGAGGTTCAGATAGTGTCAGAGAGTTTCAGAGAATTTCTGAGAGTGTCAGAGAGTGCCTGAGAGTTTCTGACAGTTTCTGAGTGTGTCGGAGAGTGTCAGAGAGTGTCAGAGTGTTTCAGAGAGTGTCACAGAGTTTCAGAGTGTGTCAGAGATTTTCAGAGAGTTTCAGAGATCTTCAGAGAGTGTCAGAGAGTGCCAGAAAGTTTCAGAGAGTGTCAGGGAGTGTCAGAGAGTGTCAGAGAATTTCAGAGAATTTCAGAGAGTGTCAGAGAGTTTCAGAGAGTGTCAGACAGAATCTGAGAGTGTCAGAGAGTTTCAGAGAGTGTCACAGAGTGTCAGTGAGTGTCAGTGAGTGTCAGAGAGTTTCAGAGAGTGTCAGAGAATTTCAGAGAGTGTCACAGAGTGTCATTGAGTGTCAGTGAGTGTCAGAGTGTCAGAGATTGTCAGAGAGTTTCAGAGAGTGTCAGAGACTGTCTGAGAGATGTAGAGAGTGTCACAGATTGTCAGAGAGTTTTGGAGAGTGTCACAGAGTGTCAGAGAGTGTCAGAGAGTTTCAGAGAGTTTCAGAGAGCTTCTGAGAGTTTCAGAGAGTGTCAGAGAGTGTCAGAGAGTGTCAAAGAGTGTCAGAAATTTTCAGAAAGTGTCAGATAGTGTCAGAGAGTTTCAGAAAGAGTCAGAGAGTGTCAAACAGTGTCAAAGAGTTTCAGAGAGTGTCAGAGAGTGTCAGAGAGTTTCAGAGAGTGTCAGAGAGTTTCAGAGACTTTCTGAGAGTACCAGAGAGTATCAGAGAGTGTCTGAGAGTGTCAGAGAGTGTCTGAGAGTGTCAGAGAGTTTCAGAGAGTTTCAGAGAGTGTCAGAAAGTTTCAGAGAGTGTCAGAGAGTGTCAGAGAGTTTCAGAGAGTTTCAGAGAGCTTCAGAGAGTGTCAGGGTGTGGCAGAGAGTGTCAGAGATTTTCGGAGAGTTTCAGAGAGAGTCAGACAGTGTCTGAGAGTGTCAGAGAGTGTCAAAGAGTTTCAGAGAGTGTCAGAGAGTGTCAGAGAGTGTCAGAGAGGTTCAGATAGTGTCAGAGAGTTTCAGAGAATTTCTGAGAGTGTCAGAGAGTGCCTGAGAGTTTCTGACAGTTTCTGAGTGTGTCGGAGAGTGTCAGAGAGTGTCAGAGTGTTTCAGAGAGTGTCACAGAGTTTCAGAGTGTGTCAGAGATTTTCAGAGAGTTTCAGAGATCTTCAGAGAGTGTCAGAGAGTGCCAGAAAGTTTCAGAGAGTGTCAGGGAGTGTCAGAGAGTGTCAGAGAATTTCAGAGAATTTCAGAGAGTGTCAGAGAGTTTCAGAGAGTGTCAGACAGAATCTGAGAGTGTCAGAGAGTTTCAGAGAGTGTCACAGAGTGTCAGTGAGTGTCAGTGAGTGTCAGTGAGTGTCAGAGAGTTTCAGAGAGTGTCAGAGAATTTCAGAGAGTGTCACAGAGTGTCAGTGAGTGTCAGTGAGTGTCAGAGTTTCAGAGAGTGTCAGAGAGATTCAGAGAGTGTCACAGAGTGTCAGTGAGTGTCAGTGAGTGTCAGAGAGTTTCAGAGAGTGTCAGATAGTGTCATCGAGTGTCAGAGAGTGTCACAGAGTTTCTGAGAGTTTCTGAGTTTGTCGGAGAGTGTCAGAGAGTGTCAGAGAGTTTCAGAGAGTGTCACAGAGTATCAGAGAGTGTCAGAGTTTCAGAGATTTTCTGAGAGTTTCAGAAAGTGTCAGATAGTATCAGAGAGTTTCAGAAAGTATCAGAGAGTGCCAGAGACTTTCAGTGAGAGTCAGAGAGTGTCATCGAGTGTCAGAGAGTGTCACAGAGTTTCTGAGAGTTTCTGAGTTTGTCGGAGAGTGTCAGAGAGTGTCAGAGAGTTTCAGAGAGTGTCACAGAGTATCAGAGAGTGTCAGAGAGTTCCAGAGATTTTCTGAGAGTTTCAGAAAGTGTCAGATAGTATCCGAGAGTTTCAGAAAGTGTCAGAGAGTGTCAGAGAGTGTCTGAGAGTGTCAGAGAGTGTCTGAGAGTGTCAGAGAGTGTCAGAGAGTTTCAGTGACTTTCAGAGAGTGCCAGAGAGCTTCAGAGAGATTCAGAGAGTGTCAGAGATTGTCGGAGAGTTTCAGAGAGTGTCAGAGACTGTCTGAGAGATTCAGAGAGTGTAACAGAGTGTCAGAGAGTTTTGGAGAGTATCACAGAGTGTCAGAGAGTTTCAGAGAGTTTCAGAGAGTTTCATGAGCTTCTGAGAGTTTCAGAGAGTGTCAGAGAGTGTCAGAGAGTGTCAAAGAGTGTCAGAAATTTTCAGAAAGTGTCAGATAGTGTCAGAGAGTTTCAGAAAGAGTCAGAGAGTGTCAAACAGTGTCAAAGAGTTTCAGAGAGTGTCAGAGAATGTCAGAGAGTTTCAGAGAGTGCCAGAGAGTTTCAGAGACTTTCTGAGAGTACCAGAGAGTATCAGAGAGTGTCAGAGAGTTTCAGAGAGTGTCAGAGATTGTCAGAGAGTTTCAGAGAGTGTCAGAGACTGTCTGAGAGATGTAGAGAGTGTCACAGAGTGTCAGAGAGTTTTGGAGAGTGTCACAGAGTGTCAGAGAGTGTCAGAGAGTTTCAGAGAGTTTCAGAGAGCTTCTGAGAGTTTCAGAGAGTGTCAGAGAGTGTCAGAGAGTGTCAAAGTGTGTCAGAAATTTTCAGAAAGTGTCAGATAGTGTCAGAGAGTTTCAGAAAGAGTCAGAGAGTGTCAAACAGTGTCAAAGAGTTTCAGAGAGTGTCAGAGAGTGTCAGAGAGTTTCAGAGAGTGTCAGAGAGTTTCAGAGACTTTCTGAGAGTACCAGAGAGTATCAGAGAGTGTCTGAGAGTGTCAGAGAGTGTCTGAGAGTGTCAGAGAGTTTCAGAGAGTTTCAGAGAGTGTCAGAAAGTTTCAGAGAGTGTCAGAGAGTGTCAGAGAGTTTCAGAGAGTTTCAGAGAGCTTCAGAGAGTGTCAGGGTGTGGCAGAGAGTGTCAGAGATTTTCGGAGAGTTTCAGAGAGAGTCAGACAGTGTCTGAGAGTGTCAGAGAGTGTCAAAGAGTTTCAGAGAGTGTCAGAGAGTGTCAGAGAGGTTCAGATAGTGTCAGAGAGTTTCAGAGAATTTCTGAGAGTGTCAGAGAGTGCCTGAGAGTTTCTGACAGTTTCTGAGTGTGTCGGAGAGTGTCAGAGAGTGTCAGAGTGTTTCAGAGAGTGTCACAGAGTTTCAGAGTGTGTCAGAGATTTTCAGAGAGTTTCAGAGATCTTCAGAGAGTGTCAGAGAGTGCCAGAAAGTTTCAGAGAGTGTCAGACAGTGTCAAAGAGTTTCAGAGAGTGTCAGAGAATATCAGAGAGTTTCAGAGTGCCAGAGAGTTTCAGAGACTTTCTGAGAGTACCAGAGAGTATCAGAGAGTGTCAGAGAGTTTCAGAGAGTGTCAGAGATTGTCAGAGATTGTCAGAGAGTTTCAGAGAGTGTCAGAGACTGTCTGAGAGATGTAGAGGGTGTCACAGAGTGTCAGAGAGTTTTGGAGAGTGTCACAGAGTGTCAGAGAGTGTCAGAGAGTGTCAGAGAGTGTCAGAGAGTTTCAGAGAGTTTCAGAGAGCTTCTGAGAGTTTCAGAGAGTGTCAGAGAGTGTCAGAGAGTGTCAAAGAGTGTCAGAAATTTTCAGAAAGTGTCAGATAGTGTCAGAGAGTTTCAGAAAGAGTCAGAGAGTGTCAAACAGTGTCAAAGAGTTTCAGAGAGTGTCAGAGAGTTTCAGAGAGTGTCAGAGAGTTTCAGAGACTTTCTGAGAGTACCAGAGAGTATCAGAGAGTGTCTGAGAGTGTCAGAGAGTGTCTGAGAGTGTCAGAGAGTTTCAGAGAGTTTCAGAGAGTGTCAGAAAGTTTCAGAGAGTGTCAGAGAGTGTCAGAGAGTTTCAGAGAGTTTCAGAGAGCTTCAGAGAGTGTCAGGGTGTGGCAGAGAGTGTCAGAGATTTTCGGAGAGTTTCAGAGAGAGTCAGACAGTGTCTGAGAGTGTCAGAGAGTGTCAAAGAGTTTCAGAGAGTGTCAGAGAGTGTCAGAGAGGTTCAGATAGTGTCAGAGAGTTTCAGAGAATTTCTGAGAGTGTCAGAGAGTGCCTGAGAGTTTCTGACAGTTTCTGAGTGTGTCGGAGAGTGTCAGAGAGTGTCAGAGTGTTTCAGAGAGTGTCACAGAGTTTCAGAGTGTGTCAGAGATTTTCAGAGAGTTTCAGAGATCTTCAGAGAGTGCCAGAAAGTTTCAGAGAGTGTCAGGGAGTGTCAGAGAGTGTCAGAGAATTTCAGAGAATTTCAGAGAGTGTCAGAGAGTTTCAGAGAGTGTCAGACAGAATCTGAGAGTGTCAGAGAGTTTCAGAGAGTGTCACAGAGTGTCAGTGAGTGTCAGTGAGTGTCAGAGAGTTTCAGAGAGTGTCAGAGAATTTCAGAGAGTGTCACAGAGTGTCATTGAGTGTCAGTGAGTGTCAGAGTGTCAGAGATTGTCAGAGAGTTTCAGAGAGTGCCAGAGACTGTCTGAGAGATTCAGAGAGTGTCACAGAGTGTCAGAGAGTTTTGGAGAGTGTCACAGAGTGTCAGAGAGTGTCAGAGAGTTTCAGAGAGTTTCAGAGAGCTTCTGAGAGTTTCAGAGAGTGTCAGAGAGTGTCAGAGAGTGTCAAAGAGTGTCAGAAATTTTCAGAAAGTGTCAGATAGTGTCAGAGAGTTTCAGAAAGAGTCAGAGAGTGTCAAACAGTGTCAAAGAGTTTCAGAGAGTGTCAGAGAGTGTCAGAGTGTTTCAGAGAGTGTCACAGAGTTTCAGAGTGTGTCAGAGATTTTCAGAGAGTTTCAGAGATCTTCAGAGAGTGTCAGAGAGTGCCAGAAAGTTTCAGAGAGTGTCAGGGAGTGTCAGAGAGTGTCAGAGAATTTCAGAGAATTTCAGAGAGTGTCAGAGAGTTTCAGAGAGTGTCAGACAGAATCTGAGAGTGTCAGAGAGTTTCAGAGAGTGTCACAGAGTGTCAGTGAGTGTCAGTGAGTGTCAGAGAGTTTCAGAGAGTGTCAGAGAATTTCAGAGAGTGTCACAGAGTGTCAGTGAGTGTCAGTGAGTGTCAGAGTGTCAGAGATAGTCAGAGAGTTTCAGAGAGTGTCAGAGACTGTCTGAGAGATGTAGAGAGTGTCACAGAGTGTCAGAGAGTTTTGGAGAGTGTCACAGAGTGTCAGAGAGTGTCAGAGAGTTTCAGAGAGTTTCAGAGAGCTTCTGAGAGTTTCAGAGAGTGTCAGAGGGTGTCAGAGAGTGTCAAAGAGTGTCAGAAATTTTCAGAAAGTGTCAGATAGTGTCAGAGAGTTTCAGAAAGAGTCAGAGAGTGTCAAACAGTGTCAAAGAGTTTGAGAGAGTGTCAGAGAGTGTCAGAGAGTTTCAGAGAGTGTCAGAGAGTTTCAGAGACTTTCTGAGAGTACCAGAGAGTATCAGAGAGTGTCTGAGAGTGTCAGAGAGTGTCTGAGAGTGTCAGAGAGTTTCAGAGAGTTTCAGAGAGTGTCAGAAAGTTTCAGAGAGTGTCAGAGAGTGTCAGAGAGTTTCAGAGAGTTTCAGAGAGCTTCAGAGAGTGTTAGGGTGTGGCAGAGAGTGTCAGAGATTTTCGGAGAGTTTCAGAGAGAGTCAGACAGTGTCTGAGAGTGTCAGAGAGTGTCAAAGAGTTTCAGAGAGTGTCAGAGAGTGTCAGAGAGTGTCAGAGAGGTTCAGATAGTGTCAGAGAGTTTCAGAGAATTTCTGAGAGTGTCAGAGAGTGCCTGAGAGTTTCTGACAGTTTCTGAGTGTGTCGGAGAGTGTCAGAGAGTGTCATAGTGTTTCAGAGAGTGTCACAGAGTTTCAGAGTGTGTCAGAGATTTTCAGAGAGTTTCAGAGATCTTCAGAGAGTGTCAGAGAGTGCCAGAAAGTTTCAGAGAGTGTCAGGGAGTGTCAGAGAGTGTCAGAGAATTTCAGAGAATTTCAGAGAGTGTCAGAGAGTTTCAGAGAGTGTCAGACAGAATCTGAGAGTGTCAGAGAATTTCAGAGAGTGTCACAGAGTGTCAGTGAGTGTCAGTGAGTGTCAGAGTTTCAGAGAGTGTCAGATAGTTTCAGAGAGTGTCACAGAGTGTCAGTGAGTGTCAGTGAGTGTCAGAGAGTTTCAGAGAGTGTCAGATAGTGTCATCGAGTGTCAGAGAATGTCACAGAGTTTCTGAGAGTTTCTGAGTTTGTCGGAGAGTGTCAGAGAGTGTCAGAGAGTTTCAGAGAGTGTCACAGAGTATCAGAGAGTGTCAGAGAGTTTCAGAGATTTTCTGAGAGTTTCAGAAAGTGTCAGATAATATCAGAGAGTTTCAGAAAGTGTCAGAGAGTGTCAGAGACTTTCAGTGAGAGTCAGAGAGTGTCATCGAATGTCAGAGAGTGTCACAGAGTTTCTGAGAGTTTCTGAGTTTGTCGGAGAGTGTCAGAGAGTGTCAGAGAGTTTCAGAGAGTGTCACAGAGTATCAGAGAGTGTCAGAGAGTTTCAGAGATTTTCTGAGAGTTTCAGAAAGTGTCAGATAGTATCAGAGAGTTACAGAAATTGTCAGAGAGTGTCAGAGAGCGTCTGAGAGTGTCAGAGCGTGTCTGAGAGTGTCAGAGAGTGTCAGAGAGTTTCAGTGACTTTCAGAGAGTGCCAGAGAGCTTCAGAGAGATTCAGAGAGTGTCAGAGATTGTCAGAGAGTTTCAGAGAGTGTCAGAGACTGTCTGAGAGATTCAGAGAGTGTCACAGAGTGTCAGAGAGTTTTGGAGAGTGTCACAGAGTGTCAGAGAGTGTCAGAGAGTTTCAGAGAGCTTCTGAGAGTTTCAGAGAGTGTCAGAGAGTGTCAGAGAGTGTCAAAGAGTGTCAGAAATTTTCAGAAAGTGTCAGATAGTGTCAGAGAGTTTCAGAAAGAGTCAGAGAGTGTCAAACAGTGTCAAAGAGTTTCAGAGAGTGTCAGAGAGTGTCAGAGAGTTTCAGAGAGTGTCAGAGAGTTTCAGAGACTTTCTGAGAGTACCAGAGAGTGTCAGAGAGTGTCAGAGAGTTTCAGAGAGTGTCAGAGATTGTCAGAGAGTTTCAGAGAGTGTCAGAGACTCTCAGAGAGTGTCAGTGAGTTTCAGAGAGTTTCAGAGAGCTTCTGAGAGTTTCAGAGAGTGTCAGAGAGTGTCAGAGAGTGTCAAAGAGTGTCAGAAATTTTCAGAAAGTGTCAGATAGTGTCAGAGAGTTTCAGAAAGAGTCAGAGAGTGTCAAACAGTGTCAAAGAGTTTCAGAGTGTGTCAGAGAGTGTCAGAGAGTTTCAGAGAGTGTCAGAGAGTTTCAGAGACTTTCTGAGAGTACCAGAGAGTATCAGAGAGTGTCTGAGAGTGTCAGAGAGTGTCTGAGAGTGTCAGAGAGTTTCAGAGAGTTTCAGAGAGTGTCAGAAAGTTTCAGAGATATTCAGAGAGTGTCAGAGAGTTTCAGAGAGTTTCAGAGAGCTTCAGAGAGTGTCAGGGAGTGGCAGAGAGTGTCAGAGAGGTTCGGAGAGTTTTAGAGAGTCAGACAGTGTCTGAGAGTGTCAGAGAGTGTCAAAGAGTTTCAGAGAGTGTCTGAGAGTGTCAGAGAGTTTCAGAGAGTTTCAGAGAGTGTCAGAAAGTTTCAGAGAGTGTCAGAGAGTGTCAGAGAGTTTCAGAGAGTTTCAGAGAGCTTCAGAGAGTGTTAGGGTGTGGCAGAGAGTGTCAGAGATTTTCGGAGAGTTTCAGAGAGAGTCAGACAGTGTCTGAGAGTGTCAGAGAGTGTCAAAGAGTTTCAGAGAGTGTCAGAGAGTGTCAGAGAGTGTCAGAGAGGTTCAGATAGTGTCAGAGAGTTTCAGAGAATTTCTGAGAGTGTCAGAGAGTGCCTGAGAGTTTCTGACAGTTTCTGAGTGTGTCGGAGAGTGTCAGAGAGTGTCAGAGTGTTTCAGAGAGTGTCACAGAGTTTCAGAGTGTGTCAGAGATTTTCAGAGAGTTTCAGAGATCTTCAGAGAGTGTCAGAGAGTGCCAGAAAGTTTCAGAGAGTGTCAGGGAGTGTCAGAGAGTGTCAGAGAATTTCAGAGAATTTCAGAGAGTGTCAGAGAGTTTCAGAGAGTGTCAGACAGAATCTGAGAGTGTCAGAGAATTTCAGAGAGTGTCACAGAGTGTCAGTGAGTGTCAGTGAGTGTCAGAGTTTCAGAGAGTGTCAGATAGTTTCAGAGAGTGTCACAGAGTGTCAGTGAGTGTCAGTGAGTGTCAGAGAGTTTCAGAGAGTGTCAGATAGTGTCATCGAGTGTCAGAGAATGTCACAGAGTTTCTGAGAGTTTCTGAGTTTGTCGGAGAGTGTCAGAGAGTGTCAGAGAGTTTCAGAGAGTGTCACAGAGTATCAGAGAGTGTCAGAGAGTTTCAGAGATTTTCTGAGAGTTTCAGAAAGTGTCAGATAGTATCAGAGAGTTTCAGAAAGTGTCAGAGAGTGTCAGAGACTTTCAGTGAGAGTCAGAGAGTGTCATCGAATGTCAGAGAGTGTCACAGAGTTTCTGAGAGTTTCTGAGTTTGTCGGAGAGTGTCAGAGAGTGTCAGAGAGTTTCAGAGAGTGTCACAGAGTATCAGAGAGTGTCACAGAGTTTCAGAGATTTTCTGAGAGTTTCAGAAAGTGTCAGATAGTATCAGAGAGTTACAGAAATTGTCAGAGAGTGTCAGAGAGGTTCGGAGAGTTTTAGAGAGTCAGACAGTGTCTGAGAGTGTCAGAGAGTGTCAAAGAGTTTCAGAGAGTGTCAGAGAGTGTCAGAGAGTATCAGAGAGGTTCAGATAGTTTCAGAGAGTGGCAGAGACTTTCTGAGAGTGTCAGAGAGTGCCTGAGAGTTTCTGACAGTTTCTGAGTGTGTCGGAGAGTGTCAGAGAGTGTCAGAGTGTTTCAGAGAGTGTCACAGAGTTTCTGAGAATGTCAGAGATTTTCAGAGAGTTTCAGAGATCTTCAGAGAGTGTCAGAGATTGCCAGAAAGTTTCAGAGAGTGTCAAGGAGTGTCAGAGAGTGTCAGAGAATTTCAGAGAGTGTCAGAGAGCTTCAGAAAGTGTCAGAGAGTGTCAGAGAGTGTCTGAGAGTGTCAGAGAGTGCCAGAGAGCTTCAGAGAGATTCAGAGAGTTTCAGAGCTTGTCAGAGAGTTTCAGAGAGTGTCAGAGAGAGTCAGATAGTGTCAGAGAGTTTCAGAAAGAGTCAGAGAGTGTCAAACAGTGTCAGAGAGTTTCAGAGACTTTCTGAGAGTACCAGAGAGTGTCAGAGAGTGTCTGAGAGTGTCAGAGAGTGTCTGAGAGTGTCAGAGAGTTTCAGAGAGTTTCAGAGAGTGTCATAAAGTTTCAGAGAGTGTCAGAGAGTTTCAGAGACATTCAAAGAGTGTCAGGGAGTGGCAGAGAGTGTCAGAGATTTTCGGAGAGTTTCAGAGAGTATCAGACAGAATCTGAGAGTGTCAGAGAGTGCCGAAGAGCTTCAGAGAGGTTCAGAGAGTGTCAGAGAGTGTCACAGAGTGTAAGAGAGTGTCAGAGAGTTTCAGAGAGTTTCTGAGCGTTTCTGAGAGTGTCATAGAGTGTCAGAGATTGTCAAAAAATTTCAGAAAGTGTCAGATAGTGTCAGCGAGTTTCAGAAAGTGTCAGAGAGTGTCAGAGATTGTCTGAGAGTGTCAGAGAGTGTCAGAGAGTTTCAGATGAGTTTCAGAGAGTGCCAGAGAGTTTCAGAGAGTTTCAGAGAGTGTCACAGCGTGTCAGAGAGTTTCAGAAAGTGTCAGAGAGTGTCAGAGATTGTCAGAAAGTTTCAGAAAGTGTCAGATAGTGTCAGAGATTTTCAGAAAGTGTCAGAGAGAGTCAGAGAGTGTCTGAGAGTGTCAGAGATTGGCTGAGAGTGTCCGAGAGTTTCAGAGAGTTTCAGAGAGTTTCAGAGAGTTTTAGAGAGTTTCAGAGAGTGTCAGAGAGTTTCGGAGAGTTTCAGAGAGAGTCAGACAGTGTCTGAGAGTGTCCGAGAGTGTAAAAGAGTTTCAGAGAGTTTCAGAGAGTGTCAGAGAGGTTCAGATAGTGTCAGAGAGTTTCAGAGACTTTCTGAGACTGTCAGAGAATGCCTGAGAGTTTCTGACAGTTTCTGAGTGTGTCGGAGAGTGTCAGAGAGTGTCAGAGTGTTTCAGAGAGTTTCAGAGATCTTCAGAGAGTGTCAGAGAGTGCCAGAAAGTTTCAGAGAGTGTCACAGAGTGTCAGAGAGCTTCAGAGAGATTCAGAGAGTGTCGAGGAGTGTCAGAGAGTGTCAAAGAACTTCAGAGAGTGTCAGAGAGTTTCAGAGAGTGTCAGACAGTATCTGAGAGTGTTAGAGAGTGCCGAAGAGTTTCAGAGAGTGTCAGAGAGTGTCAGAGAGTTTCAGAGAGTGTCACAGAGCGTCAGTGAGAGTCAGAGAGTTTCAGAGAGTGTCAGAGAGTGTCGGAGAGTGTCAGAGAGTTTCAGAGAGTGTCAATGAGTGTCAGTGAGTGTCAGAGAGTATCAGAAAGGGCCAGCGAGAATCAGAGAGTGTCAGCGAGTGTCAGAGAGTTTCAGAGACTTTCTGAGAGTGTCAGAGAGTGCCTGAGAGTTTCTGACAGTTTCTGAGTGTGTCGGAGAGTGTCAGAGAGTGTCAGTGTTTCAGAGAGTGTCACAAAATTTCAGAGAGTGTCAGAGATTTTCAGAGAGTTTCGGAGATCTTCAGAGAGTGTCAGAGAGTGCCAAAACGTTTCAGAGAGTGTCACAGAGTGTCAGAGAGCTTCAGAAGGATTCAGAGAGTTTCAGGGAGTGTCAGAGGGTGAGAGAATTTCAGAGAGTGTCACAGAGCTTCAGTGAGAGTCAGAGTGTTTCAGAGAGTGTCAGAGAGTGTCAGAGAGCGTCAGAGAGTTTCAGAGAGTGTCACAGAGTGTCAGTGAGTGTCAGAGAGTATCAGAGAGTGTCAGCGAGAATCAGAGAGTGTCAGCGAGTGTCAGAGAGTGTCAGAGAGTTTCAGAGAGTGTCACGAAGTGTCAGAGAGTGTCAGAGAGTTTCAGAGAGTGTCACAGAGTGTCAGTGAGTGTCAGAGAGTTTCAGAGAGTGTCAGATAGTGTCAGTGAGTGTCAGAGAGTATCAGAGACTTTCAGTGAGAGTCAGAGAGTGTCATCGAGTGTCAGAGAGTGTCAGAGAGTTTCTGAGAGTTTCTGAGTTTGTCGGAGAGTGTCAGAGAGTGTCAGAGAGTTTCAGAGAGTGTCACAGAGTGTCAGAGTGTAAGAGAGTTTCAGAGATTTTCTGAGAGTTTCTGAGAGTGTCAGAGAGTGTCAGAGATTGTCAGAAAGTTACAGAAAGTGTCAGATAGTATCAGAGAGTTTCAGAAAGTGTCAGAGAGTGTCTGAGAGTGTCAGAGAGCGTCAGAGAGATTCACAGAGTTTCAGAGAGTGCCAGAGAGCTTCAGAGGGATTCAGAGAGTGTCAGAGCGTGTCAGAGAGTTTCATAGAGTGTCAGAGAGTGTCTGAGAGTTTCAGAGAGTGTCAGAGAGTGTCAGAGAGTTTCAGAGAGTTTCAGAGAGTGTCAGAGAGTGTCAGAGAGTTTAAGAGAGCTTCAGAGAGTGTCAGGGAGTGTCAGAGAGTGTCAGAGAGTTTCGGAGAGTTTCAGAGTGAGATTCAGACACTGTGTCCGAGAGTGTCAGAGAGTTTCAGAGAGCTTCAGAGAGTGTCAGGGAGTGTCAGAGAGTGTCAGAGAGATTCAGAGAGTTTCAGAGAGTGCCAGAGAGCTTCAGAGGGATTCAGAGAGTGTCAGAGCGTGTCAAAGAGTTTCAGAGAGTGTCAGAGAGTGTCAGAGAGAGTCAGAGAGGTTCAGATAGTGTCAGAGAGTTTCAGAGACTTTCTGAGAGTGTCGGAGAGTGCCTGAGAGTTTCTGACAGTTTCTGAGTGTGTTGGAGAGTGTCAGAGAGTGTCAGAGTGTTTCAGAGAGTGTCACAGAATTTCAGAGAGTGTCAGATATTTTCAGAGAGTTTCAGAGATCTTCAGAGAGTGTCAGAGAGTGCCAGAAAGTTTCAGAGAGTGTCACAGAGTGTCAGAGAGCTTCAGAGAGATTCAGAGAGTGTCAGGGAGTTTCAGAGAGTGTCAGAGAATTTCAGAGAGTGTCAGAGAGTTTCAGAGAGTGTCAGACAGTATCTGAGAGTGTCAGACAGTGCCGAAGATTTTCAGAGAGTGTCAGAGTGTCAGAGAGTTTCAGAGAGTGTCACAGAGCGTCAGTGATAGTCAGAGAGTTTCAGAGCGTGTCAGAGAGTGTCAGAGAGTGTCAGAGAGTGTCAGAGAGTTTCAGAGAGAGTCACAGAGTGTCAGAGAGTGTCAGAGAGTGTCAGAGAGTTTCTGAGAGTTTCTAAGTTTGTCAGAGAGTGTCAGAGAGTGTCAGAGAGTTTCGGAGAGTGTCACAGAGTGTCAGAGAGTGTCAGAGAGTTTCAGAGAATTTCTGAGAGTTTCTGAGAGTGTCAGAGAGTGTCAGAGAGTTTCAGAGAGTTTCAGAGAGTGTCAGAGAGTGTCAGAGAGTTTCAGAGAGTTTCAGAGAGAGTCAGACAGTGTCTGAGAGTGTCAGAGATTGTCAAAGTGTTTCAGAGAGTGTCAGAGAGTGTCAGAGAGTGTCAGAGAGTTTCAGAGAGGTTCCGATAGTGTCAGAGAGTTTCAGAGACTTTCTGAGAGTGTCGGAGAGTGCCTGAGAGTTTCTGACAGTTTCTGAGTGTGTTGGAGAGTTTCAGAGAGTGTCAGAGTGTTTCAGAGAGTGTCACAGAGTTTCCGAGAGTGTCAGAGATATTCAGAGAGTTTCAGTGATCTTCAGAGAGTGTCAGAGAGTGCCAGAAATTTTCAGAGAGTGTCACAGAGTGTCAGAGAGTGTCAGAGAGTTTCAGAGATCTTCAGAGAGTGTCAGAGAGTGCCAGAAATTTTCAGAGAGTGTCACAGAGTGTCAGAGAGTGTCACAGAGTTTCTGAGAGTGTCAGAGTGTCTTAGAGATTGTCAGAAAGTTTCAGAAAGTGTCAGATAGTATCAGAGAGTTTCAGAAAGTGTCAGAGAGTGCCTGAGAGTGTCAGAGAGTGTCAGAGAGATTCAGAGAGTTTCAGAGAGTGCCAGAGAGCTTCAGAGAATTTCAGAGATGTCAGAGCGTGTCAGAGATTTTCAGAGAGTGTCAGAGAGCGTCAGCGAGTGTCTGAGAGATTCAGAGAGTGTCAGAGAGTGTCAGAGAGTTTCAGAGAGTTTCCGAGAGTGTCAGAGAGTGTCAGAGAGTTTTGCAGAGTTTCAGAGAGAGTCAGACAGTGTCTGAGAGTGTCGGAGAGTGTCAAAGAGTTTCAGAAAGTGTCAGAGAGTGTCAGAGAGTGTCAGAGAGGTTCAGATAGTGTCAGAGAGTTTCAGAGACTTTCTGAGAGTGTCAGAGTGCCTGAGAGTTTCTGACAGTTTCTGAGTGTGTCGGAGAGTTTCAGAGAGTGTCAGAGTGTTTCAGAGAGTTTCAGAGATCTTCAGAGAGTGTCAGAGAGTGCCAGAAAGTTTCAGAGAGTGTCACAGAGTGTCAGGGAGCTTCAGAGAGATTGAGAGAGTGTCAGGGAGTGTCAGAGAGTGTCAGAGAATTTCAGAGAGTGTCAGAGAGTTTCAGAGAGTGTCAGACAGTATCTGAGAGTGTCAGAGAGTGCCGAAGAGTTTCAGAGAGTGTCAGAGAGTGTCAGAGAGGTTCAGAGAGTGTCACAGAGCGTCAGTGAGAGTCGGAGAGTTTCAGAGAGTGTCAGAGAGTGTCAGAGAATGTCAGAGAGTTTCAGAGAGTGTCACAGAGTGTCAGTGAGTGTCAGAGAGTATCAGAGAGTGTCAGCGAGAATCAGAGAGTGTCCGCGATTGTCAGAGAGTGTCAGAGAGTTTCTGAGAGTTTCTGAGTTTGTCGGAGAGTGTCAGAGAGTGTCAGAGAGTTTCGGAGAGTGTCACAGAGTTTCAGAGAGTGTCAGAGGGTTTCAGAGATTTTCTGAGAGTTTCAGAGATCTTCAGAGAGCGTCAGAGAGTGCCAGAAAGTTTCAGAGAGTGTCACAGAGTGTCAGAGAATTTCAGCGAGTGTCAGAGACTTTCAGAGAGTGTCAGACAGTATCTGAGAGTGTCAGAGAGTGCCGAAGATTTTCAGAGAGTGTCAGAGTGTCATAGAATTTCAGAGAGTGTCACAGAGCTTCAGTGAGAGTCAGAGTGGTTCAGAGAGTGTCAGAGAGTGTCAGAGAGCGTCAGAGAGTTTCAGAGAGTGTCACAGAGTGTCAGTGAGTGTCAGAGAGTATCAGAGAGTGTCAGCGAGAATCAGAGAGTGTCAGCGAGTGTCAGAGAGTGTCAGAGAGTTTCAGAGAGTGTCACAAAGTGTCAGAGAGTGTCAGAGAGTTTCAGAGAGTGTCACAGAGTGTCAGTGAGTGTCAGAGAGTTTCAGAGAGTGTCAGATAGTGTCAGTGAGTGTCAGAGAGTATCAGAGACTTTCAGTGAGAGTCAGAGAGTGTCATCGAGTGTCAGAGAGTGTCAGAGAGTTTCTGAGAGTGTCAGAGAGCGTCAGCGAGTGTCTGAGAGATTCAGAGAGTGTCAGAGAGTGTCAGAGAGTTTCAGAGAGTTTCCGAGAGTGTCAGAGAGTGTCAGAGAGTTTTGCAGAGTTTCAGAGAGAGTCAGACAGTGTCTGAGAGTGTCGGAGAGTGTCAAAGAGTTTCAGAAAGTGTCAGAGAGTGTCAGAGAGTGTCAGAGAGGTTCAGATAGTGTCAGAGAGTTTCAGAGACTTTCTGAGAGTGTCAGAGTGCCTGAGAGTTTCTGACAGTTTCTGAGTGTGTCGGAGAGTTTCAGAGAGTGTCAGAGTGTTTCAGAGAGTGTCACAGAGTGTCAGAGAGTGTCAGAGATTTTCAGAGAGTTTCAGAGATCTTCGGAGAGTGTCAGAGAGTGCCAGAAAGTTTCAGAGAGTGTCACAGAGTGTCAGGGAGCTTCAGAGAGATTGAGAGAGTGTCAGGGAGTGTCAGAGAGTGTCAGAGAATTTCAGAGAGTGTCAGAGAGTTTCAGAGAGTGTCAGACAGTATCTGAGAGTGTCAGAGAGTGCCGAAGAGTTTCAGAGAGTGTCAGAGAGTGTCAGAGAGGTTCAGAGAGTGTCACAGAGCGTCAGTGAGAGTCGGAGAGTTTCAGAGAGTGTCAGAGAGTGTCAGAGAATGTCAGAGAGTTTCAGAGAGTGTCACAGAGTGTCAGTGAGTGTCAGAGAGTATCAGAGAGTGTCAGCGAGAATCAGAGAGTGTCCGCGATTGTCAGAGAGTGTCAGAGAGTTTCTGAGAGTTTCTGAGTTTGTCGGAGAGTGTCAGAGAGTGTCAGAGAGTTTCGGAGAGTGTCACAGAGTTTCAGAGAGTGTCAGAGGGTTTCAGAGATTTTCTGAGAGTTTCAGAGATCTTCAGAGAGCGTCAGAGAGTGCCAGAAAGTTTCAGAGAGTGTCACAGAGTGTCAGAGAATTTCAGCGAGTGTCAGAGACTTTCAGAGAGTGTCAGACAGTATCTGAGAGTGTCAGAGAGTGCCGAAGATTTTCAGAGTGTGTCAGAGTGTCAGAGAATTTCAGAGAGTGTCACAGAGCTTCAGTGAGAGTCAGAGTGTTTCAGAGAGTGTCAGAGAGTGTCAGAGAGCGTCAGAGAGTTTCAGAGAGTGTCACAGAGTGTCAGTGAGTGTCAGAGAGTATCAGAGAGTGTCAGCGAGAATCAGAGAGTGTCAGCGAGTGTCAGAGAGTGTCAGAGAGTTTCAGAGAGTGTCACAAAGTGTCAGAGAGTGTCAGAGAGTTTCAGAGAGTGTCACAGAGTGTCAGTGAGTGTCAGAGAGTTTCAGAGAGTGTCAGATAGTGTCAGTGAGTGTCAGAGAGTATCAGAGACTTTCAGTGAGAGTCAGAGAGTGTCATCGAGTGTCAGAGAGTGTCAGAGAGTTTCTGAGAGTTTCTGAGTTTGTCGGAGAGTGTCAGAGTGTGTCAGAGAGTTTCAGAGAGTGTCACAGAGTGTCAGAGTGTCAGAGTGTAAGAGAGTTTCAGAGATTTTCTGAGAGTTTCTGAGAGTGTCAGAGAGTGTCAGAGATTGTCAGAAAGTTACAGAAAGTGTCAGATAGTATCAGAGAGTTTCAGAAAGTGTCAGAGAGTGTCTGAGAGTGTCAGAGAGCGTCAGAGAGATTCACAGAGTTTCAGAGAGTGCCAGAGAGCTTCAGAGGGATTCAGAGAGTGTCAGAGCGTGTCAGAGAGTTTCATAGAGTGTCAGAGAGTGTCTGAGAGTTTCAGAGAGTGTCAGAGAGTGTCAGAGAGTTTCAGAGAGTTTCAGAGAGTGTCAGAGAGTGTCAGAGAGTTTAAGAGAGCTTCAGAGAGTGTCAGGGAGTGTCAGAGAGTGTCAGAGAGTTTCGGAGATTTTCAGAGAGAGTCAGACACTGTGTCCGAGAGTGTCAGAGAGTTTCAGAGAGCTTCAGAGAGTGTCAGGGAGTGTCAGAGAGTGTCAGAGAGATTCAGAGAGTTTCAGAGAGTGCCAGAGAGCTTCAGAGGGATTCAGAGAGTGTCAGAGCGTGTCAAAGAGTTTCAGAGAGTGTCAGAGAGTGTCAGAGAGAGTCAGAGAGGTTCAGATAGTGTCAGAGAGTTTCAGAGACTTTCTGAGAGATTCGGAGAGTGCCTGAGAGTTTCTGACAGTTTCTGAGTGTGTTGGAGAGTGTCAGAATGTGTCAGAGTGTTTCAGAGAGTGTCACAGAATTTCAGAGAGTGTCAGATATTTTCAGAGAGTTTCAGAGATCTTCAGAGAGTGTCAGAGAGTGCCAGAAAGTTTCAGAGAGTGTCACAGAGTGTCAGAGAGCTTCAGAGAGATTCAGAGAGTGTCAGGGAGTTTCAGAGAGTGTCAGAGAATTTCAGAGAGTGTCAGAGAGTTTCAGAGAGTGTCAGACAGTATCTGAGAGTGTCAGACAGTGCCGAAGATTTTCAGAGAGTGTCAGAGTGTCAGAGAGTTTCAGAGAGTGTCACAGAGCGTCAGTGATAGTCAGAGAGTTTCAGAGAGTGTCAGAGAGTGTCAGAGAGTGTCAGAGAGTGTCAGAGAGTGTCAGAGAGTTTCAGAGAGAGTCACAGAGTGTCAGAGAGTGTCAGAGAGTGTCAGAGAGTTTCTGAGAGTTTCTAAGTTTGTCAGAGAGTGTCAGAGAGTGTCAGAGAGTTTCGGAGAGTGTCACAGTGTTTCAGAGAGTGTCAGAGAGTTTCAGAGAATTTCTGAGAATTTCTGAGAGTGTCAGAGAGTGTCAGAGAGTTTCAGAGAGTTTCAGAGAGTGTCAGAGAGTGTCAGAGAGTTTCAGAGAGTTTCAGAGAGAGTCAGACAGTGTCTGAGAGTGTCAGAGATTGTCAAAGTGTTTCAGAGAGTGTCAGAGAGTGTCAGAGAGTGTCAGAGAGTTTCAGAGAGGTTCCGATAGTGTCAGAGAGTTTCAGAGACTTTCCGAGAGTGTCGGAGAGTGCCTGAGAGTTTCTGACAGTTTCTGAGTGTGTTGGAGAGTTTCAGAGAGTGTCAGAGTGTTTCAGAGAGTGTCACAGAGTTTCCGAGAGTGTCAGAGATATTCAGAGAGTTTCAGAGATCTTCAGAGAGTGTCAGAGAGTGCCAGAAATTTTCAGAGAGTGTCACAGAGTGTCAGAGAGTGTCAGAGAGTTTCAGAGATTTTCCAAGAGTTTCTGAGAGTGTCAGAGTGTGTTAGAGATTGTCAGAAAGTTTCAGAAAGTGTCAGATAGTATCAGAGAGTTTCAGAAAGTGTCAGAGAGTGCCTGAGAGTGTCAGAGAGTGTCAGAGAGATTCAGAGAGTTTCAGAGAGTGCCAGAGAGCTTCAGAGAATTTCAGAGATGTCAGAGCGTGTCAGAGATTTTCAGAGAGTGTCAGAGAGCGTCAGCGAGTGTCTGAGAGATTCAGAGAGTGTCAGAGAGTGTCAGAGAGTTTCAGAGAGTTTCCGAGAGTGTCAGAGAGTGTCAGAGAGTTTTGCAGAGTTTCAGAGAGAGTCAGACAGTGTCTGAGAGTGTCGGAGAGTGTCAAAGAGTTTCAGAAAGTGTCAGAGAGTGTCAGAGAGTGTCAGAGAGGTTCAGATAGTGTCAGAGAGTTTCAGAGACTTTCTGAGAGTGTCAGAGTGCCTGAGAGTTTCTGACAGTTTCTGAGTGTGTCGGAGAGTTTCAGAGAGTGTCAGAGTGTTTCAGAGAGTGTCACAGAGTGTCAGAGAGTGTCAGAGATTTTCAGAGAGTTTCAGAGATCTTCGGAGAGTGTCAGAGAGTGCCAGAAAGTTTCAGAGAGTGTCACAGAGTGTCAGGGAGCTTCAGAGAGATTGAGAGAGTGTCAGGGAGTGTCAGAGAGTGTCAGAGAATTTCAGAGAGTGTCAGAGAGTTTCAGAGAGTGTCAGACAGTATCTGAGAGTGTCAGAGAGTGCCGAAGAGTTTCAGAGAGTGTCAGAGAGTGTCAGAGAGGTTCAGAGAGTGTCACAGAGCGTCAGTGAGAGTCGGAGAGTTTCAGAGAGTGTCAGAGAGTGTCAGAGAATGTCAGAGAGTTTCAGAGAGTGTCACAGAGTGTCAGTGAGTGTCAGAGAGTATCAGAGAGTGTCAGCGAGAATCAGAGAGTGTCCGCGATTGTCAGAGAGTGTCAGAGAGTTTCTGAGAGTTTCTGAGTTTGTCGGAGAGTGTCAGAGAGTGTCAGAGAGTTTCGGAGAGTGTCACAGAGTTTCAGAGAGTGTCAGAGGGTTTCAGAGATTTTCTGAGAGTTTCAGAGATCTTCAGAGAGCGTCAGAGAGTGCCAGAAAGTTTCAGAGAGTGTCACAGAGTGTCAGAGAATTTCAGCGAGTGTCAGAGACTTTCAGAGAGTGTCAGACAGTATCTGAGAGTGTCAGAGAGTGCCGAAGATTTTCAGAGTGTGTCAGAGTGTCAGAGAATTTCAGAGAGTGTCACAGAGCTTCAGTGAGAGTCAGAGTGTTTCAGAGAGTGTCAGAGAGTGTCAGAGAGCGTCAGAGAGTTTCAGAGAGTGTCACAGAGTGTCAGTGAGTGTCAGAGAGTATCAGAGAGTGTCAGCGAGAATCAGAGAGTGTCAGCGAGTGTCAGAGAGTGTCAGAGAGTTTCAGAGAGTGTCACAAAGTGTCAGAGAGTGTCAGAGAGTTTCAGAGAGTGTCACAGAGTGTCAGTGAGTGTCAGAGAGTTTCAGAGAGTGTCAGATAGTGTCAGTGAGTGTCAGAGAGTATCAGAGACTTTCAGTGAGAGTCAGAGAGTGTCATCGAGTGTCAGAGAGTGTCAGAGAGTTTCTGAGAGTTTCTGAGTTTGTCGGAGAGTGTCAGAGTGTGTCAGAGAGTTTCAGAGAGTGTCACAGAGTGTCAGAGTGTCAGAGTGTAAGAGAGTTTCAGAGATTTTCTGAGAGTTTCTGAGAGTGTCAGAGAGTGTCAGAGATTGTCAGAAAGTTACAGAAAGTGTCAGATAGTATCAGAGAGTTTCAGAAAGTGTCAGAGAGTGTCTGAGAGTGTCAGAGAGCGTCAGAGAGATTCACAGAGTTTCAGAGAGTGCCAGAGAGCTTCAGAGGGATTCAGAGAGTGTCAGAGCGTGTCAGAGAGTTTCATAGAGTGTCAGAGAGTGTCTGAGAGTTTCAGAGAGTGTCAGAGAGTGTCAGAGAGTTTCAGAGAGTTTCAGAGAGTGTCAGAGAGTGTCAGAGAGTTTAAGAGAGCTTCAGAGAGTGTCAGGGAGTGTCAGAGAGTGTCAGAGAGTTTCGGAGATTTTCAGAGAGAGTCAGACACTGTGTCCGAGAGTGTCAGAGAGTTTCAGAGAGCTTCAGAGAGTGTCAGGGAGTGTCAGAGAGTGTCAGAGAGATTCAGAGAGTTTCAGAGAGTGCCAGAGAGCTTCAGAGGGATTCAGAGAGTGTCAGAGCGTGTCAAAGAGTTTCAGAGAGTGTCAGAGAGTGTCAGAGAGAGTCAGAGAGGTTCAGATAGTGTCAGAGAGTTTCAGAGACTTTCTGAGAGATTCGGAGAGTGCCTGAGAGTTTCTGACAGTTTCTGAGTGTGTTGGAGAGTGTCAGAATGTGTCAGAGTGTTTCAGAGAGTGTCACAGAATTTCAGAGAGTGTCAGATATTTTCAGAGAGTTTCAGAGATCTTCAGAGAGTGTCAGAGAGTGCCAGAAAGTTTCAGAGAGTGTCACAGAGTGTCAGAGAGCTTCAGAGAGATTCAGAGAGTGTCAGGGAGTTTCAGAGAGTGTCAGAGAATTTCAGAGAGTGTCAGAGAGTTTCAGAGAGTGTCAGACAGTATCTGAGAGTGTCAGACAGTGCCGAAGATTTTCAGAGAGTGTCAGAGTGTCAGAGAGTTTCAGAGAGTGTCACAGAGCGTCAGTGATAGTCAGAGAGTTTCAGAGAGTGTCAGAGAGTGTCAGAGAGTGTCAGAGAGTGTCAGAGAGTGTCAGAGAGTTTCAGAGAGAGTCACAGAGTGTCAGAGAGTGTCAGAGAGTGTCAGAGAGTTTCTGAGAGTTTCTAAGTTTGTCAGAGAGTGTCAGAGAGTGTCAGAGAGTTTCGGAGAGTGTCACAGTGTGTCAGAGAGTGTCAGAGAGTTTCAGAGAATTTCTGAGAATTTCTGAGAGTGTCAGAGAGTGTCAGAGAGTTTCAGAGAGTTTCAGAGAGTGTCAGAGAGTGTCAGAGAGTTTCAGAGAGTTTCAGAGAGAGTCAGACAGTGTCTGAGAGTGTCAGAGATTGTCAAAGTGTTTCAGAGAGTGTCAGAGAGTGTCAGAGAGTGTCAGAGAGTTTCAGAGAGGTTCCGATAGTGTCAGAGAGTTTCAGAGACTTTCCGAGAGTGTCGGAGAGTGCCTGAGAGTTTCTGACAGTTTCTGAGTGTGTTGGAGAGTTTCAGAGAGTGTCAGAGTGTTTCAGAGAGTGTCACAGAGTTTCCGAGAGTGTCAGAGATATTCAGAGAGTTTCAGAGATCTTCAGAGAGTGTCAGAGAGTGCCAGAAATTTTCAGAGAGTGTCACAGAGTGTCAGAGAGTGTCAGAGAGTTTCAGAGATTTTCCAAGAGTTTCTGAGAGTGTCAGAGTGTGTTAGAGATTGTCAGAAAGTTTCAGAAAGTGTCAGATAGTATCAGAGAGTTTCAGAAAGTGTCAGAGAGTGCCTGAGAGTGTCAGAGAGTGTCAGAGAGATTCAGAGAGTTTCAGAGAGTGCCAGAGAGCTTCAGAGAATTTCAGAGATGTCAGAGCGTGTCAGAGATTTTCAGAGAGTGTCAGAGAGCGTCAGCGAGTGTCTGAGAGATTCAGAGAGTGTCAGAGAGTGTCAGAGAGTTTCAGAGAGTTTCCGAGAGTGTCAGAGAGTGTCAGAGAGTTTTGCAGAGTTTCAGAGAGAGTCAGACAGTGTCTGAGAGTGTCGGAGAGTGTCAAAGAGTTTCAGAAAGTGTCAGAGAGTGTCAGAGAGTGTCAGAGAGGTTCAGATAGTGTCAGAGAGTTTCAGAGACTTTCTGAGAGTGTCAGAGTGCCTGAGAGTTTCTGACAGTTTCTGAGTGTGTCGGAGAGTTTCAGAGAGTGTCAGAGTGTTTCAGAGAGTGTCACAGAGTGTCAGAGAGTGTCAGAGATTTTCAGAGAGTTTCAGAGATCTTCAGAGAGTGTCAGAGAGTGCCAGAAAGTTTCAGAGAGTGTCACAGAGTGTCAGGGAGCTTCAGAGAGATTGAGAGAGTGTCAGGGAGTGTCAGAGAGTGTCAGAGAATTTCAGAGAGTGTCAGAGAGTTTCAGAGAGTGTCAGACAGTATCTGAGAGTGTCAGAGAGTGCCGAAGAGTTTCAGAGAGTGTCAGAGAGTGTCAGAGAGGTTCAGAGAGTGTCACAGAGCGTCAGTGAGAGTCGGAGAGTTTCAGAGAGTGTCAGAGAGTGTCAGAGAATGTCAGAGAGTTTCAGAGAGTGTCACAGAGTGTCAGTGAGTGTCAGAGAGTATCAGAGAGTGTCAGCGAGAATCAGAGAGTGTCAGCGATTGTCAGAGAGTTTCTGAGAGTTTCTGAGTTTGTCGGAGAGTGTCAGAGAGTGTCAGAGAGTTTCGGAGAGTGTCACAGAGTTTCAGAGAGTGTCAGAGGGTTTCAGAGATTTTCTGAGAGTTTCAGAGATCTTCAGAGAGTGTCAGAGAGTGCCAGAAAGTTTCAGAGAGTGTCACAGAGTGTCAGAGAATTTCAGCGAGTGTCAGAGACTTTCAGAGAGTGTCAGACAGTATCTGAGAGTGTCAGAGAGTGCCGACGATTTTCAGAGAGTGTCAGAGTGTCAGAGAATTTCAGAGAGTGTCACAGAGCTTCAGTGAGAGTCAGAGTGTTTCAGAGAGTGTCAGAGAGTGTCAGAGAGCGTCAGAGAGTTTCAGAGAGTGTCACAGAGTGTCAGTGAGTGTCAGAGAGTATCAGAGAGTGTCAGCGAGAATCAGAGAGTGTCAGCGAGTGTCAGAGAGTGTCAGAGAGTTTCAGAGAGTGTCACAAAGTGTCAGAGAGTGTCAGAGAGTTTCAGAGAGTTTCACAGAGTGTCAGTGAGTGTCAGAGAGTTTCAGAGAGTGTCAGATAGTGTCAGTGAGTGTCAGAGAGTATCAGAGACTTTCAGTGAGAGTCAGAGAGTGTCATCGAGTGTCAGAGAGTGTCAGAGAGTTTCTGAGAGTTTCTGAGTTTGTCGGAGAGTGTCAGAGAGTGTCAGAGAGTGTCACAGAGTGTCAGAGTGTAAGAGAGTTTCAGAGATTTTCTGAGAGTTTCTGAGAGTGTCAGAGAATGTCAGAGATTGTCAGAAAGTTACAGAAAGTGTCAGATAGTATCAGAGAGTTTCAGAAAGTGTCAGAGAGTGTCTGAGAGTGTCAGAGAGCGTCAGAGAGATTCACAGCGTTTCAGAGAGTGCCAGAGAGCTTCAGAGGGATTCAGAGAGTGTCAGAGCGTGTCAGAGAGTTTCATAGAGTATCAGAGAGTGTCTGAGAGTTTCAGAGAGTGTCAGAGAGTGTCAGAGAGTTTCAGAGAGTTTCAGAGTGTCAGAGAGTGTCAGAGAGTTTAAGAGAGCTTCAGAGAGTGTCAGGGAGTGTCAGAGAGTGTCAGAGAGTTTCGGAGAGTTTCAGAGAGAGTCAGACACTGTGTCCGAGAGTGTCAGAGAGTTTCAGAGAGCTTCAGAGAGTGTCAGGGAGTGTCAGAGAGTGTCAGAGAGATTCAGAGAGCTTCAGAGAGTGCCAGAGAGCTTCAGAGGGATTCAGAGAGTGTCAGAGCGTGTCAAAGAGTTTCAGAGAGTGTCAGAGAGTGTCAGAGAGAGTCAGAGAGGTTCAGATAGTGTCCGAGAGTTTCAGAGACTTTCTGAGAGATTCGGAGAGTGCCTGAGAGTTTCTGACAGTTTCTGAGTGTGTTGGAGAGTGTCAGAGTGTGTCAGAGTGTTTCAGAGAGTGTCACAGAATTTCAGAGAGTGTCAGATTTTTTCAGAGAGTTTCAGAGATCTTCAGAGAGTGTCAGAGAGTGCCAGAAAGTTTCAGAGAGTGTCACAGAGTGTCAGAGAGCTTCAGAGAGATTCAGAGAGTGTCAGGGAGTTTCAGAGAGTGTCAGAGAATTTCAGAGAGTGTCAGAGAGTTTCAGAGAGTGTCAGACAGTATCTGAGAGTGTCAGACAGTGCCGACGATTTTCAGAGAGTGTCAGAGTGTCAGAGAGTTTCAGAGAGTGTCACAGAGCGTCAGTGATAGTCAGAGAGTTTCAGAGAGTGTCAGAGAGTGTCAGAGAGTGTCAGAGAGTGTCAGAGAGTTTCAGAGAGAGTCACAGAGTGTCAGAGAGTGTCAGAGAGTGTCTGAGAGTGTCAGAGAGTGTCAGAGAGTGTCAGAGAGTTTCAGAGTGTTTCAGAGAGTGCCAGAGAGCTTCAGAGAGATTCAGAGAGTGTCTGAGCGTGTCAGAGAGTTTCAGAGAGTGTCAGAGAGTGTCAGAGAGTTTTGGAGAGTGTCACAGAGTGCCAAAGAGTGTCAGAGAGTTTCAGAGAGTTTCTGAGAGCTTCTGAGAGTGTCAGAGAGTGTCAGAGAGTGTAAAAGAGTGTCAGAAAGTTTCAGAAAGTGTCAGATAGTGTCAGAGAGTTTCAGAAAGAGTCAGAGAGTGTCAAACAGTGTCAAAGAGTTTCAGAGAGAGTCAGAAAGTTTCAGAGAGTGTCAGAGAGTGTCAGAGAGTTTCAGAGAGTTTCAGAGAGTGTCAGAGAGTTTCAGAGAGTGCCAGAGAGCTTCAGAGAGTTTCAGAGAGTGTCAGAGCGTGTCAGAGAGTTTCAGAGAGTGTCAGAGAGTGTCTGAGAGATTCCGAGAGTGTCAGAGAGTGTCAGAGAGTTTCAGAGAGTTTCAGAGAGTGTCAGAGAGTGTCAGAGAGTTTCAGAGAGTTTCAGAGAGAGTCAGACAGTGTCTGAGAGTGTCAGAGATTGTCAAAGTGCTTCAGAGAGTGTCAGAGAGTGTCAGACAGTTTCAGAGAGGTTCAGATAGTGTCAGAGAGTTTCAGAGACTTTCTGAGAGTGTTGGAGAGTGCCTGAGAGTTTCTGACAGTTTCTGAGTGTGTTGGAGAGTTTCAGAGAGTGTCAGAGTGTTTCAGAGAGTGTCACAGAGTTTCAGAGAGTGTCAGAGATATTCAGAGAGTTTCAGAGATCTTCAGAGAGTGTCAGAGAGTGCCAGCAATTTTCAGAGAGTGTCACAAAGTGTCAGAGAGTGTCAGAGAGTGTCTGATAGTGTCAGAGAGTTTCAGAGAGTTTCAGAGATTGTCAGAAAGTTTCAGAGAGTGTCAGAGAGTGTCAGAGAGTTTCAGAGAGTTTCAGAGAGTGTCAGAGAGTTTCAGAGAGTGCCAGAGAGCTTCAGAGAGTTTCAGAGAGTGTCAGAGCGTGTCAGAGAGTTTCAGAGAGTGTCAGAGAGTGTCTGAGAGATTCCGAGAGTGTCAGAGAGTGTCAGAGAGTTTCAGAGAGTTTCAGAGAGTGTCAGAGAGTGTCAGAGAGTTTCAGAGAGTTTCAGAGAGAGTCAGACAGTGTCTGAGAGTGTCAGAGATTGTCAAAGTGTTTCAGAGAGTGTCAGAGAGTGTCAGAGAGTTTCAGAGAGGTTCAGATAGTGTCAGAGAGTTTCAGAGACTTTCTGAGAGTGTTGGAGAGTGCCTGAGAGTTTCTGACAGTTTCTGAGTGTGTTGGAGAGTTTCAGAGAGTGTCAGAGTGTTTCAGAGAGTGTCACAGAGTTTCAGAGAGTGTCAGAGATATTCAGAGAGTTTCAGAGATCTTCAGAGAGTGTCAGAGAGTGCCAGCAATTTTCAGAGAGTGTCACAAAGTGTCAGAGAGTGTCAGAGAGTTTCAGAGATTTTCCAAGAGTTTCTGAGAGTGTCAGAGTGTGTTAGAGATTGTCAGAAAGTTTCAGAAAGTGTCAGATAGTATCAGAGAGTTTCAGAAAGTGTCAGAGAGTGCCTGAGAGTGTCAGAGAGTGTCAGAGAGATTCAGAGAGTTTCAGAGAGTGCCAGAGAGCTTCAGAGAATTTCAGAGAGTGTCAGAGCGTGTCAGAGATTTTCAGAGAGTGTCAGAGAGTGTCAGCGAGTGTCTGAGAGATTCCGAGAGTGTCAGAGAGTGTCAGAGAGAGTCAGACAGTGTCTGAGAGTGTTGGAGAGTGTCAAAGAGTTTCAGAGAGTGTCAGAGAGTGTCAGAGAGGTTCAGATAGTGTCAGAGAGTTTCAGAGACTTTCTGAGAGTGTCAGAGTGCCTGAGAGTTTCTGACAGTTTCTGAGTTTGTCGGAGAGTTTCAGAGAGTGTCAGAGTGTTTCAGAGAGTGTCACAGAGTGTCAGAGAGTGTCAGAGATTTTCAGAGAGTTTCAAAGATCTTCAGAGAGTGTCAGAGAGTGCCAGAAAGTTTCAGAGAGTGTCACAGAGTGTCAGAGAGCTTCAGAGAGATTCAGAGAGTGTCAGGGAGTGTCAGAGAGTGTCAGAGAATTTCAGAGAGTGTCAGAGAGTTTCAGAGAGTGTCAGACAGTATCTGAGAGTGTCAGAGAGTGCCGAAGAGTTTCAGAGAGTGTCAGAGAGTGTCAGAGAGTTTCAGAGAGTGTCACAGAGCGTCAGTGAGAGTCGGAGAGTTTCAGAGAGTGTCAGAGAGTGTCAGAGAGTGTCAGAGGGTTTCAGAGAGTTTCAGAGAGTGTCAGAGCGTGTCAGAGAGTTTCAGAAGAGAGTCACAGAGTATCTGAGAGTGTCAGAGATTTTCAGAGAGTGTCAGTTAGTGTCAGTGAGTGTCAGAGAGTATCAGAGACTTTCAGTGAGATTCAGAGAGTTTCAGCGAGTTTCAGAGAGTGTCAGAGAGTTTCTGAGAGTTTCTGAGTTTGTCGGAGAGTGTCAGAGAGTGTCAGAGAGTTTCGGAGAGTGTCACAGAGTTTCAGAGAGTGTCAGAGGGTTTCAGAGATTTTCTGCGAGTTTCAGAGATCTTCAGAGAGTGTCAGAGAGTGTCAGAGAGTTTCAGAGAGTGTCACAGAGCGTCAGTGAGTTTCAGAGAGTGTCAGATAGTGTCAGTGAGTGTGAGAGAGTATCCGAAACTTTCAGTGACAGTCAGAGAGTGTCAGCGAGTGTCAGAGAGTGTCAGAGAGTTTCTGAGAGTTTCTGAGTTTGTCGGAGAGTGTCAGAGAGTGTCAGAGAGTTTCGGAGAGTGCCACAGAGTGTCAGAGAGTTTCAGAGATTTTCTGAGAGTTTCTGAGAGTGTCAGAGAGTGTCAGAGATTGTCAGAAAGTTTCAGAAAGTGTCAGATAGTATCAGAGAGCTTCAGAAAGTGTCAGAGAGTGTCTGAGAGTGTCTGAGAGTGTCTGAGAGTGTCAGAGAGTGTCAGAGAGTTTCAGAGAGTTTCAGAGAGTGCCAGAGAGCTTCAGAGAGATTCAGAGAGTGTCTGAAAGTGTCAGAGAGTTTCAGAGAGTGTCAGAGACTGTCTGAGAGATTCAGAGAGTGTCACAGAGTGTCAGAGAGTTTTGGAGAGTGTCACAGAGTGTCAGAGAGTGTCAGAGAGTTTCTGAGAGCTTCTGAGAGTGTCAGAAAGTTTCAGAAAGTGTCAGATAGTGTCAGAGAGTTTCAGAAAGAGTCAGAGAGTGTCAAACAGTGTCAAAGAGTTTCAGAGAGTATCAGAGAGTGTCAGAGACTTTCAGAGAGTGTCAGAGAGTTTCAAAAAGTTTCAGAGAGTTTCAGAGAATGTCATGGAGTGTCAGAGAGTGTCAGAGAGTTTCGGAGAGTTTCAGAGAGAGTCAGACAGTGTCTGAGAGTGTCCGAGAGTGTAAAAGAGTTTCAGAGAGTGTCAGAGAGGTTCAGATAGTGTCAGAGAGTTTCAGAGACTTTCTGAGAGTGTCAGAGAGTGCCTGTGAGTTTCTGACAGTTTCTGAGTTTGTCGGAGAGTGTCAGAGAGTGTCAGAGACTTTCAGTGAGATTCAGAGAGTTTCAGCGAGTTTCAGAGAGTGTCAGAGAGTTTCTGAGAGTTTCTGAGTTTGTCGGAGAGTGTCAGAGAGTGTCAGAGAGTTTCGGAGAGTGTCACAGAGTTTCAGAGAGTGTCAGAGGGTTTCAGAGATTTTCTGCGAGTTTCAGAGATCTTCAGAGAGTGTCAGAGAGTGTCAGAGAGTGTCAGAGAGTTTCAGAGAGTGTCACAGAGCGTCAGTGAGTTACAGAGAGTGTCAGATAGTGTCAGTGAGTGTGAGAGAGTATCCGAAACTTTCAGTGACAGTCAGAGAGTGTCAGCGAGTGTCAGAGAGTGTCAGAGAGTTTCTGAGAGTTTCTGAGTTTGTCGGAGAGTGTCAGAGAGTGTCAGAGAGTTTCGGAGAGTGTCACAGAGTGTCAGAGAGTTTCAGAGATTTTCTGAGAGTTTCTGAGAGTGTCAGAGAGTGTCAGAGATTGTCAGAAAGTTTCAGAAAGTGTCAGATAGTATCAGAGAGCTTCAGAAAGTGTCAGAGAGTGTCAGAGAGTGTCTGAGAGTGTCAGAGAGTGTCAGAGAGTGTCAGAGAGTTTCAGAGAGTTTCAGAGAGTGCCAGAGAGCTTCAGAGAGATTCAGAGAGTGTCTGAAAGTGTCAGAGAGTTTCAGAGAGTGTCAGAGACTGTCTGAGAGATTCAGAGAGTGTCACAGAGTGTCAGAGAGTTTTGGAGAGTGTCACAGAGTGTCAGAGAGTGTCAGAGAGTTTCTGAGAGCTTCTGAGAGTGTCAGAGAGTGTCAAAGGGTGTCAGAAAGTTTCAGAAAGTGTCAGATAGTGTCAGAGAGTTTCAGAAAGAGTCAGAGAGTGTCAAACAGTGTCAAAGAGTTTCAGAGAGTATCAGAGAGTGTCAGAGACTTTCAGAGAGTGTCAGAGAGTTTCAAAAAGTTTCAGAGAGTTTCAGAGAATGTCATGGAGTGTCAGAGAGTGTCAGAGAGTTTCGGAGAGTTTCAGAGAGAGTCAGACAGTGTCTGAGAGTGTCCGAGAGTGTAAAAGAGTTTCAGAGAGTGTCAGAGAGGTTCAGATAGTGTCAGAGAGTTTCAGAGACTTTCTGAGAGTGTCAGAGAGTGCCTGTGAGTTTCTGACAGTTTCTGAGTTTGTCGGAGAGTGTCAGAGAGTGTCAGAGTGTTTCAGAGAGTGTCACAGAGTTTCAGAGAGTGTCAGAGATTTTCAGAGAGGTTCAGAGATCTTCAGAGAGTGTCAGAGAGTGCCAGAAAGTTTCAGAGAGTGTCACAGATTGTCAGAGAGCTACAGAGAGATTCAGAGAGTGTCGGGGAGTGTCAGAGAGTGTCAAAGAACTTCAGAGACTGTCAGAGAGTTTCAGAGAGTGTCAGACAGTATCTGAGAGTGTCAGAGAGTGCCGAAGAGTTTCAGAGAGTGTCAGAGAGTGTCAGAGAGTGTCAGAGAGTTTCAGAGAGTGTCACAGAGTGTCAGTGAGTGTCAGAGAGTATCAGAGAGTGTCAGCGGGAATCAGAGAGTGTCAGCGAGTGTCAGAGAGTTTCAGAGACTTTCTGAGAGTGTCAGAGGGTGCCTGCGAGTTTCTGACAGTTTCTGAGTGTGTCGGAGAGTGTCAGCGAGTGTCAGAGTGTTTCAGAGAGTGTCACAGAATTTCAGAGAGTGTCAGAGATTTTCAGAGAGTTTCAGAGATCTTCAGAGAGTGTCAGAGAGTGCCAGAAAGTTTCAGAGAGTGTCACAGAGTGTCAGAGAGCTTCAGAGAGGTTCAGAGAGTGTCAGGGAGTGTCAGAGAGTGTCAGAGAATTTCAGAGAGTGTCAGAGAGTTTCAGAGAGTGTCAGACAGTATCTGAGAGTGTCAGAGAGTGCCGAAGAGTTTCAGAGAGTGTCAGAGTGTCAGAGAGTGTCAGAGAGTTTCAGAGAGTGTCAGAGAGTGTCAGAGAGTTTCAGAGAGTGTCACAGAGTGTCAGAGGGTGTCAGAGAGTTTCAGAGAGTGTCACAGAGTGTCAGTGAGTGTCAGAGAGTATCAGAGAGTGTCAGCGAGAATCAGAGTGTCAGCGAGTGTCAGAGAGTGTCAGAGAGTTTCAGAGAGTGTCAGAGAGTGTCAGAGAGATTCAGTGAGTGTCACAGAGTGTCAGTGAGTGTCAGAGAGTTTCAGAGAGTGTCAGATAGTGTCAGTGAGTGTTAGAGAGTATCAGAGACTTTCAGTGAGAGTCAGAGAGTGTCATCGAGTGTCAGAGAGTGTCAGAGAGTTTCAGAGAGTTTCAGAGAGTGTCAGAAAGTTTCAGAGAGTGTCAGAGAGTGTCAGAGAGTGTCAGAGAGTTTCAGAGAGTTTCAGTGAGTGTCAGAGAGCTTCAGAGAGTGTCAGGGAGTGGCAGAGAGTGTCAGAGATTTTCGGTGAGTTTCAGAGAGAGTCAGACAGTGTCTGAGAGTGTCAGAGAGTGTCAGAGAGGTTCAGATAGTGTCAGAGAGTTTCAGAGACTTTCTGAGAATGTCAGAGAGTGCCTGAGAGTTTCTGACAGTTTCTGAGTGTGTCGGAGAGTGTCAGAGAGTGTCAGAGTGTTTCAGAGAGTGTCACAGAGTTTCAGAGAGTGTCAGAGATTTTCAGAGAGTTTCAGAGATCTTCAGAGAGTGTCAGAGTGTGTCGGAGAATTTCAGAGAGTGTCAGAGAGTTTCAGAGAGTGTCAGACAGTATCTGAGAGTGTCAGATAGTGCCGAAGACCTTCAGAGAGGTTCAGAGAGTGTCAGAGAGTGTCACAGAGTGTCAGAGAGTGTCAGAGAGTTTCAGAGAGTTTCTGAGCGTTTCTGAGAGTGTCATAGAGTGTCAGAGATTGTCAGAAATTTTCAGAAAGTGTCAGATAGTGTCAGAGAGTTTCCGAAAGTGTCAGAGAGTGTCAGAGATTGTCTGAGAGTGTCAGAGAGTGTCAGAGAGTTTCAGATGAGTTTCAGAGAGTGCCAGAGAGTTTCAGAGAGTTTCAGAGAGTGTCAGGTCGTGTCAGAGAGTTTCAGAAAGTGTCAGAGATTGTCAGAAAGTTTCAGAAAGAGTCAGATAGTGTCAGAGATTTCCAGAAAGTGTCAGAGATTGTCAGGGAGTGTCAGAGAGTGTCAGAGAGTTTCGGAGAGTTTCAGAGAGAGTCAGACAGTGTCTGAGAGTGTCCGAGAGTGTAAAAGAGTTTCAGAGAGTGTCAGAGAGAGTCAGAGAGGTTCAGATAGTGTCAGAGAGTTTCAGAGACTTTCTGAGAGTGTCAGAGAGTGCCTGTGAGTTTCTTACAGTTTCTGAGTTTGTCTGAGAGTGTCAGAGAGTGTCAGAGTGTTTCAGAGAGTGTCACAGAGTTTCAGAGAGTGTCAGAGATTTTCAGAGAGGTTCTGAGATCTTCAGAGAGTGTCAGAGAGTGTCAGAGAGTTTCAGAGACTTTCAGAGAGTGTCAGGGAGTGTCAGAGAGTGTCAGAGAATTTCAGAGAGTGTCAGAGAGTTTCAGAGAGTGTCAGACAGTATCTGAGAGTGTCAGAGAGTGCCGAAGAGTTTCAGAGAGTGTCAGAGTGTCAGAGAGTTTCAGAGCGTTTCAGAGAGTGTCAGAGAGTGTCAGAGAGTTTCAGAGAGTGTCACAGAGTGTCAGAGAGTGTCAGAGAGTTTCAGAGAGTGTCACAGAGTGTCAGTGAGTGTCAGAGAGTATCAGAGAGTGTCAGCGAGAATCAGAGAGTGTCAGCGAGTGTCAGAGAGTGTCAGAGAGTTTCAGAGAGTATCAGAGAGTGTCAGCGAGTGTCAGAGAGTGTCAGAGAGTTTCAGAGAGTGTCAGAGAGTGTCAGAGAGTGTCAGAGAGTTTCAGAGAGTGTCAGATAGTGTCAGTGAGTGTTAGAGAGTATCAGAGACTTTCAGTGAGAGTCAGAGAGTGTCATCGAGTGTCAGAGAGTGTCAGAGAGTTTCAGAGAGTGTCACAGAGTGTCAGAGAGTGTCAGAGAGTTTCAGAGATTTTCTGAGAGTTTCTGAAAGTGTCAGAGAGTGTAAGAGATTGTCAGAAAGATTCAGGAAGTGTCAGATAGTATCAGAGAGTTTCAGAAAGTGTCAGAGAGTTTCTGAGAGTGTCAGAGAGTGTCAGAGAGATTCAGAGAGATTCAGAGAGTGTCAGAGATCTTCAGAGGGTTTCAGAGAGTGTCACAGAGTGTCAGAGAGCTTCAGAGAGGTTCAGAGAGTGTCAGGGAGTGTCAGAGAGTGTCAGAGAATTTCAGAGAGTGTCAGAGAGTTTCAGAGAGTGTCAGACAGTATCTGAGAGTGTCAGAGAGTGCCGAAGAGTTTCAGAGAGTGTCAGAATGTCAGAGAGTGTCAGAGAGTTTCAGAGAGTGTCAGAGAGTGTCAGAGAGTTTCAGAGAGTGTCACAGAGTGTCAGAGGGTGTCAGAGAGTTTCAGAGAGTGTCACAGAGTGTCAGTGAGTGTCAGAGAGTATCAGAGAGTGTCAGCGAGAATCAGAGAGTGTCAGCGAGTGTCAGAGAGTGTCAGAGAGTTTCAGAGAGTGTCAGAGAGTGTCAGAGAGATTCAGTGAGTGTCACAGAGTGTCAGTGAGTGTCAGAGAGTTTCAGAGAGTGTCAGATAGTGTCAGTGAGTGTTAGTGAGTATCAGAGACTTTCAGTGAGAGTCAGAGAGTGTCATCGAGTGTCAGAGAGTGTCAGAGAGTTACAGAGAGTTTCAGAGAGTGTCAGAAAGTTTCAGAGAGTGTCAGAGAGTGTCAGAGAGTGTCAGAGAGTTTCAGAGAGTTTCAGTGAGTGTCAGAGAGCTTCAGAGAGTGTCAGGGAGTGGCAGAGAGTGTCAGAGATTTTCGGTGAGTTTCAGAGAGAGTCAGACAGTGTCTGAGAGTGTCAGAGAGTGTCAGAGAGGTTCAGATAGTGTCAGAGAGTTTCAGAGACTTTCTGAAAATGTCAGAGAGTGCCTGAGAGTTTCTGACAGTTTCTGAGTGTGTCGGAGAGTGTCAGAGAGTGTCAGAGTGTTTCAGAGAGTGTCACAGAGTTTCAGAGAGTGTCAGAGATTTTCAGAGAGTTTCAGAGATCTTCAGAGAGTGTCAGAGAGTGCCAGAAAGTTTCAGAGAGAGTCAGGGAGTGTCAGAGTGTGTCGGAGAATTTCAGAGAGTGTCAGAGAGTTTCAGAGAGTGTCAGACAGTATCTGAGATTGTCAGATAGTGCCGAAGACCTTCAGAGAGGTTCAGAGAGTGTCAGAGAGTGTCACAGAGTGTCAGAGAGTGTCAGAGAGTTTCAGAGAGTTTCTGAGCGTTTCTGAGAGTGTCATAGTGTGTCAGAGATTGTCAGAAATTTTCAGAAAGTGTCAGATAGTGTCAGAGAGTTTCCGAAAGTGTCAGAGAGTGTCAGAGATTGTCTGAGAGTGTCAGAGAGTGTCAGAGAGTTTCAGATGAGTTTCAGAGAGTGCCAGAGAGTTTCAGAGAGTTTCAGAGAGTGTCAGGTCGTGTCAGAGAGTTTCAGAAAGTGTCAGAGATTGTCAGAAAGTTTCAGAAAGAGTCAGATAGTGTCAGAGATTTCCAGAAAGTGTCAGAGATTGTCAGGGAGTGTCAGAGAGTGTCAGAGAGTTTCAGAGAGTGTCACAGAGTGTCAGAGAGTGTCAGAGAGTGTCAGAGAGTTTCAGAGAGTGTCACAGAGTGTCAGAGAGTGTCAGAGAGTTTCAGAGAGTGTCACAGAGTGTCAGTGAGTGTCAGAGAGTATCAGAGAGTGTCAGCGAGAATCAGAGAGTGTCAGCGAGTGTCAGAGAGTGTCAGCGAGTGTCAGAGAGTATCAGAGAGTGTCAGCGAGTGTCAGAGAGTGTCAGAGAGTGTCAGAGAGTGTCAGAGAGTGTCAGAGAGTTTCAGAGAGTGTCAGATAGTGTCAGTGAGTGTTAGAGAGTATCAGAGACTTTCAGTGAGAGTCAGAGAGTGTCATCGAGTGTCAGAGAGTGTCAGAGAGTTTCAGAGAGTGTCACAGAGTGTCAGAGAGTGTCAGAGAGTTTCAGAGATTTTCTGAGAGTTTCTGAAAGTGTCAGAGAGTGTAAGAGATTGTCAGAAAGATTCAGGAAGTGTCAGATAGTATCAGAGAGTTTCAGAAAGTGTCAGAGAGTTTCTGAGAGTGTCAGAGAGTGTCAGAGAGATTCAGAGAGATTCAGAGAGTGCCAGAGATCTTCAGAGGGTTTCAGAGAGTGTCACAGAGTGTCAGAGAGCTTCAGAGAGGTTCAGAGAGTGTCAGGGAGTGTCAGAGAGTGTCAGAGAATTTCAGAGAGTGTCAGAGAGTTTCAGAGAGTGTCAGACAGTATCTGAGAGTGTCAGAGAGTGCCGAAGAGTTTCAGAGAGTGTCAGAATGTCAGAGAGTGTCAGAGAGTTTCAGAGAGTGTCAGAGAGTGTCAGAGAGTTTCAGAGAGTGTCACAGAGTGTCAGAGGGTGTCAGAGAGTTTCAGAGAGTGTCACAGAGTGTCAGTGAGTGTCAGAGAGTATCAGAGAGTGTCAGCGAGAATCAGAGAGTGTCAGCGAGTGTCAGAGAGTGTCAGAGAGTTTCAGAGAGTGTCAGAGAGTGTCAGAGAGATTCAGTGAGTGTCACAGAGTGTCAGTGAGTGTCAGAGAGTTTCAGAGAGTGTCAGAGAGAGTCAGAGAGGTTCAGATAGTGTCAGAGAGTTTCAGAGACTTTCTGAGAGTGTCAGAGAGTGCCTGTGAGTTTCTTACAGTTTCTGAGTTTGTCGGAGAGTGTCAGAGAGTGTCAGAGTGTTTCAGAGAGTGTCACAGAGTTTCAGAGAGTGTCAGAGATTTTCAGAGAGGTTCAGAGATCTTCAGAGAGTGTCAGAGAGTGTCAGAGAGTTTCAGAGACTTTCAGAGAGTGTCAGAGAGTTTCAGAGAGTGTCAGACAGTATCTGAGAGTGTCAGAGAGTTTCAGAGAGTTTCAGTGAGTGTCAGAGAGCTTCAGAGAGTGCCAGAAAGTTTCAGAGAGTGTCACAGAGTGTCAGAGAGCTTCAGAGAGATTCAGAGAGTGTCAGGGAGTGTCAGAGAGTGTCAGAGAATTTCAGAGAGTGTCAGAGAGTTTCAGAGAGTGTCAGACAGTATCTGAGAGTGTCAGAGAGTGCCGAAGAGTTTCAGAGAGTGTCAGAGTGTCAGAGAGTTTCAGAGCGTTTCAGAGAGTGTCAGAGAGTGTCAGAGAGTTTCAGAGAGTGTCACAGAGTGTCAGAGAGTGTCAGAGAGTTTCAGAGAGTGTCACAGAGTGTCAGTGAGTGTCAGAGAGTATCAGAGAGTGTCAGCGAGAATCAGAGAGTGTCAGCGAGTGTCAGAGAGTGTCAGAGAGTTTCAGAGAGTATCAGAGAGTGTCAGCGAGAATCAGAGAGTGTCAGCGAGTGTCAGAGAGTGTCAGAGAGTTTCAGAGAGTGTCAGAGAGTGTCAGAGAGTGTCAGAGAGTTTCAGAGAGTGTCAGATAGTGTCAGTGAGTGTTAGAGAGTATCAGAGACTTTCAGTGAGAGTCAGAGAGTGTCATCGAGTGTCAGAGAGTGTCAGAGAGTTACAGAGAGTTTCAGAGAGTGTCTGAAAGTTTCAGAGAGTGTCAGAGAGTGTCAGAGAGTGTCAGAGAGTTTCAGAGAGTTTCAGTGAGTGTCAGAGAGCTTCAGAGAGTGTCAGGGAGTGGCAGAGAGTGTCAGAGAGTATCAGAGAGTGTCAGCGAGAATCAGAGAGTGTCAGATAGTGTCAGTGAGTGTTAGAGAGTATCAGAGACTTTCAGTGAGAGTCAGAGAGTGTCATCGAGTGTCAGAGAGTGTCAGAGAGTTTCAGAGAGTGTCACAGAGTGTCAGAGAGTGTCAGAGAGTTTCAGAGATTTTCTGAGAGTTTCTGAAAGTGTCAGAGAGTGTAAGAGATTGTCAGAAAGATTCAGGAAGTGTCAGATAGTATCAGAGAGTTTCAGAAAGTGTCAGAGAGTTTCTGAGAGTGTCAGAGAGTGTCAGAGAGATTCAGAGAGATTCAGAGAGTGCCAGAGATCTTCAGAGGGTTTCAGAGAGTGTCACAGAGTGTCAGAGAGCTTCAGAGAGGTTCAGAGAGTGTCAGGGAGTGTCAGAGAGTGTCAGAGAATTTCAGAGAGTGTCAGAGAGTTTCAGAGAGTGTCAGACAGTATCTGAGAGTGTCAGAGAGTGCCGAAGAGTTTCAGAGAGTGTCAGAATGTCAGAGAGTGTCAGAGAGTTTCAGAGAGTGTCAGAGAGTGTCAGAGAGTTTCAGAGAGTGTCACAGAGTGTCAGAGGGTGTCAGAGAGTTTCAGAGAGTGTCACAGAGTGTCAGTGAGTGTCAGAGAGTATCAGAGAGTGTCAGCGAGAATCAGAGAGTGTCAGCGAGTGTCAGAGAGTGTCAGAGAGTTTCAGAGAGTGTCAGAGAGTGTCAGAGAGATTCAGTGAGTGTCACAGAGTGTCAGTGAGTGTCAGAGAGTTTCAGAGAGTGTCAGATAGTGTCAGTGAGTGTTAGTGAGTATCAGAGACTTTCAGTGAGAGTCAGAGAGTGTCATCGAGTGTCAGAGAGTGTCAGAGAGTTACAGAGAGTTTCAGAGAGTGTCAGAAAGTTTCAGAGAGTGTCAGAGAGTGTCAGAGAGTGTCAGAGAGTTTCAGAGAGTTTCAGTGAGTGTCAGAGAGCTTCAGAGAGTGTCAGGGAGTGGCAGAGAGTGTCAGAGATTTTCGGTGAGTTTCAGAGAGAGTCAGACAGTGTCTGAGAGTGTCAGAGAGTGTCAGAGAGGTTCAGATAGTGTCAGAGAGTTTCAGAGACTTTCTGAAAATGTCAGAGAGTGCCTGAGAGTTTCTGACAGTTTCTGAGTGTGTCGGAGAGTGTCAGAGAGTGTCAGAGTGTTTCAGAGAGTGTCACAGAGTTTCAGAGAGTGTCAGAGATTTTCAGAGAGTTTCAGAGATCTTCAGAGAGTGTCAGAGAGTGCCAGAAAGTTTCAGAGAGAGTCAGGGAGTGTCAGAGTGTGTCGGAGAATTTCAGAGAGTGTCAGAGAGTTTCAGAGAGTGTCAGACAGTATCTGAGAGTGTCAGATAGTGCCGAAGACCTTCAGAGAGGTTCAGAGAGTGTCAGAGAGTGTCACAGAGTGTCAGAGAGTGTCAGAGAGTTTCAGAGAGTTTCTGAGCGTTTCTGAGAGTGTCATAGTGTGTCAGAGATTGTCAGAAATTTTCAGAAAGTGTCAGATAGTGTCAGAGAGTTTCCGAAAGTGTCAGAGAGTGTCAGAGATTGTCTGAGAGTGTCAGAGAGTGTCAGAGAGTTTCAGATGAGTTTCAGAGAGTGCCAGAGAGTTTCAGAGAGTTTCAGAGAGTGTCAGGTCGTGTCAGAGAGTTTCAGAAAGTGTCAGAGATTGTCAGAAAGTTTCAGAAAGAGTCAGATAGTGTCAGAGATTTCCAGAAAGTGTCAGAGATTGTCAGGGAGTGTCAGAGAGTGTCAGAGAGTTTCAGAGAGTGTCACAGAGTGTCAGAGAGTGTCAGAGAGTGTCAGAGAGTTTCAGAGAGTGTCACAGAGTGTCAGAGAGTGTCAGAGAGTTTCAGAGAGTGTCACAGAGTGTCAGTGAGTGTCAGAGAGTATCAGAGAGTGTCAGCGAGAATCAGAGAGTGTCAGCGAGTGTCAGAGAGTGTCAGCGAGTGTCAGAGAGTATCAGAGAGTGTCAGCGAGTGTCAGAGAGTGTCAGAGAGTTTCAGAGAGTGTCAGAGAGTGTCAGAGAGTGTCAGAGAGTTTCAGAGAGTGTCAGATAGTGTCAGTGAGTGTTAGAGAGTATCAGAGACTTTCAGTGAGAGTCAGAGAGTGTCATCGAGTGTCAGAGAGTGTCAGAGAGTTTCAGAGAGTGTCACAGAGTGTCAGAGAGTGTCAGAGAGTTTCAGAGATTTTCTGAGAGTTTCTGAAAGTGTCAGAGAGTGTAAGAGATTGTCAGAAAGATTCAGGAAGTGTCAGATAGTATCAGAGAGTTTCAGAAAGTGTCAGAGAGTTTCTGAGAGTGTCAGAGAGTGTCAGAGAGATTCAGAGAGATTCAGAGAGTGCCAGAGATCTTCAGAGGGTTTCAGAGAGTGTCACAGAGTGTCAGAGAGCTTCAGAGAGGTTCAGAGAGTGTCAGGGAGTGTCAGAGAGTGTCAGAGAATTTCAGAGAGTGTCAGAGAGTTTCAGAGAGTGTCAGACAGTATCTGAGAGTGTCAGAGAGTGCCGAAGAGTTTCAGAGAGTGTCAGAATGTCAGAGAGTGTCAGAGAGTTTCAGAGAGTGTCAGAGAGTGTCAGAGAGTTTCAGAGAGTGTCACAGAGTGTCAGAGGGTGTCAGAGAGTTTCAGAGAGTGTCACAGAGTGTCAGTGAGTGTCAGAGAGTATCAGAGAGTGTCAGCGAGAATCAGAGAGTGTCAGCGAGTGTCAGAGAGTGTCAGAGAGTTTCAGAGAGTGTCAGAGAGTGTCAGAGAGATTCAGTGAGTGTCACAGAGTGTCAGTGAGTGTCAGAGAGTTTCAGAGAGTGTCAGAGAGAGTCAGAGAGGTTCAGATAGTGTCAGAGAGTTTCAGAGACTTTCTGAGAGTGTCAGAGAGTGCCTGTGAGTTTCTTACAGTTTCTGAGTTTGTCGGAGAGTGTCAGAGAGTGTCAGAGTGTTTCAGAGAGTGTCACAGAGTTTCAGAGAGTGTCAGAGATTTTCAGAGAGGTTCAGAGATCTTCAGAGAGTGTCAGAGAGTGTCAGAGAGTTTCAGAGACTTTCAGAGAGTGTCAGAGAGTTTCAGAGAGTGTCAGACAGTATCTGAGAGTGTCAGAGAGTTTCAGAGAGTTTCAGTGAGTGTCAGAGAGCTTCAGAGAGTGCCAGAAAGTTTCAGAGAGTGTCACAGAGTGTCAGAGAGCTTCAGAGAGATTCAGAGAGTGTCAGGGAGTGTCAGAGAGTGTCAGAGAATTTCAGAGAGTGTCAGAGAGTTTCAGAGAGTGTCAGACAGTATCTGAGAGTGTCAGAGAGTGCCGAAGAGTTTCAGAGAGTGTCAGAGTGTCAGAGAGTTTCAGAGCGTTTCAGAGAGTGTCAGAGAGTGTCAGAGAGTTTCAGAGAGTGTCACAGAGTGTCAGAGAGTGTCAGAGAGTTTCAGAGAGTGTCACAGAGTGTCAGTGAGTGTCAGAGAGTATCAGAGAGTGTCAGCGAGAATCAGCGAGTGTCATCGAGTGTCAGAGAGTGTCAGAGAGTTTCAGAGAGTATCAGAGAGTGTCAGCGAGAATCAGAGAGTGTCAGCGAGTGTCAGAGAGTGTCAGAGAGTTTCAGAGAGTGTCAGAGAGTGTCAGAGAGTGTCAGAGAGTTTCAGAGAGTGTCAGATAGTGTCAGTGAGTGTTAGAGAGTATCAGAGACTTTCAGTGAGAGTCAGAGAGTGTCATCGAGTGTCAGAGAGTGTCAGAGAGTTACAGAGAGTTTCAGAGAGTGTCTGAAAGTTTCAGAGAGTGTCAGAGAGTGTCAGAGAGTGTCAGAGAGTTTCAGAGAGTTTCAGTGAGTGTCAGAGAGCTTCAGAGAGTGTCAGGGAGTGGCAGAGAGTGTCAGAGATTTTCGGTGAGTTTCAGAGAGAGTCAGACAGTGTCTGAGAGTGTCAGAGAGTGTCAGAGAGGTTCAGATAGTGTCAGAGAGTTTCAGAGACTTTCTGAGAATGTCAGAGAGTGCCTGAGAGTTTCTGACAGTTTCTGAGTGTGTCGGAGAGTGTCAGAGAGTGTCAGAGTGTTTCAGAGAGTGTCACAGAGTTTCAGAGAGTGTCAGAGATTTTCAGAGAGTTTCAGAGATCTTCAGAGAGTGTCAGAGAGTGCCAGAAAGTTTCAGAGAGAGTCAGGGAGTGTCAGAGTGTGTCGGAGAATTTCAGAGAGTGTCAGAGAGTTTCAGAGAGTGTCAGACAGTATCTGAGAGTGTCAGATAGTGCCGAAGACCTTCAGAGAGGTTCAGAGAGTGTCAGAGAGTGTCACAGAGTGTCAGAGAGTGTCAGAGAGTTTCAGAGAGTTTCTGAGCGTTTCTGAGAGTGTCATAGAGTGTCAGAGATTGTCAGAAATTTTCAGAAAGTGTCAGATAGTGTCAGAGAGTTTCCGAAAGTGTCAGAGAGTGTCAGAGATTGTCTGAGAGTGTCAGAGAGTGTCAGAGAGTTTCAGATGAGTTTCAGAGAGTGCCAGAGAGTTTCAGAGAGTTTCAGAGAGTGTCAGGTCGTGTCAGAGAGTTTCAGAAAGTGTCAGAGATTGTCAGAAAGTTTCAGAAAGAGTCAGATAGTGTCAGAGATTTCCAGAAAGTGTCAGAGATTGTCAGGGAGTGTCAGAGAGTGTCAGAGAGTTTCGGAGAGTTTCAGAGAGAGTCAGACAGTGTCTGAGAGTGTCCGAGAGTGTAAAAGAGTTTCAGAGAGTGTCAGAGAGAGTCAGAGAGGTTCAGATAGTGTCAGAGAGTTTCAGAGACTTTCTGAGAGTGTCAGAGAGTGCCTGTGAGTTTCTTACAGTTTCTGAGTTTGTCGGAGAGTGTCAGAGAGTGTCAGAGTGTTTCAGAGAGTGTCACAGAGTTTCAGAGAGTGTCAGAGAGTTTCAGAGTGTGTCAGACGGTATCTGAGAGTGTCAGAGAGTTTCAGAGAGTTTCAGTGAGTGTCAGAGAGCTTCAGAGAGTGCCAGAAAGTTTCAGAGAGTGTCACAGAGTGTCAGAGCTTCAGAGAGATTCAGAGAGTGTCAGGGAGTGTCAGAGAGTGTCAGAGAATTTCAGAGAGTGTCAGAGAGTTTCAGAGAGTGTCAGACAGTATCTGAGAGTGTCAGAGAGTGCCGAAGAGTTTCAGAGAGTGTCAGAGTGTCAGAGAGTTTCAGAGCGTTTCAGAGAGTGTCAGAGAGTGTCAGAGAGTTTCAGAGAGTGTCACAGAGTGTCAGAGAGTGTCAGAGAGTTTCAGAGAGTGTCACAGAGTGTCAGTGAGTGTCAGAGAGTATCAGAGAGTGTCAGCGAGAATCAGAGAGTGTCAGCGAGTGTCAGAGAGTGTCAGAGAGTTTCAGAGAGTATCAGAGAGTGTCAGCGAGAATCAGAGAGTGTCAGCGAGTGTCAGAGAGTGTCAGAGAGTTTCAGAGAGTGTCAGAGAGTGTCAGAGAGTGTCAGAGAGTTTCAGAGAGTGTCAGATAGTGTCAGTGAGTGTTAGAGAGTATCAGAGACTTTCAGTGAGAGTCAGAGAGTGTCATCGAGTGTCAGAGAGTGTCAGAGAGTTTCAGAGAGTGTCACAGAGTGTCAGAGAGTGTCAGAGAGTTTCAGAGATTTTCTGAGAGTTTCTGAAAGTGTCAGAGAGTGTAAGAGATTGTCAGAAAGATTCAGGAAGTGTCAGATAGTATCAGAGAGTTTCAGAAAGTGTCAGAGAGTTTCTGAGAGTGTCAGAGAGTGTCAGAGAGATTCAGAGAGATTCAGAGAGTGCCAGAGATCTTCAGAGGGTTTCAGAGAGTGTCACAGAGTGTCAGAGAGCTTCAGAGAGGTTCAGAGAGTGTCAGGGAGTGTCAGAGAGTGTCAGAGAATTTCAGAGAGTGTCAGAGAGTTTCAGAGAGTGTCAGACAGTATCTGAGAGTGTCAGAGAGTGCCGAAGAGTTTCAGAGAGTTTCAGAGTGTCAGAGAGTGTCAGAGAGTTTCAGAGAGTGTCAGAGAGTGTCAGAGAGTTTCAGAGAGTGTCACAGAGTGTCAGAGGGTGTCAGAGAGTTTCAGAGAGTGTCACAGAGTGTCAGTGAGTGTCAGAGAGTATCAGAGAGTGTCAGCGAGAATCAGAGAGTGTCAGCGAGTGTCAGAGAGTGTCAGAGAGTATCAGAGAGTGTCAGCGAGAATCAGAGAGTGTCACAGAGTGTCAGTGAGTGTCAGAGAGTTTCAGAGAGTGTCAGATAGTGTCAGTGAGTGTTAGTGAGTATCAGAGACTTTCAGTGAGAGTCAGAGAGTATCATCGAGTGTCAGAGAGTGTCAGAGAGTTACAGAGAGTTTCAGAGAGTGTCAGAAAGTTTCAGAGAGTGTCAGAGAGTGTCAGAGAGTGTCAGAGAGTTTCAGAGAGTTTCAGTGAGTGTCAGAGAGCTTCAGAGAGTGTCAGGGAGTGGCAGAGAGTGTCAGAGATTTTCGGTGAGTTTCAGAGAGAGTCAGACAGTGTCTGAGAGTGTCAGAGAGTGTCAGAGAGGTTCAGATAGTGTCAGAGAGTGTCAGAGACTTTCTGAGAATGTCAGAGAGTGCCTGAGAGTTTCTGACAGTTTCTGAGTGTGTCGGAGAGTGTCAGAGAGTGTCAGAGTGTTTCAGAGAGTGTCACAGAGTTTCAGAGAGTGTCAGAGATTTTCAGAGAGTTTCAGAGATCTTCAGAGAGTGTCAGAGAGTGCCAGAAAGTTTCAGAGAGAGTCAGGGAGTGTCAGAGTGTGTCGGAGAATTTCAGAGAGTGTCAGAGAGTTTCAGAGAGTGTCAGACAGTATCTGAGAGTGTCAGATAGTGCCGAAGACCTTCAGAGAGGTTCAGAGAGTGTCAGAGAGTGTCACAGAGTGTCAGAGAGTGTCAGAGAGTTTCAGAGAGTTTCGGAGCGTTTCTGAGAGTGTCATAGAGTGTCAGAGATTGTCAGAAATTTTCAGAAAGTGTCAGATAGTGTCAGAGAGTTTCCGAAAGTGTCAGAGAGTGTCAGAGATTGTCTGAGAGTGTCAGAGAGTGTCAGAGAGTTTCAGATGAGTTTCAGAGAGTGCCAGAGAGTTTCAGAGAGTTTCAGAGAATGTCAGGTCGTGTCAGAGAGTTTCAGAAAGTGTCAGAGATTGTCAGAAAGTTTCAGAAAGAGTCAGATAGTGTCAGAGATTTCCAGAAAGTGTCAGAGATTGTCAGGGAGTGTCAGAGAGTGTCAGAGAGTTTCGGAGAGTTTCAGAGAGAGTCAGACAGTGTCTGAGAGTGTCCGAGAGTGTAAAAGAGTTTCAGAGAGTGTCAGAGAGAGTCAGAGAGGTTCAGAGAGTGTCAGAGAGTGTCAGAGAGTTTCAGAGAGTTTCAGTGAGTGTCAGAGAGCTTCAGAGAGTGTCAGGGAGTGGCAGAGAGTGTCAGAGATTTTCGGTGAGTTTCAGAGAGAGTCAGACAGTGTCTGAGAGTGTCAGAGAGTGTCAGAGAGGTTCAGATAGTGTCAGAGAGTTTCAGAGACTTTCTGAGAATGTCAGAGAGTGCCTGAGAGTTTCTGACAGTTTCTGAGTGTGTCGGAGAGTGTCAGAGAGTGTCAGAGTGTTTCAGAGAGTGTCACAGAGTTTCAGAGAGTGTCAGAGATTTTCAGAGAGTTTCAGAGATCTTCAGAGAGTGTCAGAGAGTGCCAGAAAGTTTCAGAGAGAGTCAGGGAGTGTCAGAGTGTGTCGGAGAATTTCAGAGAGTGTCAGAGAGTTTCAGAGAGTGTCAGACAGTATCTGAGAGTGTCAGATAGTGCCGAAGACCTTCAGAGAGGTTCAGAGAGTGTCAGAGAGTGTCACAGAGTGTCAGAGAGTGTCAGAGAGTTTCAGAGAGTTTCTGAGCGTTTCTGAGAGTGTCATAGAGTGTCAGAGATTGTCAGAAATTTTCAGAAAGTGTCAGATAGTGTCAGAGAGTTTCCGAAAGTGTCAGAGAGTGTCAGAGATTGTCTGAGAGTGTCAGAGAGTGTCAGAGAGTTTCAGATGAGTTTCAGAGAGTGCCAGAGAGTTTCAGAGAGTTTCAGAGAGTGTCAGGTCGTGTCAGAGAGTTTCAGAAAGTGTCAGAGATTGTCAGAAAGTTTCAGAAAGAGTCAGATAGTGTCAGAGATTTCCAGAAAGTGTCAGAGATTGTCAGGGAGTGTCAGAGAGTGTCAGAGAGTTTCGGAGAGTTTCAGAGAGAGTCAGACAGTGTCTGAGAGTGTCCGAGAGTGTAAAAGAGTTTCAGAGAGTGTCAGAGAGAGTCAGAGAGGTTCAGATAGTGTCAGAGAGTTTCAGAGACTTTCTGAGAGTGTCAGAGAGTGCCTGTGAATTTCTTACAGTTTCTGAGTTTGTCGGAGAGTGTCAGAGAGTGTCAGAGTGTTTCAGAGAGTGTCACAGAGTTTCAGAGAGAGTCAGAGATTTTCAGAGAGGTTCAGAGATCTTCAGAGAGTGTCAGAGAGTTTCAGAGACTTTCAGAGAGTGTCAGAGAGTTTCAGAGAGTGTCAGACAGTATCTGAGAGTGACAGAGAGTTTCAGAGAGTTTCAGTGAGTGTCAGAGAGCTTCAGAGAGTGCCAGAAAGTTTCAGAGAGTGTCACAGAGTGTCAGAGAGCTTCAGAGAGATTCAGAGAGTGTCAGGGAGTGTCAGAGAGTGTCAGAGAATTTCAGAGAGTGTCAGAGAGTTTCAGAGAGTGTCAGACAGTATCTGAGAGTGTCAGAGAGTGCCGAAGAGTTTCAGAGAGTGTCAGAGTGTCAGAGAGTTTCAGAGCGTTTCAGAGAGTGTCAGAGAGTGTCAGAGAGTTTCAGAGAGTGTCACAGAGTGTCAGAGAGTGTCAGAGAGTTTCAGAGAGTGTCACAGAGTGTCAGTGAGTATCAGAGAGTATCAGAGAGTGTCAGCGAGAATCAGAGAGTGTCAGCGAGTGTCAGAGAGTGTCAGAGAGTTTCAGAGAGTATCAGAGAGTGTCAGCGAGAATCAGAGAGTGTCAGCGAGTGTCAGAGAGTGTCAGAGAGTTTCAGAGAGTGTCAGAGAGTGTCAGAGAGTGTCAGAGAGTTTCAGAGAGTGTCAGATAGTGTCAGTGAGTGTTAAGAGTATCAGAGACTTTCAGTGAGAGTCAGAGAGTGTCATCGAGTGTCAGAGAGTGTCAGAGAGTTTCAGAGAGTGTCACAGAGTGTCACAGAGTGTCAGAGAGTTTCAGAGATTTTCTGAGAGTTTCTGAAAGTGTCAGAGAGTGTAAGATATTATCAGAGAGTTTCAGAAAGTGTCAGAGAGTTTCTGAGAGTGTCAGAGAGTGTCAGAGAGATTCAGAGAGTTTCAGAGAGTGCCAGAGATCTTCAGAGGGTTTCAGAGAGTGTCAGAGCGTGTCAGAGAGTTTCAGAGAGTGTCAGAGAGTGTCGGGGAGTGTCAGAGAGTGTCAAAGAACTTCAGAGAGTGTCAGAGAGTTTCAGAGAGTGTCAGACAGTATCTGAGAGTGTCAGAGAGTGCCGAAGAGTTTCAGAGAGTGTCAGAGAGTGTCACAGATTGTCAGAGAGCTTCAGAGAGATTCAGAGAGTGTCGGGGAGTCTCAGAGAGTGTCAAAGAACTTCAGAGAGTGTCAGAGAGTTTCAGAGAGTGTCAGACAGTATCTGAGAGTGTCAGAGAGTGCCGAAGAGTTTCAGAGAGTGTCAGAGAGTTTCAGAGAGTTTCAGAGACTGTCACAGAGTGTCAGTGAGTGTCAGTGAGTGTCAGAGAGTATCAGAGAGGGTCAGCGAGAATCACAGAGTGTCAGCGAGTGTCAGAGAGTTTCAGAGACTTTCTGAGAGTGTCAGAGAGTGCCTGAGTGTTTCTGACAGTTTCTGAGTAAGTCGGAGAGTGTCAGAGAGTGTCAGAGTGTTTCAGAGAGTGTCACAGAATTTCAGAGAGTGTCAGAGATTTTCAGAGAGTTTCAGAGATCTTCAGAGAGTGTCAGAGAGTGCCAGAAAGTTTCAGAGAGTGTCACAGAGTGTCAGAGAGCTTCAGAGAGATTCAGAGAGTGTCAGGGAGTGTCAGAGAGTGTCAGAGAATTTCAGAGAGTGTCAGAGAGTTTCAGAGAGTGTCAGACAGTATCTGAGAGTGTCAGAGAGTGTCAGAGAGTGTCAACGAGTGTCAGAGAGTGTCAGAGAGTTTCAGAGAGTGTCAGAGAGTGTCAGAGAGTGTCAGAGAGTTTCAGAGAGTGTCACAGAGTGTCAGTGAGTGTCAGAGAGTTTCAGAGAGTGTCAGATAGTGTCAGTGAGTGTCAGAGAGTATCAGAGACTTTCAGTGAGAGTCAGAGAGTGTCATCGAGTGTCAGAGAGTGTCAGAGAGCTTTTGAAAGTTTCTGAGTTTGTCGGAGAGTGTCAGAGAGTGTCAGAGAGTTTCAGAGAGTGTCACAGAGTGTCAGAGAGTGTCAGAGATTTTCTGAGAGTTTCTGAGAGTGTCAGAGAGTGTCAGAGATTGTCAGAAAGATTCAGAAAGTGTCAGATAGTATCAGAGAGTTTCAGAAAGAGTCAGAGAGTGTCTGAGAGTGTCAGAGTGTGTCAGAGAGATTCAGAGAGTTTCAGAGAGTGCCAGAGAGCTTCAGAGGGTTTCAGAGAGTGTCAGAGCGTGTCAGAGAGTTTCAGAGAGTGTCAGAGAGTGTCTGAGAGATTCAGAGAGTGTCAGAGAGTGTCAGAGAGTTTCAGAGAGTTTCAGAGAGTGCCGGAGAGTGTCAGAGAGTTTCAGAGAGCTTCAGAGAGTGTCAGGGAGTGTCAGAGAGTGTCAGAGAGTTTCGGAGAGTTTCAGAGAGAGTCAGACAGTGTTTGAGAGTGTCAGAGAGTGTCAAAGAGTTTCAGAGAGTGTCAGAGAGTGTCAGAGAGGTTCAGATAGTGTCAGAGAGTTCCAGAGACTTTCTGAGAGTGTCAGAGAGTGCCTGAGAGTTTCAGAGAGTGTCACGGAGTGTCAGAGAGTGTCAGAGAGTTTCAGAGAGCTTCAGAGAGTGTCAGGGAGTGTCAGAGAGTGTCAGAGTGTTTCGGAGAGTTTCAGAGAGTGTCAGACAGTGTCTGAGAGTGTCAGAGAGTGTCAAAGAGTTTCAGAGAGTGTCTGAGAGTGTCAGAGAGTGTCAGAGAGGTTCAGATAGTGTCAGAGAGTTCCAGAGATTTTCTGAGAGTGTCAGAGAGTGCCTGAGAGTTTCAGAGTGTGTCACGGAGTGTCAGAGCGTGTCAGAGAGTTTCAGAGAGTGTCACAGAGTGTCAGTGAGTGTCAGAGAGTGTCAGAGAGGGTCAGCGAGAATCAGAGAGTATCAGAGAATATCAGAGAGTTTCAAAGACTTTCTGAGAGTGTCAGAGAGTGCCTGAGAGTTTCTGACAGTTTCTGAGTGTGTCGGAGAGTGTCAGAGAGTGTCAGAGTGTTTCAGAGAGTGTCACAGAATTTCAGAGAGTGTCAGAGTTTTTCAGAGAGTTTCAGAGATCTTCAGAGAGTGTCAGAGAGTGCCAGAAAGTTTCAGAGAGTGTCACAGAGTGTCAGAGAGCTTCAGAGAGATTCAGTGAGTGTCAGGGAGTGTCAGAGAGTGTCAGAGAATTTCAGAGAGTGTCAGGGAGTTTCAGAGAGTGTCAGACAGTATCTGAGAGTGTCAGACAGCGCCGAAGAGTTTCAGAGAGTGTCAGAGTGTCAGAGAGTTTCAGAGAGTGTCATAGAGCGTCAGTGAGAGTCAGAGAGTTTCAGAGTGTGTCAGAGAGTGTCAGAGAGTTTCAGAGAGTGTCACAGAGTGTCAGTGAATGTCAGAGAGTATCAGAGAGTGTCAGCGAGAATCAGAGAGTGTCAGCGAGTGTCAGAGAGTGTCAGAGAGTTTCAGAGAGTGTCAGAGAGTGTCAGAGAGTGTCAGAGAGAGTCAGAGAGTTTCAGAGAGTGTCACAGATTGTCAGTGAGTGTCAGAGAGTTTCAGAGAGTGTCAGAGAGTGTCAGAGAGTTTCTGAGAGTTTCTCAGTTTGTCGGAGAGTGTCAGAGAGTTTCAGAGAGTGTCACAGAGTGTCAGAGAGTGTCAGAGAGTTTCAGAGAGTTTCAGAGAGTTTCAGATAGTGTCAGTGAGTGTTAGAGACTATCAGACACTTTCAGTGAGAGTCAGAGAGTTTCGGCGAGTGTCAGGGAGTGTCAGAGAGTTTCTGAGAGTTTCTCAGTTTGTCGGAGAGTGTCGGAGAGTGTCAGAGAGTTTCGGAGAGTGTCACAGCGTGTCAGAGAGTGTCAGAGAGTTTCAGAGATTTTCTGAGAATTTCTGAGAGTGTCAGAGAGTGTCAGTGAGTTTCAGAGAGCTTCAGAGAGTGTCAGCGAGTGTCAGAGAGATTCAGAGAGTTTCAGAAAGTGCCAGTGAGCTTCAGAGAGTTTCAGAGAGTGTCAGAGAGTGTCAGCGAGTGTCTGAGAGATTCAGAGAATGTCAGAGAGTGTCAGAGAGTTTCAGAGAGTTTCAGAGAGTGTCAGAGAGTGTCAGAGAGTGTCAGAGAGGTTCAGATAGTGTCAGAGAGTTCCAGAGATTTTCTGAGAGTGTCAGAGAGTGCCTGAGAGTTTCAGAGTGTGTCACGGAGTGTCAGAGCGTGTCAGAGAGTTTCAGAGAGTGTCACAGAGTGTCAGTGAGTGTCAGAGAGTGTCAGAGAGGGTCAGCGAGAATCAGAGAGTATCAGAGAATATCAGAGAGTTTCAAAGACTTTCTGAGAGTGTCAGAGAGTGCCTGAGAGTTTCTGACAGTTTCTGAGTGTGTCGGAGAGTGTCAGAGAGTGTCAGAGTGTTTCAGAGAGTGTCACAGAATTTCAGAGAGTGTCAGAGTTTTTCAGAGAGTTTCAGAGATCTTCAGAGAGTGTCAGAGAGTGCCAGAAAGTTTCAGAGAGTGTCACAGAGTGTCAGAGAGCTTCAGAGAGATTCAGTGAGTGTCAGGGAGTGTCAGAGAGTGTCAGAGAATTTCAGAGAGTGTCAGGGAGTTTCAGAGAGTGTCAGACAGTATCTGAGAGTGTCAGACAGCGCCGAAGAGTTTCAGAGAGTGTCAGAGTGTCAGAGAGTTTCAGAGAGTGTCATAGAGCGTCAGTGAGAGTCAGAGAGTTTCAGAGTGTGTCAGAGAGTGTCAGAGAGTTTCAGAGAGTGTCACAGAGTGTCAGTGAATGTCAGAGAGTATCAGAGAGTGTCAGCGAGAATCAGAGAGTGTCAGCGAGTGTCAGAGAGTGTCAGAGAGTTTCAGAGAGTGTCAGAGAGTGTCAGAGAGTGTCAGAGAGTGTCAGAGAGTTTCAGAGAGTGTCACAGATTGTCAGTGAGTGTCAGAGAGTTTCAGAGAGTGTCAGAGAGTGTCAGAGAGTTTCTGAGAGTTTCTCAGTTTGTCGGAGAGTGTCGGAGAGTGTCAGAGAGTTTCAGAGAGTGTCACAGAGTGTCAGAGAGTGTCAGAGAGTTTCAGAGAGTTTCAGAGAGTTTCAGATAGTGTCAGTGAGTGTTAGAGACTATCAGACACTTTCAGTGAGAGTCAGAGAGTTTCGGCGAGTGTCAGGGAGTGTCAGAGAGTTTCTGAGAGTTTCTCAGTTTGTCGGAGAGTGTCGGAGAGTGTCAGAGAGTTTCGGAGAGTGTCACAGAGTGTCAGAGAGTGTCAGAGAGTTTCAGAGATTTTCTGAGAATTTCTGAGAGTGTCAGAGAGTGTCAGTGAGTTTCAGAGAGCGTCAGAGAGTGTCAGCGAGTGTCAGAGAGATTCAGAGAGTTTCAGAAAGTGCCAGTGAGCTTCAGAGAGTTTCAGAGAGTGTCAGAGCGTGTCAGAGAGTTTCAGAGAGCGTCAGAGAGTGTCAGCGAGTGTCTGAGAGATTCAGAGAATGTCAGAGAGTGTCAGAGAGTTTCAGAGAGTTTCAGAGAGTGTTGGGGAGTGTCAGATGGGTTCAGATAGTGTCAGAGAGTTTCAGAGACTTTCTGAGAGTGTCGGAGAGTGCCTGAGAGTTTCTGACAGTTTCTGAGTGTGTCGGAGAGTTTCAGAGAGTGTCAGAGTGTTTCAGAGAGCGTCACAGAGTTTCAGAGAGTGTCAGAGATTTTCAGAGAGTTTCAGAGATCTTCAGAGAGTGTCAGAGAGGGCCGGAAAGTTTCAGAGAGTGTCACAGAGTGTCAGAGAGCTTCAGAGAGATTCAGAGAGTGTCAGGGAGTGTCAGAGAGTGTCAGAGAATTTCAGAGAGTGTCAGATAGTGTCAGTGAGTGTTAGAGACTATCAGACACTTTCAGTGAGAGTCAGAGAATTTCAGCGAGTGTCAGAGAGTGTCAGAGAGTTTCTGAGAGTTTCTCAGTTTGTCGGAGAGTGTCGGAGAGTGTCAGAGAGTTTCGGCGAGTGTCACAGAGTGTCACAGAGTGTCAGAGAGTTTCAGAGATTTTCTGAGAGTTTCTGAGAGTGTCAGAGAGTTTCAGAGATTGTCAGAGAGTGTCAGAGAGATTCAGAGAGTTTCAGAGAGTGCCAGAGAGCTTCAGAGAGTTTCAGAGAGTGTCAGAGCGTGTCAGAGAGTTTCAGAGAGCGTCAGAGAGTGTCAGCGAGTGTCTGAGAGATTCAGAGTGTCAGAGAGTGTCAGAGAGTTTCAGAGAGTTTCAGAGAGTGTCGGGGAGTGTCAGAGAGTTTCAGAGAGCTTCAGAGAGTGTCAGGGAGTGTCAGAGAGTGTCAGAGAGGTTCAGATAGTGTCAGAGAGTTTCAGAGACTTTCTGAGAGTGTCGGAGAGTTCCTGAGAGTTTCTGACAGTTTCTGAGTGTGTCGGAGAGTTTCAGAGAGTGTCACAGAGTTTCAGAGAGTGTCAGAGATATTCAGAGATTTTCAGAGATCTTCAGAGAGTGTCAGAGAGTGCCGGAAAGTTTCAGAGAGTGTCACAGAGTGTCAGAGAGCTTCAGAGAGATTCAGAGAGTGTCAGGGAGTGTCAGAGAGTGTCAGAGAATTTCAGAGAGTGTCAGAGAGTTTCAGAGAGTGTCAGACAGTATCTGAGAGTGTCAGAGAGTGCCGAAGAGTTTCAGAGAGTGTCAGAGAGTTTCAGAGAGTTTCAGAGAGTGTCACTGAGCGTCCGTGAAAGTCAGAGAGTTTCAGAGAGTGTCAGAGAGTGTCAGAGAATGTCAGAGAGTTTCAGAGAGTGTCAGAGAGTGTCAGTGAGATTCAGAGAGTGTCAGCGAGTGTCACAGAGTGTCAGAGAGCTTCAGAGAGATTCAGAGAGTGTCAGGGAGTGTCAGAGAGTGTCAGAGAATTTGAGAGAGTGTCAGAGAGTTTCAGAGAGTGTCAGACAGTATCTGAGAGTGTCAGAGAGTGCCGAAGAGTTACAGAGAGTGTCAGACAGTGTCAGAGAGTTTCAGAGAGTGTCACAGAGCGTCAGTGAGAGTCAGAGAGTTTCAGAGAGTGTCAGAGAGTTTCAGAGAGTGTCACAGAGTGTCAGTGAGTGTCAGAGAGTTTCAGAGTGTTTCCGAGAGTGTAACAGAGTTTCAGAGAGTGTCAGAGATTTCAGAGAGTTTCAGAGAACTTCAGAGAGTGTCAGAGAGTGCCAGAATGTTTCAGAGAGTGTCACAGACTGTCAGAGAGTTTCACAGAGTGTCTCAGAGGGTCAGTGAGTGTCAGAGAGTATCAGAGAGTGTCAGCGAAAGTCAGAGAGTGTCAGAGACTGTCAGAGAGTTTCACAGAGTGTCTCAGAGGGTCAGTGCGTGTCAGAGAGTTTCAGAGAGTGTCCGAGATTTTCAGAGAGTGTCACAGAGTTTCAGAGAGTGTCAGAGCGTGTCAGATAGTTTCAGAGAGCGTCAGAGAGTGTCAGCGAGTGTCTGAGAGATTCAGAGATTGTCAGAGAGTTTCAGAGAGTTTCAGAGAGTGCCAGAGAGCTTCAGAGAGTTTCAGAGAGTGTCAGAGCGTGTCAGAGAGTTTCAGAGAGCGTCAGAGAGTGTCAGCGAGTGTCTGAGAGATTCAGAGTGTCAGAGAGTGTCAGAGAGTTTCAGAGAGTTTCAGAGAGTGTCGGGGAGTGTCAGAGAGTTTCAGAGAGCTTCAGAGAGTGTCAGGGAGTGTCAGAGAGTGTCAGAGAGGTTCAGATAGTGTCAGAGAGTTTCAGAGACTTTCTGAGAGTGTCGGAGAGTTCCTGAGAGTTTCTGACAGTTTCTGAGTTTGTCGGAGAGTTTCAGAGAGTGTCAGAGTGTTTCAGAGAGTGTCACAGAGTTTCAGAGAGTGTCAGAGATATTCAGAGATTTTCAGAGATCTTCAGAGAGTGTCAGAGAGTGCCGGAAAGTTTCAGAGAGTGTCACAGAGTGTCAGAGAGCTTCAGAGAGATTCAGAGAGTGTCAGGGAGTGTCAGAGAGTGTCAGAGAATTTCAGAGAGTGTCAGAGAGTTTCAGAGAGTTTCAGACAGTATCTGAGAGTGTCAGAGAGTGCCGAAGAGTTTCAGAGAGTGTCAGAGAGTTTCAGAGAGTTTCAGAGAGTGTCACTGAGCGTCAGTGAAAGTCAGAGAGTTTCAGAGAGTGTCAGAGAGTGTCAGAGAATGTCAGAGAGTTTCAGAGAGTGTCAGAGAGTGTCAGTGAGATTCAGAGAGTGTCAGCGAGTGTCACAGAGTGTCAGAGAGCTTCAGAGAGATTCAGAGAGTGTCAGGGAGTGTCAGAGAGTGTCAGAGAATTTGAGAGAGTGTCAGAGAGTTTCAGAGAGTGTCAGACAGTATCTGAGAGTGTCAGAGAGTGCCGAAGAGTTACAGAGAGTGTCAGAGAGTGTCAGAGAGTTTCAGAGAGTGTCACAGAGCGTCAGTGAGAGTCAGAGAGTTTCAGAGAGTGTCAGAGAGTTTCAGAGAGTGTCACAGAGTGTCAGTGAGTGTCAGAGAGTTTCAGAGTGTTTCCGAGAGTGTAACAGAGTTTCAGAGAGTGTCAGAGATTTCAGAGAGTTTCAGAGAACTTCAGAGAGTGTCAGAGAGTGCCAGAATGTTTCAGAGAGTGTCACAGACTGTCAGAGAGTTTCACAGAGTGTCTCAGAGGGTCAGTGAGTGTCAGAGAGTATCAGAGAGTGTCAGCGAAAGTCAGAGAGTGTCAGAGACTGTCAGAGAGTTTCACAGAGTGTCTCAGAGGGTCAGTGCGTGCCAGAGAGTTTCAGAGAGTGTCAGAGATTTTCAGAGAGTGTCACAGAGTTTCAGAGAGTGTCAGAGCGTGTCAGATAGTTTCAGAGAGCGTCAGAGAGTGTCAGCGAGTGTCTGAGAGATTCAGAGATTGTCAGAGAGTTTCAGAGAGTTTCAGAGAGTGTCGGGGAGCGTCAGAGAGTTTCAGAGAGCTTCAGAGAGTTTCAGGGAGTGTCAGAGAGTGTCAGAGAGTTTCGGAGAGTTTCAGAGAGAGTCAGACAGTGTCTGAGAGTTTCAGAGAGTGTCAAAGAGTTTCAGAGAGTGTCAGAGAGTGTCAGAGAGTGTCAGATAGTTTCAGACAGTTTCAGAGAGTGCCTGAGAGTTTCTGACAGTTCCTGAGTGTGTCGGAGAGTGTCAGAGAGTGTCAGAGTGTTTCCGAGAGTGTAACAGAGTTTCAGAGAGTGTCAGAGATTTGCAGAGAGTTTCAGAGAACTTCAGAGAGTGTCAGAGAGTGCCAGAATGTTTCAGAGAGTGTCACAGACTGTCAGAGAGTTTCACAGAGTGTCTCAGAGGGTCAGTGAGTGTCAGAGAGTATCAGAGAGTGTCAGCGAGAGTCAGATAGTGTCAGTGAATGTCAGAGAGTATCAGAGAGTGTCAGCGAAAGTCAGAGAGTGTCAGAGAGTGTAAGGGAGTGTCAGAGATTTTCAGAGAGTGTCACAGAGTGTCAGAGAGTGTCAGAGCGCGTCAGAGAGTTTCATAGAGTTTCAGAGAGTTTCTGAGAGTTTCAGAGAGTTTCAGAGAGCTTCAGAGAGTTTCAGAGAGTGTCAGAGCCTGTCAGAGATTTTCAGAGAGTGTCACAGGGTCTCAGAGAGTTTCAGAGAGCTTCAGAGAGTGTCAGAGAGTGTCAGATAGTTTCAGACAGTTTCAGAGAGTGTCAGAGAGTTTCAGACATTGTCTGAGAGTGTCAAAGAGTGTCAAAGTGTTTCAGAGAGTGTCAGAGGATGTCAGAGAGTTTCAGAGAGTTTCAGAGAGTGTCAGAGAGTCTCAGAGACTTTCTGAGAGTGTCAGAGAGTGCCAGAGAGTTTTCTGAGAGTTACTGAGTGTGTCGGAGAGTGTCAGGGAGTGTCAGAGTGTGTCACAGAGTGTCACAGAGTGTCACAGAGTGTCAGAGCGTTTCAGAGACATTCAGAGATTTTCAGAGAGTGTCACAGAGTTTGAGAGAATGTCAGGGAGTTTCAGCGAGTTTCAGAGATATTCACAGAGTGTCAGAGAATGTCAGAGAGTTTCAGAGACTGTCAGAGGGCTCTGTGATTTTCCGAGTGTGTCAGAGAGTGTCAGAGAGTTTCAGCGAGTGTCAGAGAGTGTCAGAGAGTTTCTGAGAGTTTCTCAGTTTGTCGGAGAGTGTCGGAGAGTGTCAGAGAGTTTCGGAGAGTGTCACAGAGTGTCAGAGAGTGGCAGAGAGTTTCAGAGATTTTCTAAGAGTTTCGGAGAGTGTCAGAGGGTGTCAGAGATTGAGAGAGTGTCAGAGAGATTCAGAGATTTTCAGAGAGTGCCAGAGAGCTTCAGAGAGTTCCAGAAAGTGTCAGAGCGTGTCAGAGAGTTTCAGAGAGCGTCAGAGAGTGTCAGCGAGTGTCTGAGAGATACAGAGAGTGTCAGAGAGTTTCAGAGAGTTTCAGAGAGTGTCGGGGAGTGTCTGAGTGTTTCAGAGAGCTTCAGAGAGTGTCAGGGAGTGTCAGAGAGTGTCAGAGAGTTTCGGAGAGTTTCAGAGAGAGTCAGACAGTGTCTGAGAGTTTCAGAGAGTGTCCAAGAGTTTCAGAGAGTGTCAGATAGTGTCAGAGAGTGTCAGAAAGGTTCAGATAGTGTCAGAGAGTTTCAGAGACTTTCTGAGAGTGTCGGAGAGTGCCTGAGAGTTTCTGACAGTTTCTGAGTGTGTCGGAGAGTTTCAGAGAATGTCAGAGTGTTTCAGAGAGTGTCACAGAGTTTCAGAGAGTGTCAGAGATTTTAAGAGAGTTTCAGAGATCTTCAGAGAGTGTCAGAGAGTGCCGGAAAGTTTCAGAGAGTGTCACAGAGTGTCAGAGAGCTTCAGAGAGTTTCAGAGAGTGTCAGGGAGTGTCAGAGTGTGTCAGAGAATTTCAGAGAGTGTCAGAGAGTTCTAGAGAGTGTCAGACAGTATCTGAGAGTGTCAGAGAGAGCCGAAGAGTGTCAGAGAGTGTCAGAGAGTTTCAGAGAGTGTCACAGAGTGTCAGTGAGTGTCAGAGAGTATCAGAGAGTGTCAGCGAGAATCAGAGAGTGTCAGCGAGTGTCAGAGAGTGTCAGAGAGTTTCGGAGTGTGCCAGAAAGTTTCAGAGAGTGTCACAGAGTGTCAGAGAGCTTCAGAGAGATTCAGAGAGTGTCCGAGAGATTCAGAAAGTTTCAGATAGTGTCAGAGAGTTTCAGAAAGTGTCAGAGTATTTCAGAGAGTGTCAGAGAGTTTCAGAGATTGTCAGACAGTATCTGAGAGTGTCAGAGAGTGCCGAAGAGTTACAGAGAGTGTCAGAGAGTGTCAGAGAGTTTCAGAGAGTGTCACAGAGCGTCAGTGAGAGTCAAAGAGTTTCAGAGAGTGTCAGAGAGTTTCAGAGAGTGTCACAGAGTGTCAGTGAGTGTCAGAGAGTATCAGAGAGTGTCAGCGAGTGTCAGAGAGTGTCAGAGAGTTTCAGAGAGTGTCGGAGAGTGTCAGAGAGTGTCAGAGAGTTTCAGAGAGTGTCAGATAGTGTCAGAGAGTGTTAGAGAGTATCAGAGACATTCAGTGAGAGTCAGAGAGTGTCAGCGAGTGTCGGAGAGTGTCAGAGAGTTTCTGAGAGTTTTTGAGTTTGTCGGAGAGTGTCAGAGAATGTCAGAGAGTTTCAGAGATCTTCAGAGAGTGTCAGAGAGTGCCAGAATGTTTCAGAGAGTGTCACAGACTGTCAGAGAGTGTCAGAGAGTGTCGTTGACTGTCAGAGAGTTTCACAGAGTGTCTCAGAGGGTCAGTGAGTGTCAGAAAGTTTCAGAGAGTGTCAGATATTGTCAGTGAGTGTCAGAGAGTATCAGAGAGTGTCAGCAAGAGTCAGATAGTGTCAGTGAATGTCAGTGAGTATCAGAGAGTGTCAGCGAAAGTCAGAGAGTGTCAGAGAGTGTAAGGGAGTGTCAGAGATTTTCAGAGAGTGTCACAGAGTCTCAGACAGTGTCAGAGCGTGTTAGAGAGTTTCATAGAGTTTCAGAGAGTTTCTGAGAGTTTCAGAGAGTTTCAGAGAGCTTCAGAGAGTTTCAGAGAGTGTCACAGGGTGTCAGAGAGTTTCAGAGAGCTTCAGAGAGTGTCAGAGAGTGTCAGATAGTTTCAGACAGTTTCAGAGAGTGTCAGAGAGTTTCAGAGAGTTTCAGACATTGTCTGAGAGTGTCAAAGAGTGTCAAAGTGTTTCAGAGAGTGTCAGAGAGTGTCAGAGAGTTTCAGAGAGTTTCAGAGAGTCTCAGAGAGTCTCAGAGACTTTCTGAGATTGTCAGAGAGTGCCAGAGAGTTTTCTGAGAGTTACTGAGTGTGTCGGAGAGTGTCAGGGAGTGTCAGAGTGTGTCACAGAGTATCACAGAGTGTCACAGAGTGTCAGAGAGTTTCAGAGACATTCAGAGATTTTCAGAGAGTGTCACAGGGTTTGAGAGAATGTCAGGGAGTTTCAGAGAGTTTCAGAGATATTCACAGAGTGTCAGAGAATGTCAGACAGTTTCAGAGACTGTCAGAGGGCTCTGAGATTTTCTGAGTGTGTCAGAGAGTGTCAGAGATTTTCAGAGAGTGTTAGAGAGTTTCAGAGAGTGTCACAGAGTGTCAGTGAGTGTCAGAGAGTTTTAGAGAGTGTCAGATAGTGTCAGTGAGTGTCAGAGAGTGTCAGAGAGTTTCTTAGAGTCTCAGAGAGTGTCAAAGAGTTTCAGAGAGTGTCAGAGAGCTTCAGAGAGTGTGGCAGAGTGTCAGAGAGTGTCAGAATGTGTCAGAGAGTTTCAGAGAGTTCCTGAGATTGTCAGAGAGTTTCAGAGAGTTTCAGAGAGCTTCAGTGTGTTTCAGAGAGTGTCAGAAAGTTTCAGAGAGTGCCAGAGAGTGTCTGAGAGTGTCAGAGAGTATCAGAGAGTGTCAGAGAGTGTCAGAGATTGTCAGAGAGTGTCAGGAAGTTTCAGAAAGTGTCAGATAGTGTCAAAGAGTTTCAGAAAGTGTCAGAGAGTGTCTGAGAGTGTCAGAGAGTGTCAGAAAGTTTCAGAGCGTGTCAGAGATTGTCAGAGAGTTTCAGAGAGTGTCAGAGAGTTTCTGACAGTTTCTGAGTTTGTCAGAGAGTGTCAGAGAGTGTCAGAGATTTTCAGAGAGTGTCACAGAGTGTCAGAGAGTGTCAGAGACTTTCAGAGAGTTTCTGAGTGTTTCTGAGAGTTTCAGAGAGTTTCAGAGAACTTCAGAGAGTTTCAGAGAGTGTCAGAGCCTGTCAGAGAGTTTCAGAGAATGTCACGGGGTGTCAGAGAGTTTCAGAGAGCTTCAGAGAGTGTCAGAGAGTGTTAGTGAGTTTCAGTCAGTTTCAGAGAGTGTTAGAGAGTTTCAGAGACAGTCAGACACTGTCTGAGATTGTCAAAGAGTGTCAAAGTGTTTCAGAGAGTGTCAGAAAGAGTCAGAGAGTTTCTGAGAGTTTGTGAGTTTGTCAGAGAGTGTCAGAGATAGTCCGAGAGTGTCAGAGAGTATCAGAGAGTGTCAGAGAGTGTCAGGAAGTTTCAGAAAGTGTCAGATAGTGTCAGAGAGTTTCAGAAAGTGTCAGAGAGTGTCAGAGAGTGGCTGAGAGTGTCTGAGAGTTTTAGAGAGTGTCAGATAGTGTCAGTGTGTGTCAGAGAGTGTCAGAGGGTTTCTGAGAGTCTCAGAGAGTGTCAAAGAGTTTCAGAGAGTTTCAGAGAGCTTCAGAGAGTGTGGCAGTGTGTCAGAGAGTGTCAGAATGTGTCAGAGAGTTTCAGAGAGTTCCTGAGATTGTCAGAGAGTTTCAGAGAGCTTCAGTGTGTTTCAGAGAGTGTCAGAAAGTTTCAGAGAGTGCCAGAGAGTGTCTGAGAGTGGCTGAGAGTGTCATAGAGTTTCTGAGAGTTTGTGAGTTTGTCAGAGAGTGTCAGAGATTGTCCGAGAGTGTCAGAGAGTATCAGAGACTGTCAGAGAGTGTCAGAGATTGTCAGAGAGTGTCAGGAAGTTTCAGAAAGTGTCAGATAGTGTCAGAGAGTTTCAGAAAGTGTCAGAGAGTGTCAGAGAGTGTCTGAGAGTGTCAGAGGGTGTCAGAGAGTTTCAGAGCGTGTCAGAGATTGTCAGAGAGTTTCAGAGAGTGTCAGAGAGTTTCTGACAGTTTCTGAGTTTGTCAGAGAGTGTCAGAGAGTGTCAGAGATTTTCAGAGAGTGTCACAGAGTGTCAGAGAGTGTCAGAGACTTTCAGAGAGTTTCTGAGAGTTTCTGAGAGTTTCTGAGAGTTTCAGAATGTTTCAGAGAGTGTCAGAGCCTGTCAGAGAGTTTCAGAGAGTGTCACAGGGTGTCAGACAGTTTGAGAGAGCTTCAGAGAGTGTCAGAGAGTGTCTGAGAGTGTCAGAGAGTGTCTGAGAGTTTCAGAAAGTGTCACAGGGTGTCAGACAGTATGAGAGAGCTTCAGAGAGTGTCAGAGAGTGTCTGAGATTGTCAGAGAGTGTCAGAGAGTTTCAGAAAGTGTCAGAGAGTGTCAGCGAGTTTCAGAGAGTTTCAGAGGGTGCCGGAGAGTTTCAGAGAGTTTCAGAGAGTGTCAGAGAGTGTCAGAGATTTTCAGAGAGTGTCAGAGAGTGTCAGAGAGTGTCTGAGAGATTCAGAGAGTGTCAGAGAGTGTCAGATAGTTTCAGAGAGTTTCAGAGAGGGTCTGAGAGAGTCAGAGAGAGTCAGAGAGTTTCTGAGAGTTTGTGAGTTTGTCAGAGTGTCAGAGATTGTCCGAGAGTGTCAGAGAGTATCAGAGAGTGTCAGAGAGTGTCAGAAAGTTTCAGAAAGTATCAGATAGTGTCATTGAGATTCAGAAAGTGTCAGAGAGTTTCCGAGAGTGTCTGAGAGTTTCAGAGAGTGTCAGAGAGTTTCAGAGCGTGTCAGAGATTGTCAGAGAGTAGCAGAAAGTTTCAGAGACTGTCAGAGAGTTTCAGAGAGTGTCAGAGAATGTCAGAGAGTGTCTGAGAGTTTCAGACAGTGTCAGAGAGTTTCAGAGAGTGTCAGAGACTTTCAGAGAGTTTCTGAGTGTTTCTGAGAGTTTCAGAGAGTTTCAGAGAACTTCAGAGAGTTTCAGAGAGTGTCAGAGCCTGTCAGAGAGTTTCAGGGAATGTCACGGGGTGTCAGAGAGTTTCAGAGAGTTTCAGAGAGCTTCAGAGAGTGTCAGAGAGTGTTAGAGAGTTTCAGTCAGTTTCAGAGAGTGTTAGAGAGTTTCAGAGACAGTCAGACACTGTCTGAGATTGTCAAAGAGTGTCAAAGTGTTTCAGAGAGTGTCAGAAAGAGTCAGAGAGTTTCTGAGAGTTTGTGAGTTTGTCAGAGAGTGTCAGAGATAGTCCGAGAGTGTCAGAGAGTATCAGAGAGTGTCAGAGAGTGTCAGGAAGTTTCAGAAAGTGTCAGATAGTGTCAGAGAGTTTCAGAAAGTGTCAGAGAGTGTCAGAGAGTGGCTGAGAGTGTCTGAGAGTTTTAGAGAGTGTCAGATAGTGTCAGTGTGTGTCAGAGAGTGTCAGAGAGTTTCTGAGAGTCTCAGAGAGTGTCAAAGAGTTTCAGAGAGTTTCAGAGAGCTTCAGAGAGTGTGGCAGTGTGTCAGAGAGTGTCAGAATGTGTCAGAGAGTTTCAGAGAGTTCCTGAGATTGTCAGAGAGTTTCAGAGAGCTTCAGTGTGTTTCAGAGAGTGTCAGAAAGTTTCAGAGAGTGCCAGAGAGTGTCTGAGAGTGGCTGAGAGTGTCATAGAGTTTCTGAGAGTTTGTGAGTTTGTCAGAGAGTGTCAGAGATTGTCCGAGAGTGTCAGAGAGTATCAGAGACTGTCAGAGAGTGTCAGAGATTGTCAGAGAGTGTCAGGAAGTTTCAGAAAGTGTCAGATAGTGTCAGAGAGTTTCAGAAAGTGTCAGAGAGTGTCAGAGAGTGTCTGAGAGTGTCAGAGGGTGTCAGAGTGTTTCAGAGCGTGTCAGAGATTGTCAGAGAGTTTCAGAGAGTGTCAGAGAGTTTCTGACAGTTTCTGAGTTTGTCAGAGAGTGTCAGAGAGTGTCAGAGATTTTCAGAGAGTGTCACAGAGTGTCAGAGAGTGTCAGAGACTTTCAGAGAGTTTCTGAGAGTTTCTGAGAGTTTCTGAGAGTTTCAGAATGTTTCAGAGAGTGTCAGAGCCTGTCAGAGAGTTTCAGAGAGTGTCACAGGGTGTCAGACAGTTTGAGAGAGCTTCAGAGAGTGTCAGAGAGTGTCTGAGAGTGTCAGAGAGTGTCAGAGAGTTTCAGAAAGTGTCACAGGGTGTCAGACAGTTTGAGAGAGCTTCAGAGAGTGTCAGAGAGTGTCTGAGATTGTCAGAGAGTGTCAGAGAGTTTCAGAAAGTGTCAGAGAGTGTCAGCGAGTTTCAGAGAGTTTCAGAGGGTGCCGGACAGTTTCAGAGAGTTTCAGAGAGTGTCAGAGAGTGTCAGAGATTTTCAGAGAGTGTCAGAGAGTGTCAGAGAGTGTCTGAGAGATTCAGAGAGTGTCAGAGAGTGTCAGATAGTTTCAGAGAGTTTCAGAGAGTGTCTGAGAGAGTCAGAGAGAGTCAGAGAGTTTCTGAGAGTTTGTGAGTTTGTCAGAGTGTCAGAGATTGTCCGAGAGTGTCAGAGAGTATCAGAGAGTGTCAGAGAGTGTCAGAAAGTTTCAGAAAGTATCAGATAGTGTCATTGAGATTCAGAAAGTGTCAGAGAGTTTCCGAGAGTGTCTGAGAGTTTCAGAGAGTGTCAGAGAGTTTCAGAGCGTGTCAGAGATTGTCAGAGAGTATCAGAAAGTTTCAGAGACTGTCAGAGAGTTTCAGAGAGTGTCTGAGAGTTTCAGACAGTGTCAGAGAGTTTCAGAGAGTGTCAGAGACTTTCAGAGAGTTTCTGAGTGTTTCTGAGAGTTTCAGAGAGTTTCAGAGAACTTCAGAGATTTTCAGAGAGTGTCAGAGCCTGTCAGAGAGTTTCAGGGAATGTCACGGGGTGTCAGAGAGTTTCAGAGAGCTTCAGAGAGTGTCAGAGAGTGTTAGAGTGTTTCAGTCAGTTTCAGAGATTGTCAGAGAGTTTCAGAGAGTTTCAGAGGGTGCCGGAGAGTTTCAGAGAATTTCAGACAGTGTCGGAGAGTGTCAGAGATTTTCAGAGAGTGTCAGAGAGTGTCAGAGTGTGTCTGAGAGTGTCAGAGAGATTCAGAGAGTTTCAGAGAGTTTCAGAGAGTGTCTGAGAGAGTCAGAGAGAGTCAGAGAGTTTCTGAGAGTTTGTGAGTTTGTCAGAGAGCGTCAGAGATTGTCCGAAAGTGTCAGACAGTATCAGAGAGTGTCAGAGAGTGTCAGAGAGTGTCAGAAAGTTTCAGAAAGTATCAGACAGTGTCAGAGTGATTCAGAAAGTGTCACAGAGTTTCCGAGAGTGTCTGAGAGTTTCAGAGAGTGTCAGAGAGTTTCAGAGCGTGTCAGAAATTGTCAGAGAGTGGCTGAGAGTTTCAGAGAGTGTCAGAGAGTTTCAGAGAGTGTCAGAGAGTTTCTGAGAGTTTCTGAGTTTGTCAGAGAGTTTCAGAGAGTGTCAGAGATTTTCAGAGAGTGTCACAGAGTGTCAGAGAGTGTCAGAGACTTTCAGAGAGTTTCTGAGTGTTTCTGAGAGTTTCAGAGAGTTTCAGAGAACTTCAGAGAGTTTCAGAGAGTGTCAGAGCCTGTCAGAGAGTTTCGGAGAATGTCACGGGGTGTCAGAGAGTTTCAGAGAGCTTCAGAGAGTGTCAGAGAGTGTTAGAGAGTTTCAGTCAGTTTCAGAGAGTGTTAGAGAGTTTCAGAGACAGTCAGACACTGTCTGAGATTGTCAAAGAGTGTCAAAGTGTTTCAGAGAGTGTCAGAAAGAGTCAGAGAGTTTCTGAGAGTTTATGAGTTTGTCAGAGAGTGTCAGAGATAGTCCGAGAGTGTCAGAGAGTATCAGAGAGTGTCAGAAAGTTTCAGAAAGTGTCAGATAGTGTCAGGCAGATTCAGCAAGTGTCAGAGAGTGGCTGAGAGTGTCAGAGAGTGTCAGAGAGTGTCAGATAGTGTCAGTGAGTGTCAGAGAGTTTCTGAGAGTCTCAGAGAGTGTCAAAGAGTTTCAGAGAGTGTCAGAGAGCTTCAGAGAGTGTGGCAGTGTGTCAGAGAGTGTCAGAGGGTGGCTGAGAGTGTCAGAGAGTTTTAGAGAGTGTCAGATAGTGTCAGTGAGTGTCAGAGAGTTTCTGAGAGTTTCAGAGAGTGTCAAAGAGTTTCAGAGAGTGTCAGAGTGCTTCAGAGAGTGTGGCAGTGTGCCAGAGAGTGTCAGAATGTGTCAGAGAGCTTCAGAGAGTTCCTGAGATTGTCAGAGAGTTTCAGAGAGTTTCAGAGAGCTTCAGTGTGTTTCAGAGAGTGTCAGAAAGTTTCCGAGAGTGCCAGAGAGTGTCTGAGAGTGTCTGAGAGAGTCATAGAGTTTTTGAGAGTTTGTGAGTTTGTCAGAGAGTGTCAGAGATTGTCCGAGAGTGTCAGAGAGTATCATAGACTGTCAGAGAGTGTCAGAGATTGTCAGAGAGTGTCAGGAAGTTTCAGAAAGTGTCAGATAGTGTCAGAGAGTTTCAGAAAGTGTCAGAGAGTGTCAGAGAGTGTCTGAGAGTGTCAGAGAGTGTCAGAGAGTTTCAGAGCGTGTCAGAGATTGTCAGAGAGTTTCAGAGAGTGTCAGAGATTTTCTGACAGTTTCTGAGTTTGTCAGAGAGTGTCAGAGAGTGTCAGAGATTTTCAGAGAGGGTCACAGAGTGTCAGAGACTTTCAGAGAGTTTCTGAGAGTTTCTGAGAGTTTCAGAGAGCTTCAGAATGTTTCAGAGAGTGTCAGAGCCTGTCAGAGAGTTTCAGAGAGTGTCACAGGGTGTCAGACAGTTTGAGAGAGCTTCAAAGAGTGTCAGAGAGATTCAGAAAGTGTAAGAGAGTGTCAGAGAGTGTCTGAGAGTGTCAGAGAGTGTCAGAGAGTTTCAGAAAGTGTCAGAGAGTGTCAGAGAGTTTCAGAGAGTTTCAGAGGGTGCCGGAGAGTTTCAGAGAGTTTCAGAGAGTGTCCGAGAGTGTCAGAGATTTTCAGAGTGTGTCAGAGAGTGTCAGAGAGTGTCAGAGACTTTCAGAGAGTTTCTGAGTGTTTCTGAGAGTTTCAGAGAGTTTCAGAGAACTTCAGAGATTTTCAGAGAGTGTCAGAGCCTGTCAGAGAGTTTCAGGGAATGTCACGGGGTGTCAGAGAGTTTCAGAGAGCTTCAGAGAGTGTCAGAGAGTGTTAGAGTGTTTCAGTCAGTTTCAGAGATTGTCAGAGAGTTTCAGAGAGTTTCAGAGGGTGCCGGAGAGTTTCAGAGAATTTCAGACAGTGTCGGAGAGTGTCAGAGATTTTCAGAGAGTGTCAGAGAGTGTCAGAGTGTGTATGAGAGTGTCAGAGAGATTCAGAGAGTTTCAGAGAGTTTCAGAGAGTGTCTGAGAGAGTCAGAGAGAGTCAGAGAGTTTCTGAGAGTTTGTGAGTTTGTCAGAGAGCGTCAGAGATTGTCCGAAAGTGTCAGACAGTATCAGAGAGTGTCAGAGAGTGTCAGAGAGTGTCAGAAAGTTTCAGAAAGTATCAGACAGTGTCAGAGTGATTCAGAAAGTGTCACAGAGTTTCCGAGAGTGTCTGAGAGTTTCAGAGAGTGTCAGAGAGTTTCAGAGCGTGTCAGAAATTGTCAGAGAGTGGCTGAGAGTTTCAGAGAGTGTCAGAGAGTTTCAGAGAGTGTCAGAGAGTTTCTGAGAGTTTCTGAGTTTGTCAGAGAGTTTCAGAGAGTGTCAGAGATTTTCAGAGAGTGTCACAGAGTGTCAGAGAGTGTCAGAGACTTTCAGAGAGTTTCTGAGTGTTTCTGAGAGTTTCAGAGAGTTTCAGAGAACTTCAGAGAGTTTCAGAGAGTGTCAGAGCCTGTCAGAGAGTTTCAGAGAATGTCACGGGGTGTCAGAGAGTTTCAGAGAGCTTCAGAGAGTGTCAGAGAGTGTTAGAGAGTTTCAGTCAGTTTCAGAGAGTGTCAGAGAGTTTCAGAGACAGTCAGACACTGTCTGAGATTGTCAAAGAGTGTCAAAGTGTTTCAGAGAGTGTCAGAAAGAGTCAGAGAGTTTCTGAGAGTTTATGAGTTTGTCAGAGAGTGTCAGAGATAGTCCGAGAGTGACAGAGAGTATCAGAGAGTGTCAGAAAGTTTCAGAAAGTGTCAGATAGTGTCAGGCAGATTCAGCAAGTGTCAGAGAGTGGCTGAGAGTGTCAGAGAGTGTCAGAGAGTGTCAGATAGTGTCAGTGAGTGTCAGAGAGTTTCTGAGAGTCTCAGAGCGTGTCAAAGAGTTTCAGAGAGTGTCAGAGAGCTTCAGAGAGTGTGGCAGTGTGTCAGAGAGTGTCAGAGGGTGGCTGAGAGTGTCAGAGAGTTTTAGAGAGTGTCAGATAGTGTCAGAGAGTTTCAGAAAGTGTCAGAGAGTGTCAGAGAGTGTCTGAGAGTGTCAGAGAGTGTCAGAGAGTTTCAGAGCGTGTCAGAGATTGTCAGAGAGTTTCAGAGAGTGTCAGAGATTTTCTGACAGTTTCTGAGTTTGTCAGAGAGTGTCAGAGAGTGTCAGAGATTTTCAGAGAGGGTCACAGAGTGTCAGAGACTTTCAGAGAGTTTCTGAGAGTTTCTGAGAGTTTCAGAGAGCTTCAGAATGTTTCAGAGAGTGTCAGAGCCTGTCAGAGAGTTTCAGAGAGTGTCACAGGGTGTCAGACAGTTTGAGAGAGCTTCAAAGAGTGTCAGAGAGAGTCAGAAAGTGTAAGAGAGTGTCAGAGAGTGTCTGAGAGTGTCAGAGAGTGTCAGAGAGTTTCAGAAAGTGTCAGAGAGTGTCAGAGAGTTTCAGAGAGTTTCAGAGGGTGCCGGAGAGTTTCAGAGAGTTTCAGAGAGTGTCCGAGAGTTTCAGAGATTTTCAGAGTGTGTCAGAGAGTGTCAGAGAGTGTCTGAGAGATTCAGAGAGTGTCAGAGAGTGTCAGAGAGTTTCAGAGAGTTTCAGAGAGTGTCTGAGAGAGTCAGAGAGAGTCAGAGAGTTTCTGAGAGTTTGTGAGTTTGTCAGAGAGTGTCAGAGATTGTCCGAGAGTGTCAGAGAGTATCAGCGAGTGTCAGAGAGTGTCAGAAAGTTTCAGAAAGTATCAGATAGTGTCAGAAAGATTCAGAAAGTGTCAGAGAGTTTCCGAGAGTGTCTGAGAGTTTCAGAGAGTGTCAGAGAGTTTCAGAGCGTGTCAGAGATTGTCAGAGAGTATCAGAAAGTTTCAGAGACTGTCAGAGAGTGTCAGAGAATGTCAGAGAGTGTCTGAGAGTTTCAGACAGTGTCAGAGAGTTTCAGAGAGTGTCAGAGAGTTTCTGAGAGTTTCTGAGTTTGTCAGAGAGTGTCAGAGAGTGTCAGAGATTTTCAGAGAGTGTCACAGAGTGTCAGAGAGTGTCACGGGGTGTCAGACAGTTTGAGAGAGCTTCAGAGAGTGTCAGAGAGTGTCTGAGAGTGTCAGAGAGTGTCAGAGAGTTTCAGAAAGTGTCACAGGGTGTCAGACAGTTTGAGAGAACTTCAGAGAGTGTCAGAGAGTGTCTGAGAGTGTCAGAGATTTTCAGAGTGTGTCAGAGAGTGTCAGAGAGTGTCAGAGACTTTCAGAGAGTTTCTGAGTGTTTCTGAGAGTTTCAGAGAGTTTCAGAGAACTTCAGAGATTTTCAGAGAGTGTCAGAGCCTGTCAGAGAGTTTCAGGGAATGTCACGGGGTGTCAGAGAGTTTCAGAGAGCTTCAGAGAGTGTCAGAGAGTGTTAGAGTGTTTCAGTCAGTTTCAGAGATTGTCAGAGAGTTTCAGAGAGTTTCAGAGGGTGCCGGAGAGTTTCAGAGAATTTCAGACAGTGTCGGAGAGTGTCAGAGATTTTCAGAGAGTGTCAGAGAGTGTCAGAGTGTGTCTGAGAGTGTCAGAGAGATTCAGAGAGTTTCAGAGAGTTTCAGAGAGTGTCTGAGAGAGTCAGAGAGAGTCAGAGAGTTTCTGAGAGTTTGTGAGTTTGTCAGAGAGCGTCAGAGATTGTCCGAAAGTGTCAGACAGTATCAGAGAGTGTCAGAGAGTGTCAGAGAGTGTCAGAAAGTTTCAGAAAGTATCAGACAGTGTCAGAGTGATTCAGAAAGTGTCACAGAGTTTCCGAGAGTGTCTGAGAGTTTCAGAGAGTGTCACAGAGTTTCAGAGCGTGTCAGAAATTGTCAGAGAGTGGCTGAGAGTTTCAGAGAGTGTCAGAGAGTTTCAGAGAGTGTCAGAGAGTTTCTGAGAGTTTCTGAGTTTGTCAGAGAGTTTCAGAGAGTGTCAGAGATTTTCAGAGAGTGTCACAGAGTGTCAGAGAGTGTCAGAGACTTTCAGAGAGTTTCTGAGTGTTTCTGAGAGTTTCAGAGAGTTTCAGAGAACTTCAGAGAGTTTCAGAGAGTGTCAGAGCCTGTCAGAGAGTTTCAGAGAATGTCACGGGGTGTCAGAGAGTTTCAGAGAGCTTCAGAGAGTGTCAGAGAGTGTTAGAGAGTTTCAGTCAGTTTCAGAGAGTGTCAGAGAGTTTCAGAGACAGTCAGACAATGTCTGAGATTGTCAAAGAGTGTCAAAGTGTTTCAGAGAGTGTCAGAAAGAGTCAGAGAGTTTCTGAGAGTTTATGAGTTTGTCAGAGAGTGTCAGGGATAGTCCGAGAGTGTCAGAGAGTATCAGAGAGTGTCAGAAAGTTTCAGAAAGTGTCAGATAGTGTCAGGCAGATTCAGCAAGTGTCAGAGAGTGGCTGAGAGTGTCAGAGAGTGTCAGAGAGTGTCAGATAGTGTCAGTGAGTGTCAGAGAGTTTCTGAGAGTCTCAGAGAGTGTCAAAGAGTTTCAGAGAGTGTCAGAGAGCTTCAGAGAGTGTGGCAGTGTGTCAGAGAGTGTCAGAGGGTGGCTGAGAGTGTCAGAGAGTTTTAGAGAGTGTCAGATAGTGTCAGAGAGTTTCAGAAAGTGTCAGAGAGTGTCAGAGAGTGTCTGAGAGTGTCAGAGAGTGTCAGAGAGTTTCAGAGCGTGTCAGAGAGTGTCAGAGAGTTTCAGAGAGTGTCAGAGATTTTCTGACAGTTTCTGAGTTTGTCAGAGAGTGTCAGAGAGTGTCAGAGATTTTTAGAGAGGGTCACAGAGTTTCAGAGACTTTCAGAGAGTTTCTGAGAGTTTCTGAGAGTTTCAGAGAGCTTCAGAATGTTTCAGAGAGTGTCAGAGCCTGTCAGAGAGTTTCAGAGAGTGTCACAGGGTGTCAGACAGTTTGAGAGAGCTTCAAAGAGTGTCAGAGAGAGTCAGAAAGTGTAAGAGAGTGTCAGAGAGTGTCTGAGAGTGTCAGAGAGTGTCAGAGAGTTTCAGAAAGTGTCAGAGAGTGTCAGAGAGTTTCAGAGAGTTTCAGAGGGTGCCGGAGAGTTTCAGAGAGTTTCAGAGAGTGTCCGAGAGTGTCAGAGATTTTCAGAGTGTGTCAGAGAGTGTCAGAGAGTGTCTGAGAGATTCAGAGAGTGAAAGAGAGTGTCAGAGAGTTTCAGAGAGTTTCAGAGAGTGTCTGAGAGAGTCAGAGAGAGTCAGAGAGTTTCTGAGAGTTTGTGAGTTTGTCAGAGAGTGTCAGAGATTGTCCGAGAGTGTCAGAGAGTATCAGCGAGTGTCAGAGAGTGTCAGAAAGTTTCAGAAAGTATCAGATAGTGTCAGAAAGATTCAGAAAGTGTCAGAGAGTTTCCGAGAGTGTCTGAGAGTTTCAGAGAGTGTCAGAGAGTTTCAGAGCGTGTCAGAGATTGTCAGAGAGTATCAGAAAGTTTCAGAGACTGTCAGAGAGTGTCAGAGAATGTCAGAGAGTGTCTGAGAGTTTCAGACAGTGTCAGAGAGTTTCAGAGAGTGTCAGAGAGTTTCTGAGAGTTTCTGAGTTTGTCAGAGAGTGTCAGAGAGTGTCAGAGATTTTCAGAGAGTGTCACAGAGTGTCAGAGAGTGTCACGGGGTGTCAGACAGTTTGGGAGAGCTTCAGAGAGTGTCAGAGAGTGTCTGAGAGTGTCAGAGAGTGTCAGAGAGTTTCAGAAAGTGTCACAGGGTGTCAGACAGTTTGAGAGAACTTCAGAGAGTGTCAGAGAGTGTCTGAGAGTGTCAGAGAGTGTCAGAGAGTTTCAGAAAGTGTCAGAGAGTGTCAGCGAGTTTCAGAGAGTTTCAGAGGATGCCGGAGAGTTTCAGAGAGTTTCAGAGATTTTCAGAGAGTGTCAGAGATTTTCAGAGAGTGTCAGAGAGTGTCAGAGAGTGTCTGAGAAATTCAGAGAGTGTCAGAGAGTGTCAGATAGTTTCAGAGAGTTTCAGAGAGTGTCTGAGAGAGTCAGAGAGAGTCAGAGAGTTTCTGAGAGTTTGTGAGTTTGTCAGAGTGTCAGAGATTGTCCGAGAGTGTCAGAGAGTATCAGAGAGTGTCAGAGAGTGTCAGAAAGTTTCAGAAAGTATCAGATAGTGTCAGAGAGTTTCAGAAAGTGTCAGAGAGTTTCCGAGAGTGTCTGAGAGTTTCAGAGAGTGTCAGAGAGTTTCAGAGCGTGTCAGAGACTGTCAGAGAGTATCAGAAAGTTTCAGAGACTGTCAGAGAGTTTCAGAGAGTGTCAGAGAATGTCAGAGAGTGTCTGAGAGTTTCAGACAGTGTCAGAGAGTTTCAGAGAGTGTCAGAGAGTTTCTGAGAGTTTCTGAGTTTGTCAGAGAGTGTCAGAGAGTGTCAGAGACTTTCAGAGAGTTTCTGAGTGTTTCTGAGAGTTTCAGAGAGTTTCAGAGAACTTCAGAGATTTTCAGAGAGTGTCAGAGCCTGTCAGAGAGTTTCAGGGAATGTCACGGGGTGTCAGAGAGTTTCAGAGAGCTTCAGAGAGTGTCAGAGAGTGTTAGAGTGTTTCAGTCAGTTTCAGAGATTGTCAGAGAGTTTCAGAGAGTTTCAGAGGGTGCCGGAGAGTTTCAGAGAATTTCAGACAGTGTCGGAGAGTGTCAGAGATTTTCAGAGAGTGTCAGAGAGTGTCAGAGAGTGTCTGAGAGTGTCAGAGAGATTCAGAGAGTTTCAGAGAGTTTCAGAGAGTGTCTGAGAGAGTCAGAGAGAGTCAGAGAGTTTCTGAGAGTTTGTGAGTTTGTCAGAGAGCGTCAGAGATTGTCCGAGAGTGTCAGACAGTATCGGAGAGTGTCAGAGAGTGTCAGAGAGTGTCAGAAAGTTTCAGAAAGTATCAGACAGTGTCAGAGTGATTCAGAAAGTGTCACAGAGTTTCCGAGAGTGTCTGAGAGTTTCAGAGAGTGTCAGAGAGTTTCAGAGCGTGTCAGAAATTGTCAGAGAGTGGCTGAGAGTTTCAGAGAGTGTCAGAGAGTTTCAGAGAGTGTCAGAGAGTTTCTGAGAGTTTCTGAGTTTGTCAGAGAGTGTCAGAGAGTGTCAGAGATTTTCAGAGAGTGTCACAGAGTGTCAGAGAGTGTCAGAGACTTTCAGAGAGTTTCTGAGTGTTTCTGAGAGTTTCAGAGACTTTCAGAGAACTTCAGAGAGTTTCAGAGAGTGTCAGAGCCTGTCAGAGAGTTTCAGAGAATGTCACGGGGTGTCAGAGAGTTTCAGAGAGCTTCAGAGAGTGTCAGAGAGTGTTAGAGAGTTTCAGTCAGTTTCAGAGAGTGTCAGAGAGTTTCAGAGACAGTCGGACACTGTCTGAGATTGTCAAAGAGTGTCAAAGTGTTTCAGAGAGTGTCAGAAAGAGTCAGAGAGTTTCTGAGAGTTTATGAGTTTGTCAGAGAGTGTCAGAGATAGTCCGAGAGTGTCAGAGAGTATCAGAGAGTGTCAGAAAGTTTCAGAAAGTGTCAGATAGTGTCAGAGAGATTCAGAAAGTGTCAGAGAGTGGCTGAGAGTGTCAGAGAGTTTTAGAGAGTGTCAGATAGTGTCAGTGAGTGTCAGAGAGTTTCTGAGAGTCTCAGAGAGTGTCAAAGAGTTTCAGAGAGTGTCAGAGAGCTTCAGAGAGTGTGGCAGTGTGTCAGAGAGTGTCAGAGGGTGGCTGAGAGTGTCAGAGAGTTTTAGAGAGTGTCAGATAGTGTCAGTGAGTGTCAGAGAGTTTCTGAGAGTGTCAGAGAGTTTTAGAGAGTGTCAGATAGTGTCAGTGAGTGTCAGAGAGTTTCTGAGAGTGTCAGAGAGTTTTAGAGAGTGTCAGATAGTGTCAGTGAGTGTCAGAGAGTTTCTGAGAGTTTCAGAGAGTGTCAAAGAGTTTCAGAGAGTGTCAGAGTGCTTCAGAGAGTGTGGCAGTGTGCCAGAGAGTGTCAGAATGTGTCAGAGAGCTTCAGAGAGTTCCTGAGATTGTCAGAGAGTTTCAGAGAGTTTCAGAGAGCTTCAGTGTGTTTCAGAGAGTGTCAGAAAGTTTCAGAGAGTGCCAGAGAGTGTCTGAGAGTGTCTGAGAGAGTCATAGAGTTTCTGAGAGTTTGTGAGTTTGTCAGAGAGTCTCAGAGAGTGTCAAAGAGTTTCAGAGAGTGTCAGAGAGCTTCAGAGAGTGTGGCAGTGTGTCAGAGAGTGTCAGAGGGTGGCTGAGAGTGTCAGAGAGTTTTAGAGAGTGTCAGATAGTGTCAGTGAGTGTCAGAGAGTTTCTGAGAGTGTCAGAGAGTTTTAGAGAGTGTCAGATAGTGTCAGTGAGTGTCAGAGAGTTTCTGAGAGTGTCAGAGAGTTTTAGAGAGTGTCAGATAGTGTCAGTGAGTGTCAGAGAGTTTCTGAGAGTTTCAGAGAGTGTCAAAGAGTTTCAGAGAGTGTCAGAGTGCTTCAGAGAGTGTGGCAGTGTGCCAGAGAGTGTCAGAATGTGTCAGAGAGCTTCAGAGAGTTCCTGAGATTGTCAGAGAGTTTCAGAGAGTTTCAGAGAGCTTCAGTGTGTTTCAGAGAGTGTCAGAAAGTTTCAGAGAGTGCCAGAGAGTGTCTGAGAGTGTCTGAGAGAGTCATAGAGTTTCTGAGAGTTTGTGAGTTTGTCAGAGAGTGTCAGAGATTGTCCGAGAGTGTCAGAGAGTATCAGAGACTGTCAGAGAGTGTCAGAGATTGTCAGAGAGTGTCAGAAAGTTTCAGAAAGTGTCAGATAGTGTCAGAGAGTTTCAGAAAGTGTCAGAGAGTGTCAGAGAGTGTCTGAGAGTGTCAGAGAGTGTCAGAGAGTTTCAGAGCGTGTCAGAGATTGTCAGAGAGTTTCAGAGAGTGTCAGAGATTTTCTGACAGTTTCTGAGTTTGTCAGAGAGTGTCAGAGATTTTCAGAGAGGGTCACAGAGTGTCAGAGACTTTCAGAGAGTTTCTGAGAGTTTCAGAGAGCTTCAGAATGTTTCAGAGAGTGTCAGAGCCTGTCAGAGAGTTTCAGAGAGTGTCACAGGGTGTCAGACAGTTTGAGAGAGCTTCAAAGAGTGTCAGAGAGAGTCAGAAAGTGTAAGAGAGTGTCAGAGAGTGTCTGAGAGTTTCAGAGCGTGTCAGAGATTGTCAGAGAGTATCAGAAAGTTTCAGAGACTGTCAGAGAGTTTCAGAGAGTGTCAGAGAATGTCAGAGAGTGTCTGAGAGTTTCAGACAGTGTCAGAGAGTTTCAGAGAGTGTCAGAGAGTTTCTGAGAGTTTCTGAGTTTGTCAGAGAGTGTCAGAGAGTGTCAGAGATTTTCAGAGAGTGTCACAGAGTGTCAGAGAGTGTCACAGGGTGTCAGACAGTTTGAGAGAGCTTCAGAGAGTGTCAGAGAGTGTCTGAGAGTGTCAGAGAGTGTCAGAGAGTTTCAGAAAGTGTCACAGGGTGTCAGACAGTTTGAGAGTGCTTCAGAGAGTGTCAGAGAGTGTCTGAGAGTGTCAGAGAGTGTCAGAGAGTTTCAGAAAGTGTCAGAGAGTGTCAGCGAGTTTCAGAGAGTTTCAGAGGGTGCCGGAGAGTTTCAGAGAGTTTCAGAGAGTGTCAGAGAGTGTCAGAGATTTTCAGAGAGTGTCAGAGAGTGTCAGAGAGTGTCTGAGAGATTCAGAGAGTGTCAGAGAGTGTCAGATAGTTTCAGAGAGTTTCAGAGAGTGTCTGAGAGAGTCAGAGAGAGTCAGAGAGTTTCTGAGAGTTTGTGAGTTTGTCAGAGTGTCAGAGATTGTCCGAGAGTGTCAGAGAGTATCAGAGAGTGTCAGAGAGTGTCAGAAAGTTTCAGAAAGTATCAGATAGTGTCAGAGAGATTCAGAAAGTGTCAGAGAGTTTCCGAGAGTGTCTGAGAGTTTCAGAGAGTGTCAGAGAGTTTCAGAGCGTGTCAGAGATTGTCAGAGAGTATCAGAAAGTTTCAGAAACTGTCAGAGAGTTTCAGAGAGTGTCAGAGAATGTCAGAGAGAGTCTGAGAGTTTCAGACAGTGTCAGAGAGTTTCAGAGAGTGTCAGAGAGTTTCTGAGAGTTTCTGAGTTTGTCAGAGAGTGTCAGAGAGTGTCAGAGACTTTCAGAGAGTTTCTGAGTGTTTCTGAGAGTTTCAGAGAGTTTCAGAGAACTTCAGAGAGTTTCAGAGAGTGTCAGAGCCTGTCAGAGAGTTTCAGAGAATGTCACGGGGTGTCAGAGAGTTTCAGAGAGCTTCAGAGAGTGTCAGAGAGTGTTAGAGAGTTTCAGTCAGTTTCAGAGATTGTCAGAGAGTTTCAGAGAGTTTCAGAGGGTGCCGGAGAGTTTCATAGAATTTCAGACAGTGTCGGAGAGTGTCAGAGATTTTCAGAGAGTGTCAGAGAGTGTCAGATAGTGTCTGAGAGTGTCAGAGAAATTCAGAGAGTTTCAGAGAGTTTCAGAGAGTGTCTGAGAGAGTCAGAGAGAGTCAGAGAGTTTCTGAGAGTTTGTGAGTTTGTCAGAGAGCGTCAGAGATTGTCCGAGAGTGTCAGACAGTATCAGAGAGTGTCAGAGAGTGTCAGAGAGTGTCAGAAAGTTTCAGAAAGTATCAGACAGTGTCAGAGTGATTCAGAAAGTGTCACAGAGTTTCCGAGAGTGTCTGAGAGTTTCAGAGAGTGTCAGAGAGTTTCAGAGCGTGTCAGAAATTGTCAGAGAGTGGCTGAGAGTTTCAGAGAGTGTCAGAGAGTTTCAGAGAGTGTCAGAGAGTTTCTGAGAGTTTCTGAGTTTGTCAGAGAGTGTCAGAGAGTGTCAGAGATTTTCAGAGAGTGTCACAGAGTGTCAGAGAGTGTCAGAGACTTTCAGAGAGTTTCTGAGTGTTTCTGAGAGTTTCAGAGAGTTTCAGAGAACTTCAGAGAGTTTCAGAGTGTGTCAGAGCCTGTCAGAGAGTTTCAGAGAATGTCACGGGGTGTCAGAGAGTTTCAGAGAGCTTCAGAGAGTGTCAGAGAGTGTTAGAGAGTTTGAGTCAGTTTCAGAGAGTGTCAGAGAGTTTCAGAGACAGTCAGACAATGTCTGAGATTGTCAAAGAGTGTCAAAGTGTTTCAGAGAGTGTCAGAAAGAGTCAGAGAGTTTCTGAGAGTTTATGAGTTTGTCAGAGAGTGTCAGAGATAGTCCGAGAGTGTCAGAGAGTATCAGAGAGTGTCAGAAAGTGTCAGAAAGTGTCAGATAGTGTCAGAGAGATTCAGAAAGTGTCAGAGAGTGGCTGAGAGTGTCAGAGAGTTTTAGAGAGTGTCAGATAGTGTCAGTGAGTGTCAGAGAGTTTCTGAGAGTCTCAGAGAGTGTCAAAGAGTTTCAGAGAGTGTCAGAGAGCTTCAGAGAGTGTGGCAGTGTGTCAGAGAGTGTCAGAGGGTGGCTGAGAGTGTCAGAGAGTTTTAGAGAGTGTCAGATAGTGTCAGTGAGTGTCAGAGAGTTTCTGAGAGTTTCAGAGAGTGTCAAAGAGTTTCAGAGAGTGTCAGAGTGCTTCAGAGAGTGTGGCAGTGTGCCAGAGAGTGTCAGAATGTGTCAGAGAGTTTCAGAGAGTTCCTGAGATTGTCAGAGAGTTTCAGAGAGTTTCAGAGAGCTTCAGTGTGTTTCAGAGAGTGTCAGAAAGTTTCAGAGAGTGCCAGAGAGTGTCTGAGAGTGTCTGAGAGAGTCATAGAGTTTCTGAGAGTTTGTGAGTTTGTCAGAGAGTGTCAGAGATTGTCCGAGAGTGTCAGAGAGTATCAGAGACTGTCAGAGAGTGTCAGAGATTGTCAGAGAGTGTCAGGAAGTTTCAGAAAGTGTCAGATAGTGTCAGAGAGTTTCAGAAAGTGTCAGAGAGTGTCAGAGAGTGTCTGAGAGTGTCAGAGAGTGTCAGAGAGTTTCAGAGCGTGTCAGAGATTGTCAGAGAGTTTCAGAGAGTGTCAGAGATTTTCTGACAGTTTCTGAGTTTGTCAGAGAGTGTCAGAGAGTGTCAGAGATTTTCAGAGAGGGTCACAGAGTGTCAGAGACTTTCAGAGAGTTTCTGAGAGTTTCTGAGAGTTTCAGAGAGTTTCAGAATGTTTCAGAGAGTGTCAGAGCCTGTCAGAGAGTTTCAGAGAGTGTCACAGGGTGTCAGACAGATTGAGAGAGCTTCAGAGAGTGTCAGAGAGAGTCAGAAAGTGTAAGAGAGTGTCAGAGAGTGTCAGAGAGTTTCAGAAAGTGTCAGAGAGTGTCAGAGAGTTTCAGAGAGTTTCAGAGGGTGCCGGAGAGTTTCAGAGAGTTTCAGAGAGTGTCAGAGAGTGTCAGAGATTTTCAGAGTGTGTCAGAGAGTATCAGCGAGTGTCAGAGAGTGTCAGAAAGTTTCAGAGACTGTCAGAGAGTTTCAGAGAGTGTCAGAGAATGTCAGAGAGTGTCTGAGAGTTTCAGACAGTGTCAGAGAGTTTCAGAGAGTGTCAGAGAGTTTCTGAGAGTTTCTGAGTTTGTCAGAGAGTGTCAGAGAGTGTCAGAGATTTTCAGAGAGTGTCACAGAGTGTCAGAGAGTGTCAGAGACTTTCAGAGAGTTTCTGAGTGTTTCTGAGAGTTTCAGAGAGTTTCAGAGAACTTCAGAGAGCTTCAGAGAGTGTCAGAGCCTGTCAGAGAGTTTCAGAGATTGTCACGGGGTGTCAGAGAGTTTCAGAGAGCTTCAGAGAGTGTCAGAGAGTGTCAGAGAGTGTTAGAGAGTTTCAGTCAGTTTCAGAGAGTGTCAGAGAGTTTCAGAGACAGTCAGACACTGTCTGAGATTGTCAAAGAGTGTCAAAGTGTTTCAGAGATTGTCAGAAAGAGTCAGAGAGTTTCTGAGAGTTTGTGAGTTTGTCAGAGAGTGTCAGAGATTGTCCGAGAGTGTCAGAGAGTATCAGAGAGTGTCAGAGAGTGTCAGAAAGTTTCAGAAAGTGTCAGATAGTGTCAGAGAGATTCAGAAAGTGTCAGAGAGTGTCAGAGAGTGGCTGAGAGTGTCAGAGAGTGTCAGAGAGTTTCAGAGCGTGTCAGAGATTGTCAGAGAGTATCAGAGAGTTTCAGAGAGTGTCACAGAGTTTCAGAGCGTGTCAGAGAATGTCAGAGAGTGTCAGAGAGTTTCAGAGCGTGTCAGAGAGTTTCAGAGAGTGTCAGAGAGTTTCTGAGAGTTTCTGAGTTTGTCAGAGAGTGTCAGAGAGTGTCAGAGATTTTCGGAGAGTGTCACAGAGTGTCAGAGAGTGTCAGAGACTTTCAGGGAGTTTCTGAGAGTTTCTGAGAGTTTCAGAGAGTTGCAGAGACTTTCAGAGAGCTTCAGAGAGTTTCAGAGAGTGTCAGAGCCTGTCAGAGTGTTTCAGAGAATGTCACAGGGTGTCAGATAGATTCAGAGAGCTTCAGAGAGTGTCAGAGGGTGTCAGAGAGTGTCAGAGAGTTTCAGTCAGTTTCAGAGAGTGTCAGAGAGTTTCAGAGAGATTCAGACTGTATCAGAGAGTGTCAGAGAGTTTCAGAGAGTTTCAGTGAGTGTCAAAGAGTTTCAGAGAGTGTCAGAGAGTTTCAGAGATTTTCTGAGAGTGTCAGAGAGTGCCAGTGGGTTTCTGACAGTTTCTGAGAGTGTCTGAGAGAGTCAGAGAGAGTCAGAGAGTTTCTGAGAGTTTGTGAGTTTGTCAGAGAGTGTCAGAGATTGTCCGAGAGTGTCAGAGAGTATCCGAGAGTGTCAGAGAGTGTCAGAAAGTTTCAGAAAGTATCAGATAGTGTCAGAGTGATTCAGAAAGTGTCAGAGAGTTTCCGAGAGTGTCTGAGAGTTTCGGAGAGTGTCAGAGAGTTTCAGAGCGTGTCAGAGATTGTCAGAGAGTATCAAAGAGTTTCAGAGACTTTCAGAGAGTTTCAGAGAGTGTCAGAGAATGTCAGAGAGTGTCTGAGAGTTTCAGAGAGTGTCAGAGAGTTTCAGAGAGTGTCAGAGAGTTTCTGAGAGTTTCTGAGTTTGTCAGAGAGTGTCAGAGAGTGTCAGAGATTTTCAGAGTGTCAGAGAGTGTCAGAGACTTTCAGAGAGTTTCTGAGTGCTTCTGAGAGTTTCAGAGAGTTTCAGAGAACTTCAGAGAGTTTCAGAGAGTGTCAGAGAGTTTCCGAGAATGTCACGGGGAGTCAGAGAGTTTCAGAGAGCTTCAGAGAGTGTCAGAGAGTGTCAGAGAGTGTCAGAGACTTTCAGGGAGTTTCTGAGAGTTTCTGAGAGTTTCAGAGAGTTGCAGAGACTTTCAGAGAGCTTCAGAGAGTTTCAGAGAGTTTCAGAGCCTGTCAGAGTGTTTCAGAGAATGTCACAGGGTGTCAGATAGTTTCAGAGAGCTTCAGAGCGTGTCAGAGGGTGTCAGAGAGTGTCAGAGAGTTTCAGAGAGATTCAGACAGTGTCAGAGAGTGTCAGAGAGTTTCAGAGAGTTTCAGTGAATGTCAAAGAGTTTCAGAGAGTGTCAGAGAGTTTCAGAGATTTTCTGAGAGTGTCAGAGAGTGCCAGTGGGTTTCTGAGAGTTTCTGAGAGTGTCTGAGAGAGTCAGAGAGAGTCAGAGAGTTTCTGAGAGTTTGTGAGTTTGTCAGAGAGTGTCAGAGATTGTCCGAGAGTGTCAGAGAGTATCAGAGAATGTCAGAGAGTGTCAGAGAGTGTCAGAAAGTTTCAGAAAGTATCAGATATTGTCAGAGTGATTCAGAAAGTGTCAGAGAGTTTCCGAGAGTGTCTGAGAGTTTCAGAGAGTTTCAGTGAGTGTCAAAGAGTTTCAGAGAGTGTCAGAGAGTTTCAGAGATTTTCTGAGAGTGTCAGAGAGTGCCAGTGGGTTTCTGACAGTTTCTGAGAGTGTCTGAGAGAGTCAGAGAGAGTCAGAGAGTTTCTGAGAGTTTGTGAGTTTGTCAGAGAGTGTCAGAGATTGTCCGAGAGTGTCAGAGAGTATCCGAGAGTGTCAGAGAGTGTCAGAAAGTTTCAGAAAGTATCAGATAGTGTCAGAGTGATTCAGAAAGTGTCAGAGAGTTTCCGAGAGTGTCTGAGAGTTTCGGAGAGTGTCAGAGAGTTTCAGAGCGTGTCAGAGATTGTCAGAGAGTATCAAAGAGTTTCAGAGACTTTCAGAGAGTTTCAGAGAGTGTCAGAGAATGTCAGAGAGTGTCTGAGAGTTTCAGAGAGTGTCAGAGAGTTTCAGAGAGTGTCAGAGAGTTTCTGAGAGTTTCTGAGTTTGTCAGAGAGTGTCAGAGAGTGTCAGAGATTTTCAGAGTGTCACAGAGTGTCAGAGAGTGTCAGAGACTTTCAGAGAGTTTCTGAGTGCTTCTGAGAGTTTCAGAGAGTTTCAGAGAACTTCAGAGAGTTTCAGAGAGTGTCAGAGAGTTTCAGAGAATGTCACGGGGAGTCAGAGAGTTTCAGAGAGCTTCAGAGAGTGTCAGAGAGTGTCAGAGAGTGTCAGAGACTTTCAGGGAGTTTCTGAGAGTTTCTGAGAGTTTCAGAGAGTTGCAGAGACTTTCAGAGAGCTTCAGAGAGTTTCAGAGAGTTTCAGAGCCTGTCAGAGTGTTTCAGAGAATGTCACAGGGTGTCAGATAGTTTCAGAGAGCTTCAGAGCGTGTCAGAGGGTGTCAGAGAGTGTCAGAGAGTTTCAGAGAGATTCAGACAGTGTCAGAGAGTGTCAGAGAGTTTCAGAGAGTTTCAGTGAATGTCAAAGAGTTTCAGAGAGTGTCAGAGAGTTTCAGAGATTTTCTGAGAGTGTCAGAGAGTGCCAGTGGGTTTCTGAGAGTTTCTGAGAGTGTCTGAGAGAGTCAGAGAGAGTCAGAGAGTTTCTGAGAGTTTGTGAGTTTGTCAGAGAGTGTCAGAGATTGTCCGAGAGTGTCAGAGAGTATCAGAGAATGTCAGAGAGTGTCAGAGAGTGTCAGAAAGTTTCAGAAAGTATCAGATATTGTCAGAGTGATTCAGAAAGTGTCAGAGAGTTTCCGAGAGTGTCTGAGAGTTTCAGAGAGTGTCAGAGAGTTTCAGAGCATGTCAGAGATTTTCAGAGAGTATCAAAGAGTTTCAGAGTCTGTCAGAGAGTTTCAGAGAGTGTCAGAGAATGTCAGAGAGTGTCTGAGAGTTTCAGAGAGTGTCAGAGAGTTTCAGAGAGTGTCAGAGAGTTTCTGAGAGTTTCTGAGTTTGTCAGAGAGTGTCAGAGAGTGTCAGAGATTTTCAGAGAGTGTCACAGAGTGTCAGAGAGTGTCAGAGACTTTCAGAGAGTTTCTGAGTGTTTCTGAGAGTTTCAGAGAGTTTCAGAGAGTTGCAGAGACTTTCAGAGAGCTTCAGAGAGTTTCTGAGAGTGTCAGAGCCTGTCAGAGTGTTTCAGAGAATGTCACAGGGTGTCAGATAGATTCAGAGAGCTTCAGAGAGTGTCAGAGGGTGTCAGAGAGTGTCAGAGAGTTTCAGTCAGTTTCAGACAGTGTCAGAGAGTTTCAGAGAGATTCAGACAGTATCAGAGAGTGTCAGAGAGTTTCAGAGAGTTTCAGTGAGTGTCAAAGAGTTTCAGAGAGTGTCAGAGAGTTTCAGAGATTTTCTGAGAGTGTCAGAGAGTGCCAGTGGGTTTCGGACAGTTTCTGAGAGTGTCTGAGAGAGTCAGAGAGAGTCAGAGAGTTTCTGAGAGTTTGTGAGTTTGTCAGAGAGTGTCAGAGATTGTCCGAGAGTGTCAGAGAGTATCCGAGAGTGTCAGAGAGTGTCAGAAAGTTTCAGAAAGTATCAGATAGTGTCAGAGTGATGCAGAAAGTGTCAGAGAGTTTCCGAGAGTGTCTGAGAGTTTCGGAGAGTGTCAGAGAGTTTCAGAGCGTGTCAGAGATTGTCAGAGAGTATCAAAGAGTTTCAGAGACTGTCAGAGAGTTTCAGAGAGTGTCAGAGAATGTCAGAGAGTGTCTGAGAGTTTCAGAGAGTGTCAGAGAGTTTCAGAGAGTGTCAGAGAGTTTCTGAGAGTTTCTGAGTTTGTCAGAGAGTGTCAGAGAGTGTCAGAGATTTTCAGAGTGTCACAGAGTGTCAGAGAGTGTCAGAGACTTTCAGAGAGTTTCTGAGTGCTTCTGAGAGTTTCAGAGAGTTTCAGAGAACTTCAGAGAGTTTCAGAGAGTGTCAGAGAGTTTCAGAGAATGTCACGGGGAGTCAGAGAGTTTCAGAGAGCTTCAGAGAGTGTCAGAGAGTGTCAGAGAGTGTCAGAGACTTTCAGGGAGTTTCTGAGAGTTTCTGAGAGTTTCAGAGAGTTGCAGAGACTTTCAGAGAGCTTCAGAGAGTTTCAGAGAGTTTCAGAGCCTGTCAGAGTGTTTCAGAGAATGTCACAGGGTGTCAGATAGTTTCAGAGAGCTTCAGAGCGTGTCAGAGGGTGTCAGAGAGTGTCAGAGAGTTTCAGAGAGATTCAGACAGTGTCAGAGAGTGTCAGAGAGTTTCAGAGAGTTTCAGTGAATGTCAAAGAGTTTCAGAGAGTGTCAGAGAGTTTCAGAGATTTTCTGAGAGTGTCAGAGAGTGCCAGTGGGTTTCTGAGAGTTTCTGAGAGTGTCTGAGAGAGTCAGAGAGAGTCAGAGAGTTTCTGAGAGTTTGTGAGTTTGTCAGAGAGTGTCAGAGATTGTCCGAGAGTGTCAGAGAGTATCAGAGAGTGTCAGAGAGTGTCAGAAAGTTTCAGAAAGTATCAGATATTGTCAGAGTGATTCAGAAAGTGTCAGAGAGTTTCCGAGAGTGTCTGAGAGTTTCAGAGAGTGTCAGAGAGTTTCAGAGCGTGTCAGAGATTTTCAGAGAGTATCAAAGAGTTTCAGAGACTGTCAGAGAGTTTCAGAGAGTGTCAGAGAATGTCAGAGAGTGTCTGAGAGTTTCAGAGAGTGTCAGAGAGTTTCAGAGAGTGTCAGAGAGTTTCTGAGAGTTTCTGAGTTTGTCAGAGAGTGTCAGAGAGTGTCAGAGATTTTCAGAGAGTGTCACAGAGTGTCAGAGAGTGTCAGAGACTTTCAGAGAGTTTCTGAGTGTTTCTGAGAGTTTCAGAGAGTTTCAGAGAACTTCAGAGAGTTTCAGAGAGTGTCAGAGCCTGTCAGAGAGTTTCAGAGAATGTCACGGGGTGTCAGAGAGTTTCAGAGAGCTTCAGAGAGTGTCAGAGAGTGTCAGAGAGTGTTAGAGACAGTCAGACACTGTCTGAGATTGTCAAAGAGTGTCAAAGTGTTTCAGAGAGTGTCAGAAAGAGTCAGAGAGTTTCTGAGAGTTTGTGAGTTTGTCAGAGAGTGTCAGAGATAGTCCGAGAGTGTCAGAGAGTGTCAGAGAGTGTCAGAGAGTGTCAGAAAGTTTCAGAAAGTGTCAGATAGTGTCAGAGAGATTCAGAAAGTGTCAGAGAGTGGCTGAGTGTGTCAGAGAGTTTTAGAGAGTGTAAGATAGTGTCAGTGAGTGTCAGAGAGTGTCAGAGAGTTTCTGAGAGTCTCAGAGAGTGTCAAAGAGTTTCAGAGAGTGTCAGAGAGCTTCAGAGAGTGTGGCAGTGTGTCAGAGAGTGTCAGAATGTGTCACCGAGTTTCAGAGAGTTCCTGAGATTGTCAGAGAGTTTCAGAGAGTTTCAGAGAGCTTCAGTGTGTTTCAGAGAGTGTCAGAAAGTTTCAGAGAGTGCCAGAGAGTGTCTGAGAGTGTCTGAGAGAGTCATTGAGTTTCTGAGAGTTTGTGAGTTTGTCAGAGAGTGTCAGAGATTGTCCGAGAGTGTCAGAGAGTATCAGAGACTGTCAGAGAGTGTCAGAGATTGTCAGAGAGTGTCAGGAAGTTTCAGAAAGTGTCAGATAGTGTCAAAGAGTTTCAGAAAGTGTCTGAGAGTGTCAGAGAGTGTCTGAGAGTGTCAGAGAGTGTCTGAGAGTTTCAGAGCGTGTCAGAGATTGTCAGAGAGTTTCAGAGAGTGTCAGAGAGTTTCAGAGATTTTCTGAGAGTGTCAGAGAGTGCCAGTGGGTTTCTGAGAGTTTCTGAGAGTGTCTGAGAGAGTCAGAGAGAGTCAGAGAGTTTCTGAGAGTTTGTGAGTTTGTCAGAGAGTGTCAGAGATTGTCCGAGAGTGTCAGAGAGTATCAGAGAGTGTCAGAGAGTGTCAGAGAGTGTCAGAAAGTTTCAGAAAGTATCAGATATTGTCAGAGTGATTCAGAAAGTGTCAGAGAGTTTCCGAGAGTGTCTGAGAGTTTCAGAGAGTGTCAGAGAGTTTCAGAGCGTGTCAGAGATTTTCAGAGAGTATCAAAGAGTTTCAGAGACTGTCAGAGAGTTTCAGAGAGTGTCAGAGAATGTCAGAGAGTGTCTGAGAGTTTCAGACAGTGTCAGAGAGTTTAAGAGAGTGTCAGAGAGTTTCTGAGAGTTTCTGAGTTTGTCAGAGAGTGTCAGAGAGTGTCAGAGATTTTCAGAGAGTGTCACAGAGTGTCAGAGAGTGTCAGAGACTTTCAGAGAGTTTCTGAGTGTTTCTGAGAGTTTCAGAGAGTTTCAGAGAACTTCAGAGAGTTTCAGAGAGTGTCAGAGCCTGTCAGAGAGTTTCAGAGATTGTCACGGGGTGTCAGAGAGTTTCAGAGAGCTTCAGAGAGTGTCAGAGAGTGTCAGAGAGTGTTAGAGAGATTCAGTCAGTTTCAGAGAGTGTCAGAGAGTTTCAGAGACAGTCAGACACTGTCTGAGATTGTCAAAGAGTGTCAAAGTGTTTCAGAGATTGTCAGAAAGAGTCAGAGAGTTTCTGAGAGTTTGTGAGTTTGTCAGAGAGTGTCAGAGATTGTCCGAGAGTGTCAGAGAGTATCCGAGAGTGTCAGAGAGTGTCAGAAAGTTTCAGAAAGTATCAGATAGTGTCAGAGTGATTCAGAAAGTGTCAGAGAGTTTCCGAGAGTGTCTGAGAGTTTCGGAGAGTGTCAGAGAGTTTCAGAGCGTGTCAGAGATTGTCAGAGAGTATCAAAGAGTTTCAGAGACTTTCAGAGAGTTTCAGAGAGTGTCAGAGAATGTCAGAGAGTGTCTGAGAGTTTCAGAGAGTGTCAGAGAGTTTCAGAGAGTGTCAGAGACTTTCAGAGAGTTTCTGAGTGCTTCTGAGAGTTTCAGAGAGTTTCAGAGAACTTCAGAGAGTTTCAGAGAGTGTCAGAGAGTTTCAGAGAATGTCACGGGGAGTCAGAGAGTTTCAGAGAGCTTCAGAGAGTGTCAGAGAGTGTCAGAGAGTGTCAGAGACTTTCAGGGAGTTTCTGAGAGTTTCTGAGAGTTTCAGAGAGTTGCAGAGACTTTCAGAGAGCTTCAGAGAGTTTCAGAGAGTTTCAGAGCCTGTCAGAGTGTTTCAGAGAATGTCACAGGGTGTCAGATAGTTTCAGAGAGCTTCAGAGCGTGTCAGAGGGTGTCAGAGAGTGTCAGAGAGTTTCAGAGAGATTCAGACAGTGTCAGAGAGTGTGAGAGAGTTTCAGAGAGTTTCAGTGAATGTCAAAGAGTTTCAGAGAGTGTCAGAGAGTTTCAGAGATTTTCTGAGAGTGTCAGAGAGTGCCAGTGGGTTTCTGAGAGTTTCTGAGAGTGTCTGAGAGAGTCAGAGAGAGTCAGAGAGTTTCTGAGAGTTTGTGAGTTTGTCAGAGAGTGTCAGAGATTGTCCGAGAGTGTCAGAGAGTATCAGAGAGTGTCAGAGAGTGTCAGAAAGTTTCAGAAAGTATCAGATATTGTCAGAGTGATTCAGAAAGTGTCAGAGAGTTTCCGAGAGTGTCTGAGAGTTTCAGAGAGTGTCAGAGAGTTTCAGAGCGTGTCAGAGATTTTCAGAGAGTATCAAAGAGTTTCAGAGACTGTCAGAGAGTTTCAGAGAGTGTCAGAGAATGTCAGAGAGTGTCTGAGAGTTTCAGAGAGTGTCAGAGAGTTTCAGAGAGTGTCAGAGAGTTTCTGAGAGTTTCTGAGTTTGTCAGAGAGTGTCAGAGAGTGTCAGAGATTTTCAGAGAGTGTCACAGAGTGTCAGAGAGTGTCAGAGACTTTCAGAGAGTTTCTGAGTGTTTCTGAGAGTTTCAGAGAGTTTCAGAGAACTTCAGAGAGTTTCAGAGAGTGTCAGAGCCTGTCAGAGAGTTTCAGAGAATGTCACGGGGTGTCAGAGAGTTTCAGAGAGCTTCAGAGAGTGTCAGAGAGTGTCAGAGAGTGTTAGAGACAGTCAGACACTGTCTGAGATTGTCAAAGAGTGTCAAAGTGTTTCAGAGAGTGTCAGAAAGAGTCAGAGAGTTTCTGAGAGTTTGTGAGTTTGTCAGAGAGTGTCAGAGATAGTCCGAGAGTGTCAGAGAGTGTCAGAGAGTGTCAGAGAGTGTCAGAAAGTTTCAGAAAGTGTCAGATAGTGTCAGAGAGATTCAGAAAGTGTCAGAGAGTGGCTGAGTGTGTCAGAGAGTTTTAGAGAGTGTCAGATAGTGTCAGTGAGTGTCAGAGAGTGTCAGAGAGTTTCTGAGAGTCTCAGAGAGTGTCAAAGAGTTTCAGAGAGTGTCAGAGAGCTGCAGAGAGTGTGGCAGTGTGTCAGAGAGTGTCAGAATGTGTCACAGAGTTTCAGAGAGTTCCTGAGATTGTCAGAGAGTTTCAGAGAGTTTCAGAGAGCTTCAGTGTGTTTCAGAGAGTGTCAGAAAGTTTCAGAGAGTGCCAGAGAGTGTCTGAGAGTGTCTGAGAGAGTCATTGAGTTTCTGAGAGTTTGTGAGTTTGTCAGAGAGTGTCAGAGATTGTCCGAGAGTGTCAGAGAGTATCAGAGACTGTCAGAGAGTGTCAGAGATTGTCAGAGAGTGTCAGGAAGTTTCAGAAAGTGTCAGATAGTGTCAAAGAGTTTCAGAAAGTGTCTGAGAGTGTCAGAGAGTGTCTGAGAGTGTCAGAGAGTGTCTGAGAGTTTCAGAGCGTGTCAGAGATTGTCAGAGAGTTTCAGAGAGTGTCAGAGAGTTTCAGAGATTTTCTGAGAGTGTCAGAGAGTGCCAGTGGGTTTCTGAGAGTTTCTGAGAGTGTCTGAGAGAGTCAGAGAGAGTCAGAGAGTTTCTGAGAGTTTGTGAGTTTGTCAGAGAGTGTCAGAGATTGTCCGAGAGTGTCAGAGAGTATCAGAGAGTGTCAGAGAGTGTCAGAGAGTGTCAGAAAGTTTCAGAAAGTATCAGATATTGTCAGAGTGATTCAGAAAGTGTCAGAGAGTTTCCGAGAGTGTCTGAGAGTTTCAGAGAGTGTCAGAGAGTTTCAGAGCGTGTCAGAGATTTTCAGAGAGTATCAAAGAGTTTCAGAGACTGTCAGAGAGTTTCAGAGAGTGTCAGAGAATGTCAGAGAGTGTCTGAGAGTTTCAGACAGTGTCAGAGAGTTTCAGAGAGTGTCAGAGAGTTTCTGAGAGTTTCTGAGTTTGTCAGAGAGTGTCAGAGAGTGTCAGAGATTTTCAGAGAGTGTCACAGAGTGTCAGAGAGTGTCAGAGACTTTCAGAGAGTTTCTGAGTGTTTCTGAGAGTTTCAGAGAGTTTCAGAGAACTTCAGAGAGTTTCAGAGAGTGTCAGAGCCTGTCAGAGAGTTTCAGAGATTGTCACGGGGTGTCAGAGAGTTTCAGAGAGCTTCAGAGAGTGTCAGAGAGTGTCAGAGAGTGTTAGAGAGATTCAGTCAGTTTCAGAGAGTGTCAGAGAGTTTCAGAGACAGTCAGACACTGTCTGAGATTGTCAAAGAGTGTCAAAGTGTTTCAGAGATTGTCAGAAAGAGTCAGAGAGTTTCTGAGAGTTTGTGAGTTTGTCAGAGAGTGTCAGAGATTGTCCGAGAGTGTCAGAGAGTATCAGAGAGTGTCAGAGAGTGTCAGAAAGTTTCAGAAAGTGTCAGATAGTGTCAGAGAGATTCAGAAAGTGTCAGAGAGTGTCAGAGAGTGGCTGAGAGTGTCAGAGAGTGCCAGTGGATTTCTGAGAGTTTCTGAGAGTGTCTGAGAGAGTCAGAGAGAGTCAGAGACTTTCTGAGAGTTTGTGAGTTTGTCAGAGAGTGTCAGAGATTGTCCGAGAGTGTCAGAGAGTATCAGAGAGTGTCAGAGAGTGTCAGAGAGTGTCAGAGAGTGTCAGAAAGTTTCAGAAAGTATCAGATATTGTCAGAGTGATTCAGAAAGTGTCAGAGAGTTTCCGAGAGTGTCTGAGAGTTTCAGAGAGTGTCAGAGAGTTTCAGAGCGTGTCAGAGATTTTCAGAGAGTATCAAAGAGTTTCAGAGACTGTCAGAGAGTTTCAGAGAGTGTCAGAGAATGTCAGAGAGTGTCTGAGAGTTTCAGAGAGTGTCAGAGAGTTTCAGAGAGTGTCAGAGAGTTTCAGAGAGTGTCAGAGAGTTTCTTGAGAGTTTCTGAGTTTGTCAGAGAGTGTCAGAGAGTGTCAGAGATTTTCAGAGAGTGTCACAGAGTGTCAGAGAGTGTCAGAGACTTTCAGAGAGTTTCTGAGTGTTTCTGAGAGTTTCAGAGAGTTTCAGAGAACTTCAGAGAGTTTCAGAGAGTGTCAGAGCCTGTCAGAGAGTTTCAGAAAATGTCACGGGGTGTCAGAGAGTTTCAGAGAGCTTCAGAGAGTGTCAGAGAATGTCAGAGAGTGTTAGAGACAGTCAGACACTGTCTGAGATTGTCAAAGAGTGTCAAAGTGTTTCAGAGAGTGTCAGAAAGAGTCAGAGAGTTTCTGAGAGTTTGTGAGTTTGTCAGAGAGTGTCAGAGATAGTCCGAGAGTGTCAGAGAGTGTCAGAGAGTGTCAGAAAGTTTCAGAAAGTGTCAGATAGTGTCAGAGAGATTCAGAAAGTGTCAGAGAGTGGCTGAGTGTGTCAGAGAGTTTTAGAGAGTGTCAGATAGTGTCAGTGAGTGTCAGAGAGTGTCAGAGAGTTTCTGAGAGTCTCAGAGAGTGTCAAAGAGTTTCAGAGAGTGTCAGAGAGCTTCAGAGAGTGTGGCAGTGTGTCAGAGAGTGTCAGAATGTGTCACAGAGTTTCAGAGAGTGTCAGAGAGCTTCAGAGAGTGTGGCAGTGTGTCCGAGAGTGTCAGAGGGTGGCTGAGAGTGTCAGAGAGTTTTAGAGAGTGTCAGATAGTGTCAGTGAGTGTCAGAGAGTTTCTGAGAGTTTCAGAGAGTGTCAAAGAGTTTCAGAGAGTGTCAGAGTGCTTCAGAGAGTGTGGCAGTGTGCCAGAGAGTGTCAGAATGTGTCAGAGAGTTTCAGAGAGTTCCTGAGATTGTCAGAGAGTTTCAGAGAGTTTCAGAGAGCTTCAGTGTGTTTCAGAGAGTGTCAGAAAGTTTCAGAGAGTGCCAGAGAGTGTCTGAGAGTGTCTGAGAGAGTCATAGAGTTTCTGAGAGTTTGTGAGTTTGTCAGAGAGTGTCAGAGATTGTCCGAGAGTGTCAGAGAGTATCAGAGACTTTCAGAGAGTGTCAGAGATTGTCAGAGAGTGTCAGGAAGTTTCAGAAAGTGTCAGATAGTGTCAGAGAGTTTCAGAAAGTGTCAGAGAGTGTCAGAGAGTGTCTGAGAGTGTCAGAGAGTGTCTGAGAGGGTATGAGAGTTTCCGAGAGTTTCAGAGAGTGTCAGAAAGTTTCAGAGACTGTCAGAGAATTTCAGAGAGTTTCAGTGAGTGTCAGAGAGCTTCAGAGGGATTCAGAGAGTGTCAGAGAGTTTCAGAGAGTGTCAGAGATTTTCTGACAGTTTCTGAGTTTGTCAGAGAGTGTCAGAGAGTGTCAGAGATTTTCAGAGAGGGTCACAGAGTGTCAGAGACTTTCAGAGAGTTTCTGAGAGTTTCTGAGAGTTTCAGAGAGTTTCAGAATGTTTCAGAGAGTGTCGGAGCCTTTCAGAGAGTTTCAGAGACTGTCACAGGGTGTCAGACAGTTTGAGAGAGCTTCAGAGAGTGTCAGAGAGAGTCAGAAAGTGTAAGAGAGTGTCAGAGAGTGTCTGAGAGTGTCAGAGAGTGTCAGAGAGTTTCAGAAAGTGTCAGAGAGTGTCAGAGAGTTTCAGAGAGTTTCAGAGGGTGCCGGAGAGTTTCAGAGAGTTTCAGAGAGTGTCAGAGAGTGTCAGAGATTTTCAGAGTGTGTCAGAGAGTGTCAGAGAGTGTCTGAGAGATTCAGAGAGTGTCAGAGAGTGTCAGAGAGTTTCAGAGAGTTTCAGAGAGTGTCTGAGAGAGTCAGAGAGAGTCAGAGAGTTTCTGAGAGTTTGTGAGTTTGTCAGAGAGTGTCAGAGATTGTCCGAGAGTGTCAAAGAGTATCAGCGAGTGTCAGAGAGTGTCAGAAAGTTTCAGAAAGTATCAGATAGTGTCAGAAAGATTCAGAAAGTGTCAGAGAGTTTCCGAGAGTGTCTGAGAGTTTCAGAGAGCGTCAGAGAGTTTCAGAGCGTGTCAGAGATTGTCAGAGAGTATCAGAAAGTTTCAGAGACTGTCAGAGAGTTTCAGAGAGTGTCAGAGAATGTCAGAGAGTGTCTGAGAGTTTCAGACAGTGTCAAAGAGTTTCAGAGAGTGTCAGAGAGTTTCTGAGAGTTTCTGAGTTTGTCAGAGAGTGTCAGAGAGTGTCAGAGATTTTCAGAGAGTGTCACAGAGTGTCAGAGAGTGTCAGAGACTTTCAGAAAGTTTCTGAGTGTTTCTGAGAGTTTCTGAGAGTTTCGGAGAACTTCAGAGAGTTTCAGAGAGTGTCAGAGAGTATCAGAGAGTGTCAGAGAGTGTCAGAAAGTTTCAGAAAGTGTCAGATAGTGTCAGAGAGATTCAGAAAGTGTCAGAGAGTGTCAGAGAGTGGCTGAGAGTGTCAGAGAGTGTCAGAGAGTTTCAGAGCGTGTCAGAGATTGTCAGAGAGTATCAGAGAGTTTCAGAGAGTGTCACAGAGTTTAGGAGCGTGTCAGAGAATGTCAGAGAGTGTCAGAGAGTTTCAGAGCGTGTCAGAGAGTTTCAGAGAGTGTCAGAGAGTTTCTGAGAGTTTCTGAGTTTGTCAGAGAGTGTCAGAGAGTGTCAGAGATTTTCGGAGAGTGTCACAGAGTGTCAGAGAGTGTCAGAGACTTTCAGGGAGTTTCTGAGAGTTTCTGAGAGTTTCAGAGAGTTGCAGAGACTTTCAGAGAGCTTCAGAGAGTTTCTGAGAGTGTCAGAGCCTGTCAGAGTGTTTCAGAGAATGTCACAGGGTGTCAGATAGATTCAGAGAGCTTCAGAGAGTGTCAGAGGGTGTCAGAGAGTGTCAGAGAGTTTCAGTCAGTTTCAGAGAGTGTCAGAGAGTTTCAGAGAGATTCAGACAGTATCAGAGAGTGTCAGAGAGTTTCAGAGAGTTTCAGTGAGTGTCAAAGAGTTTCAGAGAGTGTCAGAGAGTTTCAGAGATTTTCTGAGAGTGTCAGAGAGTGCCAGTGGGTTTCCGACAGTTTCTGAGAGTGTCTGAGAGAGTCAGAGAGAGTCAGAGAGTTTCTGAGAGTTTGTGAGTTTGTCAGAGAGTGTCAGAGATTGTCCGAGAGTGTCAGAGAGTATCCGAGAGTGTCAGAGAGTGTCAGAAAGTTTCAGAAAGTATCAGATAGTGTCAGAGTGATTCAGAAAGTGTCAGAGAGTTTCCGAGAGTGTCTGAGAGTTTCGGAGAGTGTCAGAGAGTTTCAGAGCGTGTCAGAGATTGTCAGAGAGTATCAAAGAGTTTCAGAGACTGTCAGAGAGTTTCAGAGAGTGTCAGAGAATGTCAGAGAGTGTCTGAGAGTTTCAGAGAGTGTCAGAGAGTTTCAGAGAGTGTCAGAGAGTTTCTGAGAGTTTCTGAGTTTGTCAGAGAGTGTCAGAGATTTTCAGAGTGTCACAGAGTGTCAGAGAGTGTCAGAGACTTTCAGAGAGTTTCTGAGTGTTTCTGAGAGTTTCAGAGAGTTTTAGAGAACTTCAGAGAGTTTCAGAGAGTGTCAGAGAGTGTCAGAGAGTTTCAGAGAATGTCACGGGGAGTCAGAGAGTTTCAGAGAGCTTCAGAGAGTGTCAGAGAGTGTCAGAGACTTTCAGGGAGTTTCTGAGAGTTTCTGAGAGTTTCTGAGAGTTGCAGAGACTTTCACAGAGCTTCAGAGAGTTTCAGAGAGTTTCAGAGCCTGTCAGAATGTTTCAGAGAATGTCACAGGGTGTCAGATAGTTTCAGAGAGCTTCAGAGCGTGTCAGAGGGTGTCAGAGAGTGTCAGAGAGTTTCAGAGAGATTCAGACAGTGTCAGAGAGTGTCAGAGAGTTTCAGAGAGTTTCAGTGAATGTCAAAGAGTTTCAGAGAGTGTCAGAGAGTTTCAGAGATTTTCTGAGAGTGTCAGAGAGTGCCAGTGGGTTTCTGAGAGTTTCTGAGAGTGTCTGAGAGAGTCAGAGAGAGTCAGAGAGTTTCTGAGAGTTTGTGAGTTTGTCAGAGAGTGTCAGAGATTGTCCGAGAGTGTCAGAGAGTATCAGAGAGTGTCAGAGAGTGTCAGAGAGTGTCAGAAAGTTTCAGAAAGTATCAGATATTTTCAGAGTGATTCAGAAAGTGTCAGAGAGTTTCCGAGAGTGTCTGAGAGTTTCAGAGAGTGTCAGAGAGTTTCAGAGCGTGTCAGAGATTTTCAGAGAGTATCAAAGATTTTCAGAGACTGTCAGAGAGTTTCAGAGAGTGTCAGAGAATGTCAGAGAGTGTCTGAGAGTTTCAGAGAGTGTCAGAGAGTTTCAGAGAGTGTCAGAGAGTTTCTGAGAGTTTCTGAGTTTGTCAGAGAGTGTCAGAGAGTGTCACAGATTTTCAGAGTGTCACAGAGTGTCAGAGAGTGTCAGAGACTTTCAGAGAGTTTCTGAGTGTTTCTGAGAGTTTCAGAGTGTTTTAGAGAACTTCAGAGAGTTTCAGAGAGTGTCAGAGAGTGTCAGAGAGTTTCAGAGAATGTCACGGGGAGTCAGAGAGTTTCAGAGAGCTTCAGAGAGTGTCAGAGAGTGTCAGAGAGTGTCAGAGACTTTCAGGGAGTTTCTGAGAGTTTCTGAGAGTTTCAGAGAGTTGCAGAGACTTTCACAGAGCTTCAGAGAGTTTCAGAGAGTTTCAGAGCCTGTCAGAATGTTTCAGAGAATGTCACAGGGTGTCAGATAGTTTCAGATAGCTTCAGAGCGTGTCAGAGGGTGTCAGAGAGTGTCAGAGAGTTTCAGAGAGATTCAGACAGTGTCAGAGAGTGTCAGAGAGTTTCAGAGAGTTTCAGAGATTTTCTGAGAGTGTCAGAGAGTGCCAGTGGGTTTCTGAGAGTTTCTGAGAGTGTCTGAGAGAGTCAGAGAGAGTCAGAGAGTTTCTGAGAGTTTGTGAGTTTGTCAGAGAGTGTCAGAGATTGTCCGAGAGTGTCAGAGAGTATCAGAGAGTGTCAGAAAGTTTCAGAAAGTATCAGATATTGTCAGAGTGATTCAGAAAGTGTCAGAGAGTTTCCGAGAGTGTCTGAGAGTTTCAGAGAGTGTCAGAGAGTTTCAGAGCGTGTCAGAGATTTTCAGAGAGTATCAAAGAGTTTCAGAGACTGTCAGAGAGTTTCAGAGAGTGTCAGAGAATGTCAGAGAGTGTCTGAGAGTTTCAGACAATGTCAGAGAGTTTCAGAGAGTGTCAGAGAGTTTCTGAGAGTTTCTGAGTTTGTCAGAGAGTGTCAGAGAGTGTCAGAGATTTTCAGAGAGTGTCACAGAGTGTCAGAGAGTGTCAGAGACTTTCAGAGAGTTTCTGAGTGTTTCTGAGAGTTTCAGAGAGTTTCAGAGAACTTCAGAGAGTTTCAGAGAGTGTCAGAGCCTGTCAGAGAGTTTCAGAGAATGTCACGGGGTGTCAGAGAGTTTCAGAGAGCTTCAGAGAGTGTCAGAGAGTGTCAGAGAGTGTTAGAGACAGTCAGACACTGTCTGAGATTGTCAAAGAGTGTCAAAGTGTTTCAGAGAGTGTCAGAAAGAGACAGAGAGTTTCTGAGAGTTTGTGAGTTTGTCAGAGAGTGTCAGAGATAGTCCGAGAGTGTCAGAGAGTGTCAGAGAGTGTCAGAGAGGGTCAGAAAGTTTCAGAAAGTGTCAGATAGTGTCAGAGAGATTCAGAAAGTGTCAGAGAGTGGCTGAGTGTGTCAGAGAGTTTTAGAGAGTGTCAGATAGTGTCAGTGAGTGTCAGAGAGTGTCAGAGAGTTTCTGAGAGTCTCAGAGAGTGTCAAAGAGTTTCAGAGAGTGTCAGAGAGCTTCAGAGAGTGTGGCAGTGTGTCAGAGAGTGTCAGAATGTGTCACAGAGTTTCAGAGAGTTCCTGAGATTGTCAGAGAGTTTCAGAGAGTTTCAGAGAGCTTCAGTGTGTTTCAGAGAGTGTCAGAAAGTTTCAGAGAGTGCCAGAGAGTGCCTGAGAGTGTCTGAGAGAGTCATTGAGTTTCTGAGAGTTTGTGAGTTTGTCAGAGAGTGTCAGAGATTGTCCGAGAGTGTCATAGAGTATCAGAGACTGTCAGAGAGTGTCAGAGATTGTCAGAGAGTGTCAGGAAGTTTCAGAAAGTGTCAGATAGTGTCAAAGAGTTTCAGAAAGTGTCTGAGAGTGTCAGAGAGTGTCTGAGAGTGTCAGAGAGTGTCTGAGAGTTTCAGAGCGTGTCAGAGATTGTCAGAGAGTTTCAGAGAGTGTCAGAGAGTTTCAGAGATTTTCTGAGAGTGTCAGAGAGTGCCAGTGGGTTTCTGAGAGTTTCTGAGAGTGTCTGAGAGAGTCAGAGAGAGTCAGAGAGTTTCTGAGAGTTTGTGAGTTTGTCAGAGAGTGTCAGAGATTATCCGAGAGTGTCAGAGAGTATCAGAGAGTGTCAGAGAGTGTCAGAGAGTGTCAGAAAGTTTCAGAAAGTATCAGATATTGTCAGAGTGATTCAGAAAGTGTCAGAGAGTTTCCGAGAGTGTCTGAGAGTTTCAGAGAGTGTCAGAGAGTTTCAGAGCGTGTCAGAGATTTTCAGAGAGTATCAAAGAGTTTCAGAGACTGTCAGAGAGTTTCAGAGAGTGTCAGAGAATGTCAGAGAGTGTCTGAGAGTTTCAGAGAGTGTCAGAGAGTTTCAGAGAGTGTCAGAGAGTTTCTGAGAGTTTCTGAGTTTGTCAGAGAGTGTCAGAGAGTGTCAGAGATTTTCAGAGAGTGTCACAGAGTGTCAGAGAGTGTCAGAGACTTTCAGAGAGTTTCTGAGTGTTTCTGAGAGTTTCAGAGAGTTTCAGAGAACTTCAGAGAGTTTCAGAGAGTGTCAGAACCTGTCAGAGAGTTTCAGAGAATTTCACGGGGTGTCAGAGAGTTTCAGAGAGCTTCAGAGAGTGTCAGAGAGTGTTAGAGACAGTCAGACACTGTCTGAGATTGTCAAAGAGTGTCAAAGTGTTTCAGAGAGTGTCAGAAAGAGTCAGAGAGTTTCTGAGAGTTTGTGAGTTTGTCAGAGAGTGTCAGAGATAGTCCGAGAGTGTCAGAGAGTGTCAGAGAGTGTCAGAGAGTTTCTGACAGTTTCTGAGTTTGTCAGAGAGTGTCAGAGAGTGTCAGAGATTTTCAGAGAGTGTCACAGAGTGTCAGAGAGTGTCAGAGCCTGTCAGAGAGTTTCAGAGAATGTCACGGGGTGTCAGAGAGTTTCAGAGAGCTTCAGAGAGTGTCAGAGAGTGTCAGAGAGTGTTAGAGAGTTTCAGTCAGTTTCAGAGATTGTCAGAGAGTTTCAGAGACAGTCAGACACTGTCTGAGATTGTCAAAGAGTGTCAAAGTGTTTCAGAGAGTGTCAGAAAGGGTCAGAGAGTTTCTGAGTGTTTGTGAGTTTGTCAGAGATTGTCAAAGATTGTCCGAGAGTGTCAGAAAGTATCAGAGAGTGTCAGAGAGTATCAGAAAGTTTCAGAAAGTGTCAGATAGTGTCAGAGAGATTCAGAAAGTGTCAGAGAGTGTCAGAGAGTGGCTAAGAGTGTCAGAGAGTGTCAGAGAGTTTCAGAGCGTGTCAGAGATTGTCAGAGAGTATCAGAGAGTTTCAGAGAGTGTCAGAGAGTTTCAGAGCGTGTCAGAGAATGTCAGAGAGTATCTGAGAGTTTCAGAGAGTGTCGGAGATTTTCAGAGAGTGTCAGAGAGTGTTAGAGACAGTCAGACACTGTCTGAGATTGTCAAAGAGTGTCAAAGTGTTTCAGAGAGTGTCAGAAAGAGTCAGAGAGTTTCTGAGAGTTTGTGAGTTTGTCAGAGAGTGTCAGAGATAGTCCGAGAGTGTCAGAGAGTGTCAGAGAGTGTCAGAGAGTGTCAGAAAGTTTCAGAAAGTGTCAGATAGTGTCAGAGAGATTCAGAAAGTGTCAGAGAGTGGCTGAGTGTGTCAGAGAGTTTTAGAGAGTGTCAGATAGTGTCAGTGAGTGTCAGAGAGTGTCAGAGAGTTTCTGAGAGTCTCAGAGAGTGTCAAAGAGTTTCAGAGAGTGTCAGAGAGCTGCAGAGAGTGTGGCAGTGTGTCAGAGAGTGTCAGAATGTGTCACAGAGTTTCAGAGAGTTCCTGAGATTGTCAGAGAGTTTCAGAGAGTTTCAGAGAGCTTCAGTGTGTTTCAGAGAGTGTCAGAAAGTTTCAGAGAGTGCCAGAGAGTGTCTGAGAGTGTCTGAGAGAGTCATTGAGTTTCTGAGAGTTTGTGAGTTTGTCAGAGAGTGTCGGAGATTGTCCGAGAGTGTCAGAGAGTATCAGAGACTGTCAGAGAGTGTCAGAGATTGTCAGAGAGTGTCAGGAAGTTTCAGAAAGTGTCAGAGAGTGTCTGAGAGTGTCAGAGAGTGTCTGAGAGTTTCAGAGCGTGTCAGAGATTGTCAGAGAGTTTCAGAGAGTGTCAGAGAGTTTCTGACAGTTTCTGAGTTTGTCAGAGAGTGTCAGAGAGTGTCAGAGATTTTCAGAGAGTGTCACAGAGTGTCAGAGAGTGTCAGAGCCTGTCAGAGAGTTTCAGAGAATGTCACGGGGTGTCAGAGAGTTTCAGAGAGCTTCAGAGAGTGTCAGAGAGTGTCAGAGAGTGTTAGAGAGTTTCAGTCAGTTTCAGAGATTGTCAGAGAGTTTCAGAGACAGTCAGACACTGTCTGAGATTGTCAAAGAGTGTCAAAGTGTTTCAGAGAGTGTCAGAAAGGGTCAGAGAGTTTCTGAGTGTTTGTGAGTTTGTCAGAGATTGTCAAAGATTGTCCGAGAGTGTCAGAAAGTATCAGAGAGTGTCAGAGAGTGTCAGAAAGTTTCAGAAAGTGTCAGATAGTGTCAGAGAGATTCAGAAAGTGTCAGAGAGTGTCAGAGAGTGGCTAAGAGTGTCAGAGAGTGTCAGAGAGTTTCAGAGCGTGTCAGAGATTGTCAGAGAGTATCAGAGAGTTTCAGAGAGTGTCAGAGAGTTTCAGAGCGTGTCAGAGAATGTCAGAGAGTATCTGAGAGTTTCAGAGAGTGTCGGAGAGTTTCAGAGAGTGTCAGATAGTTTCTGAGAGTTTCTGAGTTTGTCTGAGAGTTTCAGAGCGTGTCAGAGATTGTCAGAGAGTTTCAGAGAGTGTCAGAGAGTTTCTGACAGTTTCTGAGTTTGTCAGAGAGTGTCAGAGAGTGTCAGTGATTTTCAGAGAGTGTCGCAGAGTGTCAGAGAGTGTCAGAGCCTGTCAGAGAGTTTCAGAGAATGTCACGGGGAGTCAGAGAGTTTCAGAGAGCTTCAGAGAGTGTCAGAGAGTGTCAGAGAGTGTCAGAGACTTTCAGGGAGTTTCTGAGAGTTTCTGAGAGTTTCAGAGAGTTGCAGAGACTTTCAGAGAGCTTCAGAGAGTTTCAGAGAGTGTCAGAGCCTGTCAGAGTGTTTCAGAGAATGTCACAGGGTGTCAGATAGTTTCAGAGATCTTCGGAGAGTGTCAGAGGGTGTCAGAGTGTGTCAGAGAGTTTCAGTCAGTTTCAGAGAGTGTCAGAGAGTTTCAGAGAGATTCAGACAGTGTCAGAGAGTGTCAAAGAGTGTCAAAGTGTTTCAGAGAGTGTCAGAGAGTGTCACAGAGAGTCAGAGAGTTTCGGAGATCTTCAGAGATTTTCAGAGAGTGTCACAGAGTTTCACAGAGTGTCAGGGTGTTTCAGAGAGTTTCAGAGAGTGTCACAGAGTTTCGGAGAGATTCAGAGATATTCACAGAGTGTCAGAGAATGTCAGAGAGTTTCAGAAAGTGTCAGAGAGTGTCAGAGAGTTTCAGAGAGTTTCAGAGGGTGCCAGAGGGTTTCAGAGAGTTTCAGAGAGTGTCAGAGAGTTTCAGAGATTTTCAGGGAGTGTCAGAGAGTATCAGCGAGTGTCTGAGAGATACAGAGAGTGTCAGAGAGTGTCAGAGAGTGTCTGAGAGAGTCAGAGAGAGTCAGAGAGTTTCTGAGAGTTTGTGAGTTTGTCAGAGAGTGTCAGAGAGTGTCAGAAAGTTTCAGAAAGTTTCAGTTAGTGTCAGAGAGATTCAGAAAGTGTCAGAGAGTTTCAGAGAGTGTCAGAGAGTTTCAGAGCGTGTCAGAGATTGTCAGAGAGTATCAGAGAGTTTCAGAGAGTTTCAGAGAGTGTCAGAGAATGTCAGAGAGTGTCTGAGAGTTTCAGAGAGTGTCAGAGAGTTTCAGAGCGTGTCAGAGATTGTCAGAGAGTATCAGAAAGTTTCAGAGACTGCCAGAGAGTTTCAGAGAGTGTCAGAGAATGTCAGAGAGTGTCTGAGAGTTTCAGAGAGTGTCAGAGAGTGTCAGAGAGTTTCTGAGAGTTTCTGAGTTCGTCAGAGAGTGTCAGAGACTTTCAGAGAGTTTCTGAGTGTTTCTGAGAGTTTCAGAGAGTTTCAGAGAGCTTCAGAAAGTTTCAGAGAGTGTCAGAGCCTGTCAGAGAGTTTCAGAGAGCTTCAGAGAGTTTCAGAGAGAGTCAGAGAGTGTGAGAGAGTGTCAGAGAGTTTCAGTCAGTTTCAGAGTGTGTCAGAGAGTTTCAGAGAGAGTCAGACACTGTCTGAGAGTGTCAAAGAGTGTCAAAGTGTTTCAGAGAGTGTCAGAAAGAGTCAGAGAGTTTCTGAGAGTTTGTGAGTTTGTCAGAGAGTGTCAGAGATTGTCCGAGAGTGTCAGAGAGTGTCAGAGAGTGTCAGAAAGTTTCAGAAAGTGTCAGATAGTGTCAGAGAGATTCAGAAAGTGTCAGAGAGTGTCAGAGAGTGGCTGAGAGAGTCAGAGAGTGTCAGAGAGTTTCAGAGCGTGTCAGAGATTGTCAGAGAGTATCAGAGAGTTTCAGAGTGTGTCAGAGAGTTTCAGAGAGTGTCAGAGAATGTCAGAGAGTGTCTGAGAGTTTCAGACAGTGTCAGATAGTTTCAGAGAGTGTCAGAGATTTTCTGAGAGTTTCTGAGTTTGTCAGAGAGTGTCAGAGAGTGTCATAGACTTTCAGAGAGTGTCTGAGAGTTTCAGAGAGTTTCGGAGACTTTCAGAGAGCTTCAGAGAGTTTCAGAGAGTGTCAGAGCCTGTCAGAGTGTTTCAGAGAATGTCACAGTGTGCCAGATAGTTTCAGAGTGCTTCAGAGAGTGTAAGAGGGTGTCAGAGTGTGTCAGAGAGTTTCAGTCAGTTTCAGAGAGGGTCAGAGAGTTTCAGAGAGATTCAGACAGTGTCTGAGAGTGTCAAAGAGTGTCAAAGTGTTTCAGAGAGTGTCAGAGAGTGTCACAGAGAGTCAGAGAGTTTCGGAGATCTTCAGAGATTTTCAGAGAGTGTCACAGAGTTTCAGAGAGTGTCAGAGAGTGTCACAGAGTTTCGGAGAGTTTCAGAGATATTCACAGAGCGTCAGAGAATGTCAGAGAGTTTCAGAAAGTGTCAGATAGTGTCAGAGAGTTTCAGAAATTATCTGTGAGTGTCAGAGTGTGTCAGAGAGTTTCAGAGACTGTCAGAGGGCTCTGAGATTTTCTGAGTGTGTCAGAGAGTGTCAGAGAGTTTCAGAGAGAGTCAGAGAGTGTCAGAGAGTTTCAGAGAGTGTCACAGAGTGTCAGTGAGTGTCAGAGAGTTGCAGAGAGTTTCAGATAGTGTCAGTGAGTGTCAGAGAGTATCAGAGAGTGTCAGCGAGAGTCAGAGAGTGTCGGAGAGTTTCAGAGAGTGTCAGAGAGTTTCTGAGAGTTTCTGCGTTTGTCGGAGAGTGTCAGAGACATTCAGAGGGCAATAAGATTTTCTGAGTGTGTCAGACAGTGTCAGAGAGTTTCAGAGAGTGTCAGAGAATGTCAGAGATCTTCAGAGAGTGTCACAGAGTGTCAGAGAGTGTCAGAGAGTGTCAGAGAATGTCAGAGAGTTTCAGAGAGTGTCTCAGAGAGTCAGTGAGTGTCAGAGATTTTCAGAGAGTGTCTGAGAGTTTCAGAGAGTGTCAGAGAGTTTCAGAGCGTGTCAGAGATTGTCAGAGAGTATCAGAGAGTTTCAGAGAGTTTCAGAGAGTGTCAGAGAATGTCAGAGAGTGTCTGAGAGTTTCAGAGAGCGTCAGAGAGTTTCAGAGAGTGTCAGAGAGTTTCTGAGAGTTTCTGAGTTCGTCAGAGAGTGTCAGAGAGTTTCAGAGAGTGTCACAGAGCGTCAGTGAGAGTCAGAGAGTTTCAGAGAGTGTCAGAGAGTGTCTGAGAGTTTCTGAGTTCGTCAGAGAGTGTCAAAGAGTTTCAGAGAGTGTCAGTGAATGTCAGCGAGAATCAGAGAGTGTCAGCGAGTGTCAGAGAGTTTCAGAGACTTTCTGAGAGTGTCAGAGAGTGCCTGAGAGTTTCTGACAGTTTCTGAGTGTGTCGGAGAGTATCAGAGAGTGTCAGAGCGTTTCAGAGAGTGTCAGAGATTTTCAGAGAGTTTCAGAGATCTTCAGAGAGTGTCAGGGAGTGCCAAAAAGTTTCAGAGAGTGTCACAGAGTGTCAGAGAGCTTCAGAGAGATTCAGAGAGTGTCAGGGAGTGTCAGAGGGTGTCAGAGAATTTCAGAGACTGTCAGAGAGTTTCGGGGAGTGTCAGACAGTATCTGAGAGTGTCAGAGAGTGCCGAAGAGTTTCAGAGAGTGTCAGAGTGTCAGAGAGTTTCAGAGAGTGTCACAGAGCTTCGGTGAGAGTCAGAGTGTTTCAGAGAGTGTCAGAGAGTATCAGAGAGTTTCAGAGAGTGTCACAGAGTGTCAGTGAGTGTCAGAGAGTATCAGAGAGAGTCAGCGAGAATCAGAGAGTGTCAGCGAGTGTCAGAGAGTGTCAGAGAGTTTCAGAGAGTGTCAGAAAGTGTCAGAGAGTTTCAGAGAGTGTCACAGAGTGTCAGTGAGTGTCAGAGAGTTTCAGAGGGTGTCAGATAGTGTCATTGAGTGTTAGAGAGTATCAGAGACTTTCAGTGAGAGTCAGAGAGTGTCATCGAGTGTCATAGAGTGTCACAGAGTTTCTGAGAGTTTCTGAGTTTGTCAGAGAGTGTCAGAGAGTGTCAGAGAGTTTCAGAGAGTGTCACAGAGTGTCAGAGAGTGTCAGCGAGTTTCAGCTATTTTCTGAGAGCTTCAGAAAGTGTCAGATAGTATCAGAGAGTTTCAGAAAGTGTCAGAGAGTGTCAGAGAGTGTCAAAGAGTGTCAGAGAGTGTCAGAGAGTTTCAGAGAGTTTCAGAGAGTGCCAGAGAGCTTCAGAGAGATTCAGAGAGCGTCAGAGATTGTCAGAGAGTTTCAGAGAGTATCAGAGACTGTCTGGGAGATTCAGAGAGTGTCACAGAGTGTCAGAGTGTTTTGGAGAGTGTCACAGAGTGTCAGAGAGTGTGCGAGAGTTTCAGAGAGTATCAGACAGCTTCTGAGATTGTCAGAGAGTGTCAGAGAGTGTCAAAGAGTGTCAGAAATTTTCAGAAAGTGTCAGATAGTGTCAGAGAGTTTCAGAAAGAGTCAGAGAGTGTCAAACAGTGTCAAAGAGTTTCAGAGAGTGTCAGAGAGTGTCAGAGAGTTTCAGAGAGTGTCAGACAGTATCTGAGAGTGTCAGAGAGTGCCGAAGAGTTTCAGAGAGTGTCAGAGCGTGTCAGAGAGTTTCAGAAAGTGTCAGAGAGTGTCAGAGAGCTTCAGAGAGTTTCAGAAAGTGTCAGAGAGTGTCAGAGAGTTTCAGAGAGTTTCAGAGGGTGCCGGAGAGTTTCAGAGAGTGTCAGAGATTGTCAGAGATTTTCAGAGAGTGTCAGAGAGTGTCAGAGAGTGTCTGAGAGATTCAGAGAGTGTCAGAGAGTTTCAGAGAGTTTCAGAGAGTATCTGAGAGAGTCAGAGGGAGTCAGAGAGTTTCTGAGAGTTTGTGAGTTTGTCAGAGAGTGTCAGAGATTGTCCGAGAGTGTCAGAGAGTATCAGAGAGTGTCAGAGAGTGTCAGAGAGTGTCAGAAAGTTTCAGAAAGTATCAGATAGTGTCAGAGAGATTCAGAAAGTGTCAGAGAGTTTCCGAGAGTGTCTGAGAGTTTCAGAGAGTGTCAGAGAGTTTCAGAGCGTGTCAGAGATTGTCAGAGAGTATCAGAAAGTTTCAGAGACTGCCAGAGAGTTTCAGAGAGTGTCAGAGAATGTCAGAGAGTGTCTGAGAGTTTCAGAGAGTGTCAGAGAGTTTCAGAGAGTGTCAGAGAGTTTCTGAGAGTTTCAGAGTTTGTCAGAGAGTGTCAGAAAGTTTCAGAAAGTATCAGATAGTGTCAGAGAATGTCAGAGATCTTCAGAGAGTGTCACAGAGTGTCAGAGAGTGTCAGAGAGTGTCAGAGAATGTCAGAGAGTTTCAGAGAGTGTCTCAGAGAGTCAGTGAGTGTCAGAGATTTTCAGAGAGTGTCTGAGAGTTTCAGAGAGTGTCAGAGAGTTTCAGAGCGTGTCAGAGATTGTCAGAGAGTATCAGAGAGTTTCAGAGAGTTTCAGAGAGTGTCAGAGAATGTCAGAGAGTGTCTGAGAGTTTCAGAGAGCGTCAGAGAGTTTCAGAGAGTGTCAGAGAGTTTCTGAGAGTTTCTGAGTTCGTCAGAGAGTGTCAGAGAGTTTCAGAGAGTGTCACAGAGCGTCAGTGAGAGTCAGAGAGTTTCAGAGAGTGTCAGAGAGTGTCTGAGAGTTTCTGAGTTCGTCAGAGAGTGTCAGAGAGTTTCAGAGAGTGTCAGTGAATGTCAGCGAGAATCAGAGAGTGTCAGCGAGTGTCAGAGAGTTTCAGAGACTTTCTGAGAGTGTCAGAGAGTGCCTGAGAGTTTCTGACAGTTTCTGAGTGTGTCGGAGAGTATCAGAGAGTGTCAGAGCGTTTCAGAGAGTGTCAGAGATTTTCAGAGAGTTTCAGAGATCTTCAGAGAGTGTCAGGGAGTGCCAAAAAGTTTCAGAGAGTGTCACAGAGTGTCAGAGAGCTTCAGAGAGATTCAGAGAGTGTCAGGGAGTGTCAGAGGGTGTCAGAGAATTTCAGAGACTGTCAGAGAGTTTCGGGGAGTGTCAGACAGTATCTGAGAGTGTCAGAGAGTGCCGAAGAGTTTCAGAGAGTGTCAGAGTGTCAGAGAGTTTCAGAGAGTGTCACAGAGCTTCGGTGAGAGTCAGAGTGTTTCAGAGAGTGTCAGAGAGTATCAGAGAGTTTCAGAGAGTGTCACAGAATGTCAGTGAGTGTCAGAGAGTATCAGAGAGAGTCAGCGAGAATCAGAGAGTGTCAGCGAGTGTCAGAGAGTGTCAGAGAGTTTCAGAGAGTGTCAGAAAGTGTCAGAGAGTTTCAGAGAGTGTCACAGAGTGTCAGTGAGTGTCAGAGAGTTTCAGAGGGTGTCAGATAGTGTCATTGAGTGTTAGAGAGTATCAGAGACTTTCAGTGAGAGTCAGAGAGTGTCATCGAGTGTCATAGAGTGTCACAGAGTTTCTGAGAGTTTCTGAGTTTGTCAGAGAGTGTCAGAGAGTGTCAGAGAGTTTCAGAGAGTGTCACAGAGTGTCAGAGAGTGTCAGCGAGTTTCAGCGATTTTCTGAGAGCTTCAGAAAGTGTCAGATAGTATCAGAGAGTTTCAGAAAGTGTCAGAGAGTGTCAGAGAGTGTCAAAGAGTGTCAGAGAGTGTCAGAGAGTTTCAGAGAGTTTCAGAGAGTGCCAGAGAGCTTCAGAGAGATTCAGAGAGCGTCAGAGATTGTCAGAGAGTTTCAGAGAGTATCAGAGACTGTCTGGGAGATTCAGAGAGTGTCACAGAGTGTCAGAGTGTTTTGGAGAGTGTCACAGAGTGTCAGAGAGTGTGCGAGAGTTTCAGAGAGTATCAGACAGCTTCTGAGATTGTCAGAGAGTGTCAGAGAGTGTCAAAGAGTGTCAGAAATTTTCAGAAAGTGTCAGATAGTGTCAGAGAGTTTCAGAAAGAGTCAGAGAGTGTCAAACAGTGTCAAAGAGTTTCAGAGAGTGTCAGAGAGTGTCAGAGAGTTTCAGAGAGTGTCAGACAGTATCTGAGAGTGTCAGAGAGTGCCGAAGAGTTTCAGAGAGTGTCAGAGCGTGTCAGAGAGTTTCAGAAAGTGTCAGAGAGTGTCAGAGAGCTTCAGAGAGTTTCAGAAAGTGTCAGAGAGTGTCAGAGAGTTTCAGAGAGTTTCAGAGGGTGCCGGAGAGTTTCAGAGAGTGTCAGAGATTGTCAGAGATTTTCAGAGAGTGTCAGAGAGTGTCAGAGAGTGTCTGAGAGATTCAGAGAGTGTCAGAGAGTTTCAGAGAGTTTCAGAGAGTATCTGAGAGAGTCAGAGGGAGTCAGAGAGTTTCTGAGAGTTTGTGAGTTTGTCAGAGAGTGTCAGAGATTGTCCGAGAGTGTCAGAGAGTATCAGAGAGTGTCAGAGAGTGTCAGAGAGTGTCAGAAAGTTTCAGAAAGTATCAGATAGTGTCAGAGAGATTCAGAAAGTGTCAGAGAGTTTCCGAGAGTGTCTGAGAGTTTCTGAGAGTGTCAGAGAGTTTCAGAGCGTGTCAGAGATTGTCAGAGAGTATCAGAAAGTTTCAGAGAGCGTCAGAGAGTTTCAGAGAGTGTCAGAGAGTTTCTGAGAGTTTCTGAGTTCGTCAGAGAGTGTCAGAGAGTTTCAGAGAGTGTCACAGAGCGTCAGTGAGAGTCAGAGAGTTTCAGAGAGTGTCAGAGAGTGTCTGAGAGTTTCTGAGTTCGTCAGAGAGTGTCAGAGAGTTTCAGAGAGTGTCAGTGAATGTCAGCGAGAATCAGAGAGTGTCAGCGAGTGTCAGAGAGTTTCAGAGACTTTCTGAGAGTGTCAGAGAGTGCCTGAGAGTTTCTGACAGTTTCTGAGTGTGTCGGAGAGTATCAGAGAGTGTCAGAGCGTTTCAGAGAGTGTCAGGGAGTGTCAGAGGGTGTCAGAGAATTTCAGAGACTGTCAGAGAGTTTCGGGGAGTGTCAGACAGTATCTGAGAGTGTCAGAGAGTGCCGAAGAGTTTCAGAGAGTGTCAGAGTGTCAGAGAGTTTCAGAGAGTGTCACAGAGCTTCGGTGAGAGTCAGAGTGTTTCAGAGAGTGTCAGAGAGTATCAGAGAGTTTCAGAGAGTGTCACAGAGTGTCAGTGAGTGTCAGAGAGTATCAGAGATAGTCAGCGAGAATCAGAGAGTGTCAGCGAGTGTCAGAGAGTGTCAGAGAGTTTCAGAGAGTGTCAGAAAGTGTCAGAGAGTTTCAGAGAGTGTCACAGAGTGTCAGTGAGTGTCAGAGAGTTTCAGAGGGTGTCAGATAGTGTCATTGAGTGTTAGAGAGTATCAGAGACTTTCAGTGAGAGTCAGAGAGTGTCATCGAGTGTCATAGAGTGTCACAGAGTTTCTGAGAGTTTGTGAGTTTGTCAGAGAGTGTCAGAGATTGTCCGAGAGTGTCAGAGAGTATCAGAGAGTGTCAGAGAGTGTCAGAGAGTGTCAGAAAGTTTCAGAAAGTATCAGATAGTGTCAGAGAGATTCAGAAAGTGTCAGAGAGTTTCCGAGAGTGTCTGAGAGTTTCAGAGAGTGTCAGAGAGTTTCAGAGCGTGTCAGAGATTGTCAGAGAGTATCAGAAAGTTTCAGAGACTGCCAGAGAGTTTCAGAGAGTGTCAGAGAATGTCAGAGAGTGTCTGAGAGTTTCAGAGAGTGTCAGAGAGTTTCAGAGAGTGTCGGAGAGTTTCTGAGAGTTTCAGAGTTTGTCAGAGAGTGTCAGAAAGTTTCAGAAAGTATCAGATAGTGTCAGAGAGATTCAGAAAGTGTCAGAGAGTATACGAGAGTGTCTGAGAGTTTCAGAGAGTGTCAGAGAGTTTCAGAGCGTGTCAGAGATTGTCACAGAGTGTCAGAGAGTGTCAGAGCCTGTCAGAGAGTTTCAGAGAATGTCACGGGGTGTCAGAGAGTTTCAGAGAGCTTCAGAGAGTGTCAGAGAGTGTCAGAGAGTGTTAGAGAGTTTCAGTCAGTTTCAGAGATTGTCAGAGAGTTTCAGAGACAGTCAGACACTGTCTGAGATTGTCAAAGAGTGTCAAAGTGTTTCAGAGAGTGTCAGAAAGAGTCAGAGAGTTTCTGAGAGTTTGTGAGTTTGTCAGAGATTGTCAAAGATTGTCCGAGAGTGTCAGAAAGTATCAGAGAGTGTCAGAGAGTGTCAGAAAGTTTCAGAAAGTGTCAGAGAGTGTCAGAGAGATTCAGAAAGTGTCAGAGAGTGTCAGAGAGTGGCTGAGAGTGTCAGAGAGTGTCAGAGAGTTTCATAGCGTGTCAGAGATTGTCAGAGAGTATCTGAGAGTTTCAAAGAGTGTCGGAGAGTTTCAGAGAGTGTCAGAGAGTTTCTGAGAGTTTCTGAGTTTGTCAGAGAGTGTCAGAGAGTTTCTGAGAGGTTCTGAGTTCGTCAGAGAGTGTCAGAGACTTTCAGAGAGTTTCTGAGTGTTTCTGAGAGTTTCAGAGAGTTTCAGAGAGCTGCAGAGAGTTTCAGAGAGTGTCAGAGCCTGTCAGAGAGTTTCAGAGAGCTTCAGAGAGTTTCAGAGAGAGTCAGAGAGTGTGAGAGAGTGTCAGAGAGTTTCAGTCAGTTTCAGAGTGTGTCAGAGAGTTTCAGAGAGAGTCAGACACTGTCTGAGAGTGTCAAAGAGTGTCAAAGTGTTTCAGAGAGTGTCAGAAAGAGTCAGAGAGTTTCTGAGAGTTTGTGAGTTTGTCAGAGAGTGTCAGAGATTGTCCGAGAGTGTCAGAGAGTGTCAGAGAGTGTCAGAAAGTTTCAGAAAGTGTCAGATAGTGTCAGAGAGATTCAGAAAGTGTCAGAGAGTGTCAGAGAGTGGCTGAGAGAGTCAGAGAGTGTCAGAGAGTTTCAGAGCGTGTCAGAGATTGTCAGAGAGTATCAGAGAGTTTCAGAGTGTGTCAGAGAGTTTCAGAGAGTGTCAGAGAATGTCAGAGAGTGTCTGAGAGTTTCAGACAGTGTCAGATAGTTTCAGAGAGTGTCAGAGATTTTCTGAGAGTTTCTGAGTTTGTCAGAGAGTGTCAGAGAGTGTCAGAGAGTGTCATAGACTTTCAGAGAGTGTCTGAGAGTTTCAGAGAGTTTCGGAGACTTTCAGAGAGCTTCAGAGAGTTTCAGAGAGTGTCAGAGCCTGTCAGAGTGTTTCAGAGAATGTCACAGTGTGCCAGATAGTTTCAGAGTGCTTCAGAGAGTGTAAGAGGGTGTCAGAGTGTGTCAGAGAGTTTCAGTCAGTTTCAGAGAGGGTCAGAGAGTTTCAGAGAGATTCAGACAGTGTCTGAGAGTGTCAAAGAGTGTCAAAGTGTTTCAGAGAGTGTCAGAGAGTGTCACAGAGAGTCAGAGAGTTTCGGAGATCTTCAGAGATTTTCAGAGAGTGTCACAGAGTTTCAGAGAGTGTCAGAGAGTGTCACAGAGTTTCGGAGAGTTTCAGAGATATTCACAGAGCGTCAGAGAATGTCAGAGAGTTTCAGAAAGTGTCAGATAGTGTCAGAGAGTTTCAGAAATTATCTGTGAGTGTCAGAGTGTGTCAGAGAGTTTCAGAGACTGTCAGAGGGCTCTGAGATTTTCTGAGTGTGTCAGAGAGTGTCAGAGAGTTTCAGAGAGAGTCAGAGAGTGTCAGAGAGTTTCAGAGAGTGTCACAGAGTGTCAGTGAGTGTCAGAGAGTTGCAGAGAGTTTCAGATAGTGTCAGTGAGTGTCAGAGAGTATCAGAGAGTGTCAGCGAGAGTCAGAGAGTGTCGGAGAGTTTCAGAGAGTGTCAGAGAGTTTCTGAGAGTTTCTGCGTTTGTCGGAGAGTGTCAGAGACATTCAGAGGGCAATAAGATTTTCTGAGTGTGTCAGACAGTGTCAGAGAGTTTCAGAGAGTGTCAGAGAATGTCAGAGATCTTCAGAGAGTGTCACAGAGTGTCAGAGAGTGTCAGAGAGTGTCAGAGAATGTCAGAGAGTTTCAGAGAGTGTCTCAGAGAGTCAGTGAGTGTCAGAGATTTTCAGAGAGTGTCTGAGAGTTTCAGAGAGTGTCAGAGAGTTTCAGAGCGTGTCAGAGATTGTCAGAGAGTATCAGAGAGTTTCAGAGAGTTTCAGAGAGTGTCAGAGAATGTCAGAGAGTGTCTGAGAGTTTCAGAGAGCGTCAGAGAGTTTCAGAGAGTGTCAGAGAGTTTCTGAGAGTTTCTGAGTTCGTCAGAGAGTGTCAGAGAGTTTCAGAGAGTGTCACAGAGCGTCAGTGAGAGTCAGAGAGTTTCAGAGAGTGTCAGAGAGTGTCTGAGAGTTTCTGAGTTCGTCAGAGAGTGTCAGAGAGTTTCAGAGAGTGTCAGTGAATGTCAGCGAGAATCAGAGAGTGTCAGCGAGTGTCAGAGAGTTTCAGAGACTTTCTGAGAGTGTCAGAGAGTGCCTGAGAGTTTCTGACAGTTTCTGAGTGTGTCGGAGAGTATCAGAGAGTGTCAGAGCGTTTCAGAGAGTGTCAGAGAATTTCAGAGAGTTTCAGAGATCTTCAGAGAGTGTCAGGGAGTGCCAAAAAGTTTCAGAGAGTGTCACAGAGTGTCAGAGAGTGTCAGAGAGTGTCAGAGAATGTCAGAGAGTTTCAGAGAGTGTCTCAGAGAGTCAGTGAGTGTCAGAGATTTTCAGAGAGTGTCTGAGAGTTTCAGAGAGTGTCAGAGAGTTTCAGAGCGTGTCAGAGATTGTCAGAGAGTATCAGAGAGTTTCAGAGAGTTTCAGAGAGTGTCAGAGAATGTCAGAGAGTGTCTGAGAGTTTCAGAGAGCGTCAGAGAGTTTCAGAGAGTATCAGAGAGTTTCTGAGAGTTTCTGAGTTCGTCAGAGAGTGTCAGAGAGTTTCAGAGAGTGTCACAGAGCGTCAGTGAGAGTCAGAGAGTTTCAGAGAGTGTCAGAGAGTGTCTGAGAGTTTCTGAGTTCATCAGAGAGTGTCAGAGAGTTTCAGAGAGTGTCAGTGAATGTCAGCGAGAATCAGAGAGTGTCAGCGAGTGTCAGAGAGTATCAGAGACTTTCTGAGAGTGTCAGAGAGTGCCTGAGAGTTTCTGACAGTTTCTGAGTGTGTCGGAGAGTATCAGAGAGTGTCAGAGCGTTTCAGAGAGTGTCAGAGATTTTCAGAGAGTTTCAGAGATCTTCAGAGAGTGTCAGGGAGTGCCAAAAAGTTTCAGAGAGTGTCACAGAGTGTCAGAGAGCTTCAGAGAGATTCAGAGAGTGTCAGGGAGTGTCAGAGGGTGTCAGAGAATTTCAGAGACTGTCAGAGAGTTTCGGGGAGTGTCAGACAGTATCTGAGAGTGTCAGAGAGTGCCGAAGAGTTTCAGAGAGTGTCAGAGTGTCAGAGAGTTTCAGAGAGTGTCACAGAGCTTCGGTGAGAGTCAGAGTGTTTCAGAGAGTGTCAGAGAGTATCAGAGAGTTTCAGAGAGTGTCACAGAGTGTCAGTGAGTGTCAGAGAGTATCAGAGAGAGTCAGCGAGAATCAGAGAGTGTCAGCGAGTGTCAGAGAGTGTCAGAGAGTTTCAGAGAGTGTCAGAAAGTGTCAGAGAGTTTCAGAGAGTGTCACAGAGTGTCAGTGAGTGTCAGAGAGTTTCAGAGGGTGTCAGATAGTGTCAGTGAGTGTTAGAGAGTATCAGAGACTTTCAGTGAGAGTCAGAGAGTGTCATCGAGTGTCATAGAGTGTCACAGAGTTTCTGAGAGTTTCTGAGTTTGTCAGAGAGTGTCAGAGAGTGTCAGAGAGTTTCAGAGAGTGTCACAGAGTGTCAGAGAGTGTCAGAGAGTTTCAGCGATTTTCCGAGAGCTTCAGAAAGTGTCAGATAGTATCAGAGAGTTTCAGAAAGTGTCAGAGAGTGTCAGAGAGTGTCAAAGAGTGTCAGAGAGTGTCAGAGAGTTTCAGAGAGTTTCAGAGAGTGCCAGAGAGCTTCAGAGAGATTCAGAGAGCGTCAGAGATTGTCAGAGAGTTTCAGAGAGTATCAGAGACTGTCTGGGAGATTCAGAGAGTGTCACAGAGTGTCAGAGTGTTTTGGAGAGTGTCACAGAGTGTCAGAGAGTGTGCGAGAGTTTCAGAGAGTATCAGACAGCTTCTGAGAGTGTCAGAGAGTGTCAGAGAGTGTCAAAGAGTGTCAGAAATTTTCAGAAATTGTCAGATAGTGTCAGAGAGTTTCAGAAAGAGTCAGAGAGTGTCAAACAGTGTCAAAGAGTTTCAGAGAGTGTCAGAGAGTGTCAGAGAGTTTCAGAGAGTGTCAGACAGTATCTGAGAGTGTCAGAGAGTGCCGAAGAGTTTCAGAGAGTGTCAGAGCGTGTCAGAGAGTTTCAGAAAGTGTCAGAGAGTGTCAGAGAGCTTCAGAGAGTTTCAGAAAGTGTCAGAGAGTGTCAGAGAGTTTCAGAGAGTTTCAGAGGGTGCCGGAGAGTTTCAGAGAGTGTCAGAGATTGTCAGAGATTTTCAGAGAGTGTCAGAGAGTGTCAGAGAGTGTCAGAGAATGTCAGAGAGTTTCAGAGAGTGTCTCAGAGAGTCAGTGAGTGTCAGAGATTTTCAGAGAGTGTCTGAGAGTTTCAGAGAGTGTCAGAGAGTTTCAGAGCGTGTCAGAGATTGTCAGAGAGTATCAGAGAGTTTCAGAGAGTTTCAGAGAGTGTCAGAGAATGTCAGAGAGTGTCTGAGAGTTTCAGAGAGCGTCAGAGAGTTTCAGAGAGTGTCAGAGAGTTTCTGAGAGTTTCTGAGTTCGTCAGAGAGTGTCAGAGAGTTTCAGAGAGTGTCACAGAGCGTCAGTGAGAGTCAGAGAGTTTCAGAGAGTGTCAGAGAGTGTCTGAGAGTTTCTGAGTTCATCAGAGAGTGTCAGAGAGTTTCAGAGAGTGTCAGTGAATGTCAGCGAGAATCAGAGAGTGTCAGCGAGTGTCAGAGAGTATCAGAGACTTTCTGAGAGTGTCAGAGAGTGCCTGAGAGTTTCTGACAGTTTCTGAGTGTGTCGGAGAGTATCAGAGAGTGTCAGAGCGTTTCAGAGAGTGTCAGAGATTTTCAGAGAGTTTCAGAGATCTTCAGAGAGTGTCAGGGAGTGCCAAAAAGTTTCAGAGAGTGTCACAGAGTGTCAGAGAGCTTCAGAGAGTATCAGAGACTGTCTGGGAGATTCAGAGAGTGTCACAGAGTGTCAGAGTGTTTTGGAGAGTGTCACAGAGTGTCAGAGAGTGTGCGAGAGTTTCAGAGAGTATCAGACAGCTTCTGAGAGTGTCAGAGAGTGTCAGAGAGTGTCAAAGAGTGTCAGAAATTTTCAGAAATTGTCAGATAGTGTCAGAGAGTTTCAGAAAGAGTCAGAGAGTGTCAAACTGTGTCAAAGAGTTTCAGAGAGTGTCAGAGAGTGTCAGAGAGTTTCAGAGAGTGTCAGACAGTATCTGAGAGTGTCAGAGAGTGCCGAAGAGTTTCAGAGAGTGTCAGAGCGTGTCAGAGAGTTTCAGAAAGTGTCAGAGAGTGTCAGAGAGCTTCAGAGAGTTTCAGAAAGTGTCAGAGAGTGTCAGAGAGTTTCAGAGAGTTTCAGAGGGTGCCGGAGAGTTTCAGAGAGTGTCAGAGATTGTCAGAGATTTTCAGAGAGTGTCAGAGAGTGTCAGAGGGTGTCTGAGAGATTCAGAGAGTGTCAGAGAGTTTCAGAGAGTTTCAGAGAGTATCTGAGAGAGTCAGAGGGAGTCAGAGAGTTTCTGAGAGTTTGTGAGTTTGTCAGAGAGTGTCAGAGATTGTCCGAGAGTGTCAGAGAGTATCAGAGAGTGTCAGAGAGTGTCAGAGAGTGTCAGAAAGTTTCAGCAAGTATCAGATAGTGTCAGAGAGATTCAGAAAGTGTCAGAGAGTTTCCGAGAGTGTCTGAGAGTTTCAGAGAGTGTCAGAGAGTTTCAGAGCGTGTCAGAGATTGTCAGAGAGTATCAGAAAGTTTCAGAGACTGCCAGAGAGTTTCAGAGAGTGTCAGAGAATGTCAGAGAGTGTCTGAGAGTTTCAGAGAGTGTCAGAGAGTTTCAGAGAGTGTCAGAGAGTTTCTGAGAGTTTCAGAGTTTGTCAGAGAGTGTCAGAAAGTTTCAGAAAGTATCAGATAGTGTCAGAGAGATTCAGAAAGTGTCAGAGAGTATCCGAGAGTGTCTGAGAGTTTCAGAGAGTGTCAGAGAGTTTCAGAGCGTGTCAGAGATTGTCACAGAGTGTCAGAGAGTGTCAGAGCCTGTCAGAGAGTTTCAGAGAATGTCACGGGGTGTCAGAGAGTTTCAGAGAGCTTCAGAGAGTGTCAGAGAGTGTCAGAGAGTGTTAGAGAGTTTCAGTCAGTTTCAGAGATTGTCAGAGAGTTTCAGAGACAGTCAGACACTGTCTGAGATTGTCAAAGAGTGTCAAAGTGTTTCAGAGAGTGTCAGAAAGAGTCAGAGAGTTTCTGAGAGTTTGTGAGTTTGTCAGAGATTGTCAAAGATTGTCCGAGAGTGTCAGAAAGTATCAGAGAGTGTCAGAGAGTGTCAGAAAGTTTCAGAAAGTGTCAGATAGTGTCAGAGAGATTCAGAAAGTGTCAGAGAGTGTCAGAGAGTGGCTGAGAGTGTCAGAGAGTGTCAGAGAGTTTCATAGCGTGTCAGAGATTGTCAGAGAGTATCTGAGAGTTTCAAAGAGTGTTGGAGAGTTTCAGAGAGTGTCAGAGAGTTTCTGAGAGTTTCTGAGTTTGTCAGAGAGTGTCAGAGAGTGTCAGAGATTTTCGGAGAGTGTCACAGAGTGTCAGAAAGTGTCAGAGACTTTCAGAGAGCTTCAGAGAGTTTCACAGAGTGTCAGAGCCTGTCAGAGTGTTTCAGAGAATGTCACAGGGTGTCAGATAGTTTCAGAGATCTTCAGAGAGTGTCAGAGGGTGTCAGAGTGTGTCAGAGAGTTTCAGTCAGTTTCAGAGAGTGTCAGAGAGTTTCAGAGAGATTCAGACAGTGTCAGAGAGTGTCAAAGAGTGTCAAAGTGTTTCAGAGAGTGTCAGAGAGTGTCACAGAGAGTCAGAGAGTTTCGGAGATCTTCAGAGATTTTCAGAGAGTGTCACAGAGTTTCAGAGAGTGTCAGGGTGTTTCAGAGAGTTTCAGAGAGTGTCACAGAGTTTCAGAGAGATTCAGAGATATTCACAGAGTGTCAGAGAATGTCAGAGAGTGTCAGAGAATGTCAGAGAGTTTCTGAGAGTGCCACAGAGTGACAGTGTCAGAGAGTGTCAGAGAGTGTCAGAGAGATACACAGAGTGTCACAGAGTGTCAGAGAGTGTCAGATAGTGTCAGGGAGTGTTAGAGATTTTCAGAGAGTGTCAGAGGGTGTCAGAGACTGTCAGAGAGTTTCAGAGAGTGTCACAGAGTGTCAGTGAGTGTCAAAGAGTGTCAGAGAGTGTCAGAGAGCTTCAGAGAGTTTCTGAGACTTTCTGAGAGTGTCAGAGAGTTTCAGAGAGTTTCAGAGAGTTTCAGAGAGTGTCACAGAGTGTCAGAGAGTATCAGAGAGCTTCAGAGAGTGTCAGAGAGTGTCAGAGAGAGTAGAGAGTTTCAGAGAGAGTCAGACAGTGTCTGAGAGAGTCAAAGAGTGTCAAAGGGTTTCAGAGAGTGTCAGAGAGTTACAGAGAGTTTCAGAGACTTTCTGAGAGTTTCAGAGAGTGCCTGAGAGTTTCTGACAGATTCTGAGTGTGTCGGAGAGTGTCATAGAGTTTCAGAGAGCGTCACAGAGTGTCAGAGAGTGTCAGAGGGTTTCAGAGCGCGTCAGAGATTGTTAGATGGTTTCAGAGAGTTTCAGAGAATGTCAGAGTGTGTCAGAGAGTTTCAGAGAGTGTCAGGGAGTGTCAGAGAGTGTCAGAGAATGTCAGAGAGTTTCAGAGAGTGTCACAGTGTCAGAGAGTTTCAGAGAGAGTCAGAGAGTTTCTGAGAGTTTCTGAGTTTGTCAGAGAGTGTCAGAGAGTGTCAGAGATTTTCAGAGAGTGTCACAGAGTGTCAGAGCGTGTCAGAGACCTTCTGAGATTTTCTAAGATTTTCAGAGAGTGTCAGAGAGTTTCAGAGAGTGTCTGAGAGTGTCAGAGAGTGTCAGAGAGTTTCTGAGAGTTTCTGAGTTTGTAAGAATGTGTCAGAGATTGCCAGAGAATTTCAGAGAGTGTCACAGAGTGTCAGAGAGTGTCAGAGAGTTTCAGAGAGTTTCTGAGAGTTTCTGAGAGTGTCGGAGATTTTCAGAGAGTTTCAGAGATTTTCAGAGATTGTCCGAGAGTGTCAGAAAGTTTCAGAGAGTGTTACAGAGTGTCAGAGAGTTTCAGAGAGATTCAGAGAGTGTCAGGGAGAGTCAGAGAGTGTCAGAGAGTTTCAGAGAGTTTCAGAGAGTTTCAGCGAGTGTCCGAGATTGTCAGAGAGTATCAGAGAGAGCCAGAGAGTGTCAGAGAGTGTCAGAGAATGTCAGAAAGTTTCAGAAAGTGTCAGATAGTGTCAGAGAGATTCAGAGAGATTCAGAAATTGTCAGAGAGTGTCAGAGAGTGTCAGCGAGTTTCAGAGCGTGTCAGAGATTGTCAGAGAGTATCAGAGAGTTTCAGAGAGTGTCAGAGAGTTTCAGAGAGTGTCAGAGAAAGTCAGAGAGTGTCTGAGAGTTTCAGAGAGTGTCAGAGAGTGTCAGAGAGTTTCTGAGAGTTTCTCAGTTTGTCAGAGAGTGTCAGAGACTTTCAGAGAGTTTCTGAGAGTTTCTGAGAGTTTCTGAGAGTTTCAGAGAGTTTCAGAGACTTTCACAGAGCTTCAGACAGTTTCAGAGATTGTCAGAGCCTGTCAGAGAGTTTCAGAGAGTGTCACAGGGCGTCAGAGAGTTTCAGAGAGCTTCAGAGAGTGTCAGAGAGTGTCAGAGAGTTTCAGGCAGTTTCAGAGAGTGTCAGAGAGTTTCAGAGAGAGTCAGACAGTGTCTGAGAGTGTCAAAGAGTGTCAAAGTGTTTCAGAGAGTGTCAGAGAGTGTCAGAGAGTTTCAGAGAGTTTCAGAGAATGTCAGAGAGTCTCAAAGACTTTCTGAGAGTGTAATAGAGTGCTGGAGAGTTTCTGACAGTTTCTGAGTGTGTCGGAGAGTGTCAGAGAGTGTCAGAGTGTGTCACAGAGAGTCAGAGAGTTTCGGAGATCTTCAGAGATTTTCAGAGAGTGTCACAGAGTTTCAGAGAATGTCAGAGAGTTTCAGAGAGTGTCAGAGAGTTTCTGAGAGTTTCTGAGTTTGTCAGAGAGTGTCAGAGAGTGTCCGAGATTTTCAGAGAGTATCACAGAGTGTCCGAGAGTGTCAGAGACTTTCAGAGAGTTTCTGAGAGTTTCAGAGAGTTTCAGAGGGTTTCAAAATGTTTCAGAGAGCTTCAGAGAGTTTCAGAGAGTTTCAGAGAGCTTCAGAGAGTTTCAGAGAGTGTCAGAGCCTGTCAGAGAGTTTCAGAGAGTGTCACAGGGTGTCAGAGAGTTTCAGAGAGCTTCAGAGAGTGTCCGAGAGTGTCAGATAGTTTCAGACAGTTTCAGAGAGTGTCAGAGAGTTTCAGAGAGTTTCAGACAGTGTCTGAGAGTGTCAAAGAGTGTCAAAGTGCATCAGAGAGTGTCAGAGAGTGTCAGAGAGTTTCAGAGAGTGTCAGAGAGTCTCAGAGATTTTCTGAGAGTGTCAGAGAGTTTTCTGAGAGTTACTGAGTGTGTCGGAGAGTGTCAGAGAGTGTCAGAGAGTGTCACAGAGTGTCAGAGAGTTTCAGAGAGTTTCTGAGAGTTTCTGAGAGTGTCGGAGATTTTCAGAGAGTTTCAGAGATTTTCAGAGATTGTCCGAGAGTGTCAGAAAGTTTCAGAGAGTGTTACAGAGTGTCAGAGAGTTTAAGAGAGATTCAGAGAGTGTCAGGGAGAGTCAGAGAGTGTCAGAGAGTTTCAGAGAGTTTCAGAGAGTTTCAGCGAGTGTCCGAGATTGTCAGAGAGTATCAGAGAGAGCCAGAGAGTGTCAGAGAGTGTCAGAGAGTGTCAGAAAGTTTCAGAAAGTGTCAGATAGTGTCAGAGAGATTCAGAGAGATTCAGAAATTGTCAGAGAGTGTCAGAGAGTGTCAGAGAGTGTCAGCGAGTTTCAGAGCGTGTCATAGATTGTCAGAGAGTATCAGAGAGTTTCAGAGAGTGTCAGAGAGTTTCAGAGAGTGTCAGAGAAAGTCAGAGAGTGTCTGACAGTTTCAGAGAGTGTCAGAGAGTGTCAGAGAGTTTCTGAGAGTTTCTCAGTTTGTCAGAGAGTGTCAGAGATTTTCAGAGAGTGTCACAGAGTGTCAGAGAGTGTCAGAGACTTTCAGAGAGTTTCTGAGAGTTTCTGAGAGTTTCAGAGAGTTTCAGAGACTTTCACAGAGCTTCAGACAGTTTCAGAGATTGTCAGAGCCTGTCAGAGAGTTTCAGAGAGTGTCACAGGGCGTCAGAGAGTTTCAGAGAGCTTCAGAGAGTGTCAGAGAGTGTCAGAGAGTTTCAGGCAGTTTCAGAGAGTGTCAGAGAGTTTCAGAGAGAGTCAGACAGTGTCTGAGAGTGTCAAAGAGTGTCAAAGTGTTTCAGAGAGTGTCAGAGAGTGTCAGAGAGTTTCAGAGAGTTTCAGAGAATGTCAGAGAGTCTCAAAGACTTTCTGAGAGTGTAATAGAGTGCTGGAGAGTTTCTGACAGTTTCTGAGTGTGTCGGAGAGTGTCAGAGAGTGTCAGAGTGTGTCACAGAGAGTCAGAGAGTTTCGGAGATCTTCAGAGATTTTCAGAGAGTGTCACAGAGTTTCAGAGAATGTCAGAGAGTTTCAGAGAGTGTCAGAGAGTTTCTGAGAGTTTCTGAGTTTGTCAGAGAGTGTCAGAGAGTGTCCGAGATTTTCAGAGAGTATCACAGAGTGTCCGAGAGTGTCAGAGACTTTCAGAGAGTTTCTGAGAGTTTCAGAGAGTTTCAGAGGGTTTCAAAATGTTTCAGAGAGCTTCAGAGAGTTTCAGAGAGTTTCAGAGAGCTTCAGAGAGTTTCAGAGAGTGTCAGAGCCTGTCAGAGAGTTTCAGAGAGTGTCACAGGGTGTCAGAGAGTTTCAGAGAGCTTCAGAGAGTGTCCGAGAGTGTCAGATAGTTTCAGACAGTTTCAGAGAGTGTCAGAGAGTTTCAGAGAGTTTCAGACAGTGTCTGAGAGTGTCAAAGAGTGTCAAAGTGCATCAGAGAGTGTCAGAGAGTGTCAGAGAGTTTCAGAGAGTGTCAGAGAGTCTCAGAGATTTTCTGAGAGTGTCAGAGAGTTTTCTGAGAGTTACTGAGTGTGTCGGAGAGTGTCAGAGAGTGTCAGAGAGTGTCACAGAGTGTCAGAGAGTTTCAGAGAGTTTCTGAGAGTTTCTGAGAGTGTCGGAGATTTTCAGAGAGTTTCAGAGATTTTCAGAGATTGTCCGAGAGTGTCAGAAAGTTTCAGAGAGTGTTACAGAGTGTCAGAGAGTTTAAGAGAGATTCAGAGAGTGTCAGGGAGAGTCAGAGAGTGTCAGAGAGTTTCAGAGAGTTTCAGAGAGTTTCAGCGAGTGTCCGAGATTGTCAGAGAGTATCAGAGAGAGCCAGAGAGTGTCAGAGAGTGTCAGAGAGTGTCAGAAAGTTTCAGAAAGTGTCAGATAGTGTCAGAGAGATTCAGAGAGATTCAGAAATTGTCAGAGAGTGTCAGAGAGTGTCAGAGAGTGTCAGCGAGTTTCAGAGCGTGTCATAGATTGTCAGAGAGTATCAGAGAGTTTCAGAGAGTGTCAGAGAGTTTCAGAGAGTGTCAGAGAAAGTCAGAGAGTGTCTGACAGTTTCAGAGAGTGTCAGAGAGTGTCAGAGAGTTTCTGAGAGTTTCTCAGTTTGTCAGAGAGTGTCAGAGATTTTCAGAGAGTGTCACAGAGTGTCAGAGAGTGTCAGAGACTTTCAGAGAGTTTCTGAGAGTTTCTGAGAGTTTCTGAGAGTTTCAGAGAGTTTCAGAGACTTTCACGGAGCTTCAGACAGTTTCAGAGATTGTCAGAGCCTGTCAGAGAGTTTCAGAGAGTGTCACAGGGCGTCAGAGAGTTTCAGAGAGCTTCAGAGAGTGTCAGAGAGTGTCAGAGAGTTTCAGGCAGTTTCAGAGAGTGTCAGAGAGTTTCAGAGAGAGTCAGACAGTGTCTGAGAGTGTCAAAGAGTGTCAAAGTGTTTCACAGAGTGTCAGAGAGTGTCAGAGAGTTTCAGAGAGTTTCAGAGAATGTCAGAGAGTCTCAAAGACTTTCTGAGAGTGTAATAGAGTGCTGGAGAGTTTCTGACAGTTTCTGAGTGTGTCGGAGAGTGTCAGAGAGTGTCAGAGTGTGTCACAGAGAGTCAGAGAGTTTCGGAGATCTTCAGAGATTTTCAGAGAGTGTCACAGAGTTTCAGAGAATGTCAGAGAGTTTCTGAGAGTTTCTGAGTTTGTCAGAGAGTGTCAGAGAGTGTCCGAGATTTTCAGAGAGTATCACAGAGTGTCAGAGAGTGTCAGAGACTTTCAGAGAGTTTCTGAGAGTTTCAGAGAGTTTCAGAGGGTTTCAAAATGTTTCAGAGAGCTTCAGAGAGTTTCAGAGAGCTTCAGAGAGTTTCAGAGAGTGTCAGAGCCTGTCAGAGAGTTTCAGAGAGTGTCACAGGGTGTCAGAGAGTTTCAGAGAGCTTCAGAGAGTGTCCGAGAGTGTCAGATAGTTTCAGAGAGTTTCAGAGAGTGTCAGAGAGTTTCAGAGAGTTTCAGACAGTGTCTGAGAGTGTCAAAGAGTGTCAAAGTGCATCAGAGAGTGTCAGAGAGTGTCAGAGAGTTTCAGAGAGTGTCAGAGAGTCTCAGAGATTTTCTGAGAGTGTCAGAGAGTTTTCTGAGAGTTACTGAGTGTGTCGGAGAGTGTCAGAGAGTGTCAGAGAGTGTCACAGAGTGTCAGAGAGTTTCAGAGATATTCAGAGATTTTCAGAGAGTGTCACAGAGTTTGAGAGAGTGTCAGAGATATTCAGAGATTTTCAGAGAGTGTCACAGAGTTTGAGAGAATGTCAGGGAGTTTCAGAGAGTTTCAGAGATATTCACAGAGTGTCAGAGAATGTCAGAGAGTTTCAGAGACTGTCAGAGGGCTCTGAGATATTCTGAGTGTGTCAGAGAGTGTCAGAGATTTTCAGAGAGTGTCAGAGAGTGTTAGAGAGTTTCAGAGAGTGTCACAGAGTGTCAGTGAGTGTCAGAGAGTGTCAGAGAGTGTCAGATAGTGTCAGTGAGTGTCAGAGAGTACCAGAGAGTGTCAGCGGAGTCAGAGAGTGGAGCGAGTGTCAGAGAGTGTCAGAGAGTTTCTGAGAGTCTCAGAGAGTGTCAAAGAGTTTCAGAGAGTGTCAGAGAGCTTCAGAGAGTGTGACAGAGTTTCAGAGAGTTTCAGAGAGCTTCAATGTGTTTCAGAGAGTGTCAGAAAGTTTCAGAGAGTGCCAGAGAGTTTCTGAGAGTGTCTGAGAGAGTCATAGAGTTTCTGAGAGTTTGTGAGTTTGTCAGAGAGTGTCAGAGATTGTCCGAGAGTGTCAGAGAGTATCAGAGAGTGTCAGAGAGTGTCAGGGATTGTCAGAGAGTGTCAGGAAGTTTCTGAAAGTGTCAGATAGTGTCAAAGAGTTTCAGAAAGTGTCAGAGAGTGTCAGAGAGTGTCTGAGAGTGTCAGAGAGTTTCAGAGCGTGTCAGAGATTGTCAGAGAGTTTCAGAGAGTGTCAGAGAGTTTCTGACAGTTTCTGAGTTTGTCAGAGAGTGTCAGAGAGTGTCAGAGATTTTCAGAGAGTGTCACAGAGTGTCAGAGAGTGTCAGAGACTTTCAGAGAGTTTCTGAGAGTTTCTGAGAGTTTCAGAGAGTTTCAGAATGTTTCAGAGAGTGGCAGAGCCTGTCAGAGAGTTTCAGAGAGTGTCACAGGGTGTCAGACAGTTTGAGAGAGCTTCAGAGAGTGTCAGAGAGTGTCAGAGAGTGTCAGAGAGTTTCAGAAAGTGTCAGAGAGTGTCAGAGAGTTTCAGAGATTTTCAGAGAGTGTCAGAGAGTATCCGCGAGTGTCTGAGAGATTCAGAGAGTGTCAGAGAGTTTCAGAGAGTTTCAGAGAGTGTCTGAGAGAGTCAGAGAGAGTCAGAGAGTTTCTGAGCGTTTGTGAGCTTGTCAGAGAGTGTCAGAGATTGTCCGAGAGTGTCAGAGAGTGTCAGAGAGTGTCAGAAAGTTTCAGAAAGTATCAGATCGTGTCAGAGAGATTCAGAAAGTGTCAGAGAGTTTCAGAGTGTGTCTGAGAGTGTCAGAGAGTGTCAGAGAGTTTCAGAAAGTGTGAGAGAGTGTCAGAGAGTTTCAGAGAGTTTCAGAGGGTGCCAGAGGGTTTCAGAGAGTTTCAGAGCGTGTCAGAGAGTTTCAGATAGCTTCAGAGAGTTTCAGAGAGTGTCAGAGCCTGTCAGAGAGTTTCAGATAGCTTCAGAGACTTTCAGAGAGTGTCAGAGCCTGTCAGAGAGTGTCAGAGAGTTTCAGAGAGTTTCAGAGAGTGCCAGAGAGCTTCAGAGATATTCAGAGAGCGTCAGAGATTGTCAGAGAGTTTCAGAGAGTGTCAGAGAGTGTCAGAGACTGTCTGAGAGATTCAGAGAGTGTCACAGAGTGTCAGAGAGTTACAGAGAGTGTCACAGAGCTTCAGTGAGAGTCAGAGTGTTTCAGAGAGTGTCAGAGAGTGTCAGAGAGTGTCAGAGATTTTCAGAGAGTGTCACAGAGTGTCAGTGAGTGTCAGAGAGTATCAGAGAGAGTCAGCGAGAATCAGAGAGTGTCAGCGAGTGTCAGAGAGTGTCAGAGAGTTTCAGAGAGTGTCAGAAAGTGTCAGAGAGTTTCAGAGAGTGTCACAGAGTGTCAGTGAGTGTCAGATAGTTTCAGAGAGTGTCAGATAGTGTCAGTGAGTGTTAGAGAGTATCAGAGACTTTCAGTGAGAGTCAGAGAGTGTCATCGAGTGTCATAGAGTGTCACAGAGTTTCTGAGAGTTTCTGTGTTTGTCGGAGAGTGTCAGAGAGTGTCAGAGAGTTTCAGAGAGTGTCACAGAGTGTCAGAGAGTTTCAGCGATTTTCTGAGAGCTTCAGAAAGTGTCAGATAGTATCAGAGAGTTTCAGAAAGTGTCAGAGAGTGTCAGAGAGTGTCAAAGAGTGTCAGAGAGTGTCAGAGAGTTTCAGAGAGTTTCAGAGAGTGCCACAGAGCTTCAGAGATATTCAGAGAGCGTCAGAGATTGTCAGAGAGTTTCAGAGAGTGTCAGAGAGTGTCAGAGACTGTCTGAGAGATTCAGAGAGTGTCACAGAGTGTCAGAGAGTTTTGGAGAGTGTCACAGAGTGTCATAGAGTGTCCGAGAGTTTCAGAGAGTTTCAGACAGCTTCTGAGAGTGTCAGAGAGTGTCAGAGAGTGTCAAAGAGTGTCAGAAATTTTCAGAAAGTGTCAGATAGTGTCAGAGAGTTTCAGAAAGAGTCACAGAGTGTCAAACAGTGTCAAAGAGTTTGAGAGAGTGTCAGAGAGTGTCAGAGAGTTTCAGAGAGTGTCAGACAGTATCTGAGAGTGTCAGAGAGTGCCGAAGAGTTTCAGAGAGTGTCAGAGCGTGTCAGAGAGTTTCAGAAAGTGTCAGAGAGTGTCAGAGATTGTCAAAAAGTTTCAGAAAGTGTCAGATAGTGTCAGAGATTTTCAGAGCGTGTCAGAGATTGTCAGAGATTATCAGAAAGTTTCAGAGACTGCCAGAGAGTTTCAGAGAGTGTCAGATAATGTCAGAGAGTGTCTGAGAGTTTCAGAGAGTGTCAGAGAGTTTCAGAGAGTTTCAGAGAGTTTCTGAGAGTTTCTGAGTTCGTCAGAGAGTGTCAGAGACTTTCAGAGAGTTTCTGAGTGTTTCTGAGAGTTTCAGAGAGTTTCAGAGAGCTTCAGAGAGTTTCAGAGAGTGTCAGAGCCTGTCAGAGAGTTTCAGATAGCTTCAGAGACTTTCAGAGAGTGTCAGAGCCTGTCAGAGAGTTTCAGAGAATGTCACGGGGTGTCACAGAGTTTCAGAGAGCTTCAGGGAGTGTCAGAGAGTGTGAGAGAGTGTCAGAGAGTTTCAGTCAGTTTCAGAGAGTGTCAGAGAGTTTCAGAGAGAGTCAGACACTGTCTGAGAGTGTCAAAGAGTGTCAAAGTGTTTCAGAGATTGTCAGAAAGAGTCAGAGAGTTTCTGAGAGTTTGTGAGTTTGTCAGAGAGTGTCAGAGATTGTCCGAGAGTGTCAGAGAGTGTCAGAGAGTGTCAGAAAGTTTCAGAAGTGTCAGATAGTGTCAGAGAGATTCAGAAAGTGTCAGAGAGTGTCAGAGAGTGGCTGAGAGTGTCAGAGAGTGTCAGAGAGTTTCAGAGTGTGTCAGAGATTGTCAGAGAGTATCGGAGAGTTTCAGAGAGTGTCAGAGAGTTTCAGAGAGTGTCAGTGAATGTCAGAGAGTGTCTGAGAGTTTCAGACAGTGTCAGATAGTTTCAGAGAGTGTCAGAGAGTTTCTGAGAGTTTCTGAGTTTGTCAGAGTTTGTCAGAGAGTGTCAGAGAGTGTCAGAGACTTTCAGAGATTGTCTGAGAGTTTCTGAGAGTTTCAGAGAGTTTCGGAGACTTTCAGAGAGCTTCAGAGAGTTTCAGAGAGTGTCAGAGTCTGTCAGAGTGTTTCAGAGAATGACACAGTGTGCCAGATAGTTTCAGAGTGCTTCAGAGAGTGTAAGAGGGTGTCAGAGAGTGTCAGAGAGTTTCAGTCAGTTTCAGAGAGGGTCAGAGAGTTTCAGAGAGATTCAGACAGTGGCTGAGAATATCAAAGAGTGTCAGAAAGTTTCAGATAGTGTCAGTGAGTGTCGGAGAGTTTCCGAGAGTGTCAGAGAGTTTCTGAGAGTTTCTGCGTTTGTCGGAGAGTGTCAGAGACATTCAGAGGGCAATGAGATTTTCTGAGTGTGTCAGAGAGTGTCAGAGAGTTTCAGAGAGTGTCAGAGATTTTCAGAGAGTGTCACAGAGTGTCAGAGAGTGTCAGAGAGTGTCAGAGAATGTCAGAGAGTTTCAGAGAGTGTCTCATAGTGTCAGTGAGTGTCAGAGATTTTCAGAGAGTGTCTGAGAGTTTCAGAGAGTATCAGAGAGTTTCAGAGAGTGTCAGAGAATGTCACAGAGTGTCTGAGAGTTTCAGAGAGTGTCAGAGAGTTTCAGAGAGTGTCAGAGAGTTTCTGAGAGTTTCTGAGTTCGTCAGAGAGTGTCAGAGAGTTTCAGAGAGTGTCACAGAGCGTCAGTGAGAGTCAGAGAGTTTCAGAGAGTGTCAGAGAGTGTCAGAGAGTGTCAGAGAGTTTCAGAGAGTGTCACAGAGTGTCAGTGAATGTCAGAGAGTATCAGAGAGGGTCAGCGAGAATCAGAGAGTGTCAGCGAGTGTCAGAGATTTTCAGAGACTTTCAGAGAGTGTCAGAGTGTGCCTGAGAGTTTCTGACAGATTCTGAGTGTGTCGGAGAGTGTCAGAGAGTGTCAGAGCGTTTCAGAGAGTGTCAGAGATTTTCAGAGAGTTTCAGAGATCTTCAGAGAGTGTCAGGGAGTGCCACAAAGTTTCAGAGAGTGTCACAGAGTGTCAGAGAGCTTCAGAGAGATTCAGAGAGTGTCAGGGAGTGTCAGAGGGTGTCAGAGAATTTCAGAGAGTGTCAGAGAGTTTCGGGGAGTGTCAGACAGTATCTGAGAGTGTCAGAGAGTGCCGAAGAGTTTCAGAGAGTGTCAGAGTGTCAGAGAGTTTCAGAGAGTGTCACAGAGCTTCAGTGAGAGTCAGAGTGTTTCAGAGAGTGTCAGAGAGTGTCAGAGAGTGTCAGAGAGTTTCAGAGAGTGTCACAGAGTGTCAGTGAGTGTCAGAGAGTATCAGAGAGAGTCAGCGAGAATCAGAGAGTGTCAGCGAGTGTCAGAGAGTGTCAGAGAGTTTCAGAGAGTGTCAGATAGTTTCAGAGAGTGTCAGATAGTGTCAGTGAGTGTTAGAGAGTATCAGAGACTTTCAGTGAGAGTCAGAGAGTGTCATCGAGTGTCATAGAGTGTCACAGAGTTTCTGAGAGTTTCTGTGTTTGTTGGAGAGTGTCAGAGAGTGTCAGAGAGTGTCAGAAAGTGTCAGAGAGTTTCAGAGAGTGTCACAGAGTGTCAGTGAGTGTCAGATAGTTTCAGAGAGTGTCAGATAGTGTCAGAGAGTTTCAGAGAGTGTCACAGAGTGTCAGTGAGTGTCAGATAGTTTCAGAGAGTGTCAGATAGTGTCAGTGAGTGTTAGAGAGTATCAGAGACTTTCAGTGAGAGTCAGAGAGTGTCATCGAGTGTCATAGAGTGTCACAGAGTTTCTGAGAGTTTCTGTGTTTGTCGGAGAGTGTCAGAGAGTGTCAGAGAGTTTCAGAGAGTGTCACAGAGTGTCACAGAGTGTCAGAGAGTTTCAGCGATTTTCTGAGAGCTTCAGAAAGTGTCAGATAGTATCAGAGAGTTTCAGAAAGTGTCAGAGAGTGTCAGAGAGTGTCAAAGAGTGTCAGAGAGTGTCAGAGAGTTTCAGAGAGTTTCAGAGAGTGCCAGAGAGCTTCAGAGATATTCAGAGAGCGTCAGAGATTGTCAGAGAGTTTCAGAGAGTGTCAGAGAGTGTCAGAGACTGTCTGAGAGATTCAGAGAGTGTCACAGAGTGTCAGAGAGTTTTGGAGAGTGTCACAGAGTGTCATAGAGTGTCCGAGAGTTTCAGAGAGTTTCAGACAGCTTCTGAGAGTGTCAGAGAGTGTCAGAGAGTGTCAAAGAGTGTCAGAAATTTTCAGAAAGTGTCAGATAGTGTCAGAAAGTTTCAGAAAGAGTCACAGAGTGTCAAACAGTGTCAAAGAGTTTGAGAGAGTGTCAGAGAGTGTCAGAGAGTTTCAGAGAGTGTCAGACAGTATCTGAGAGTGTCAGAGAGTGCCGAAGAGTTTCAGAGAGTGTCAGAGCGTGTCAGAGAGTTTCAGAAAGTGTCAGAGAGTGTCAGAGATTGTCAGAAAGTTTCAGAAAGTGTCAGATAGTGTCAGAGATTTTCAGAGCGTGTCAGAGATTGTCAGAGATTATCAGAAAGTTTCAGAGACTGCCAGAGAGTTTCAGAGAGTGTCAGATAATGTCAGAGAGTGTCTGAGAGTTTCAGAGAGTGTCAGAGAGTTTCAGAGAGTTTCAGAGAGTTTCTGAGAGTTTCTGAGTTCGTCAGAGAGTGTCAGAGACTTTCAGAGAGTTTCTGAGTGTTTCTGAGAGTTTCAGAGAGTTTCAGAGAGCTTCAGAGAGTTTCAGAGAGTGTCAGAGCCTGTCAGAGAGTTTCAGATAGCTTCAGAGACTTTCAGAGAGTGTCAGAGCCTGTCAGAGAGTTTCAGAGAATGTCACGGGGTGTCACAGAGTTTCAGAGAGCTTCAGGGAGTGTCAGAGAGTGTGAGAGAGTGTCAGAGAGTTTCAGTCAGTTTCAGAGAGTGTCAGAGAGTTTCAGAGAGAGTCAGACACTGTCTGAGAGTGTCAAAGAGTGTCAAAGTGTTTCAGAGATTGTCAGAAAGAGTCAGAGAGTTTCTGAGAGTTTGTGAGTTTGTCAGAGAGTGTCAGAGATTGTCCGAGAGTGTCAGAGAGTGTCAGAGAGTGTCAGAAAGTTTCAGAAAGTGTCAGATAGTGTCAGAGAGATTCAGAAAGTGTCAGAGAGTGTCAGAGAGTTTCAGAGTGTGTCAGAGATTGTCAGAGAGTATCGGAGAGTTTCAGAGAGTGTCAGAGAGTTTCAGAGAGTGTCAGTGAATGTCAGAGAGTGTCTGAGAGTTTCAGACAGTGTCAGATAGTTTCAGAGAGTGTCAGAGAGTTTCTGAGAGTTTCTGAGTTTGTCAGAGTTTGTCAGAGAGTGTCAGAGAGTGTCAGAGACTTTCAGAGAGTGTCTGAGAGTTTCTGAGAGTTTCAGAGAGTTTCGGAGACTTTCAGAGAGCTTCAGAGAGTTTCAGAGAGTGTCAGAGTCTGTCAGAGTGTTTCAGAGAATGACACAGTGTGCCAGATAGTTTCAGAGTGCTTCAGAGAGTGTAAGAGGGCGTCAGAGAGTGTCAGAGAGTTTCAGTCAGTTTCAGAGAGGGTCAGAGAGTTTCAGAGAGATTCAGACAGTGTCTGAGAGTATCAAAGAGTGTCAGAAAGTTTCAGATAGTGTCAGTGAGTGTCGGAGAGTTTCCGAGAGTGTCAGAGAGTTTCTGAGAGTTTCTGCGTTTGTCAGAGAGTGTCAGAGATTGTCCGAGAGTGTCAGAGAGTGTCAGAGAGTGTCAGAAAGTTTCAGAAAGTGTCAGATAGTGTCAGAGAGATTCAGAAAGTGTCAGAGAGTGTCAGAGAGTTTCAGAGTGTGTCAGAGATTGTCAGAGAGTATCGGAGAGTTTCAGAGAGTGTCAGAGAGTTTCAGAGAGTGTCAGTGAATGTCAGAGAGTGTCTGAGAGTTTCAGACAGTGTCAGATAGTTTCAGAGAGTGTCAGAGAGTTTCTGAGAGTTTCTGAGTTTGTCAGAGTTTGTCAGAGAGTGTCAGAGAGTGTCAGAGACTTTCAGAGAGTGTCTGAGAGTTTCTGAGAGTTTCAGAGAGTTTCGGAGACTTTCAGAGAGCTTCAGAGAGTTTCAGAGAGTGTCAGAGTCTGTCAGAGTGTTTCAGAGAATGACACAGTGTGCCAGATAGTTTCAGAGTGCTTCAGAGAGTGTAAGAGGGCGTCAGAGAGTGTCAGAGAGTTTCAGTCAGTTTCAGAGAGGGTCAGAGAGTTTCAGAGAGATTCAGACAGTGTCTGAGAGTATCAAAGAGTGTCAGAAAGTTTCAGATAGTGTCAGTGAGTGTCGGAGAGTTTCCGAGAGTGTCAGAGAGTTTCTGAGAGTTTCTGCGTTTGTCGGAGAGTGTCAGAGACATTCAGAGGGCAATGAGATTTTCTGAGTGTGTCAGAGAGTGTCAGAGAGTTTCAGAGAGTGTCAGAGAGTTTCTGAGAGTTTCTGAGTTCGTCAGAGAGTGTCAGAGACTTTCAGAGAGTTTCTGAGTGTTTCTGAGAGTTTCAGAGAGTTTCAGAGAGCTTCAGAGAGTTTCAGAGAGTGTCAGAGCCTGTCAGAGAGTTTCAGATAGCTTCAGAGACTTTCAGAGAGTGTCAGAGCCTGTCAGAGAGTTTCAGAGAATGTCACGGGGTGTCACAGAGTTTCAGAGAGCTTCAGGGAGTGTCAGAGAGTGTGAGAGAGTGTCAGAGAGTTTCAGTCAGTTTCAGAGAGTGTCAGAGAGTTTCAGAGAGAGTCAGACACTGTCTGAGAGTGTCAAAGAGTGTCAAAGTGTTTCAGAGATTGTCAGAAAGAGTCAGAGAGTTTCTGAGAGTTTGTGAGTTTGTCAGAGAGTGTCAGAGATTGTCCGAGAGTGTCAGAGAGTGTCAGAGAGTGTCAGAAAGTTTCAGAAAGTGTCAGATAGTGTCAGAGAGATTCAGAAAGTGTCAGAGAGTGTCAGAGAGTTTCAGAGTGTGTCAGAGATTGTCAGAGAGTATCGGAGAGTTTCAGAGAGTGTCAGAGAGTTTCAGAGAGTGTCAGTGAATGTCAGAGAGTGTCTGAGAGTTTCAGACAGTGTCAGATAGTTTCAGAGAGTGTCAGAGAGTTTCTGAGAGTTTCTGAGTTTGTCAGAGTTTGTCAGAGAGTGTCAGAGAGTGTCAGAGACTTTCAGAGAGTGTCTGAGAGTTTCTGAGAGTTTCAGAGAGTTTCGGAGACTTTCAGAGAGCTTCAGAGAGTTTCAGAGAGTGTCAGAGTCTGTCAGAGTGTTTCAGAGAATGACACAGTGTGCCAGATAGTTTCAGAGTGCTTCAGAGAGTGTAAGAGGGCGTCAGAGAGTGTCAGAGAGTTTCAGTCAGTTTCAGAGAGGGTCAGAGAGTTTCAGAGAGATTCAGACAGTGTCTGAGAGTATCAAAGAGTGTCAGAAAGTTTCAGATAGTGTCAGTGAGTGTCGGAGAGTTTCCGAGAGTGTCAGAGAGTTTCTGAGAGTTTCTGCGTTTGTCGGAGAGTGTCAGAGACATTCAGAGGGCAATGAGATTTTCTGAGTGTGTCAGAGAGTGTCAGAGAGTTTCAGAGAGTGTCAGAGATTTTCAGAGAGTGTCACAGAGTGTCAGAGAGTGTCAGAGAGTGTCAGAGAATGTCAGAGAGTTTCAGAGAGTGTCTCATAGTGTCAGTGAGTGTCAGAGATTTTCAGAGAGTGTCTGAGAGTTTCAGAGAGTATCAGAGAGTTTCAGAGAGTGTCAGAGAATGTCACAGAGTGTCTGAGAGTTTCAGAGAGTGTCAGAGAGTTTCAGAGAGTGTCAGAGAGTTTCTGAGAGTTTCTGAGTTCGTCAGAGAGTGTCAGAGAGTTTCAGAGAGTTTCAGAGAGTGTCAGAGAGTGTCAGAGAGTGTCAGAGAGTTTCAGAGAGTGTCACAGAGTGTCAGTGAATGTCAGAGAGTATCAGAGAGGGTCAGCGAGAATCAGAGAGTGTCAGCGAGTGTCAGAGATTTTCAGAGACTTTCAGAGAGTGTCAGAGTGTGCCTGAGAGTTTCTGACAGTTTCTGAGTGTGTCGGAGAGTGTCAGAGAGTGTCAGAGCGTTTCAGAGAGTGTCAGAGATTTTCAGAGAGTTTCAGAGATCTTCAGAGAGTGTCAGGGAGTGCCACAAAGTTTCAGAGAGTGTCACAGAGTGTCAGAGAGCTTCAGAGAGATTCAGAGAGTGTCAGGGAGTGTCAGAGGGTGTCAGAGAATTTCAGAGAGTGTCAGAGAGTTTCGGGGAGTGTCAGACAGTATCTGAGAGTGTCAGAGAGTGCCGAAGAGTTTCAGAGAGTTTCAGAGTGTCAGAGAGTTTCAGAGAGTGTCACAGAGCTTCAGTGAGAGTCAGAGTGTTTCAGAGAGTGTCAGAGACTGTCAGAGAGTGTCAGAGAGTTTCAGAGAGTGTCACAGAGTGTCAGTGAGTGTCAGAGAGTATCAGAGAGAGTCAGCGAGAATCAGAGAGTGTCAGCGAGTGTCAGAGAGTGTCAGAGAGTTTCAGAGAGTGTCAGATAGTTTCAGAGAGTGTCAGATAGTGTCAGTGAGTGTTAGAGAGTATCAGAGACTTTCAGTGAGAGTCAGAGAGTGTCATCGAGTGTCATAGAGTGTCACAGAGTTTCTGAGAGTTTCTGTGTTTGTCGGAGAGTGTCAGAGAGTGTCAGAGAGTTTCAGAGAGTGTCACAGAGTGTCACAGAGTGTCAGAGAGTTTCAGCGATTTTCTGAGAGCTTCAGAAAGTGTCAGATATTATCAGAGAGTTTCAGAAAGTGTCAGAGAGTGTCAGAGAGTGTCAAAGAGTGTCAGAGAGTGTCAGAGAGTTTCAGAGAGTTTCAGAGAGTGCCAGAGAGCTTCAGAGATATTCAGAGAGCGTCAGAGATTGTCAGAGAGTTTCAGAGAGTGTCAGAGAGTGTCAGAGACTGTCTGAGAGATTCAGAGAGTGTCACAGAGTGTCAGAGAGTTTTGGAGAGTGTCACAGAGTGTCATAGAGTGTCCGAGAGTTTCAGAGAGTTTCAGACAGCTTCTGAGAGTGTCAGAGAGTGTCAGAGAGTGTCAAAGAGTGTCAGAAATTTTCAGAAAGTGTCAGATAGTGTCAGAGAGTTTCAGAAAGAGTCACAGAGTGTCAAACAGTGTCAAAGAGTTTGAGAGAGTGTCAGAGAGTGTCAGAGAGTTTCAGAGAGTGTCAGACAGTATCTGAGAGTGTCAGAGAGTGCCGAAGAGTTTCAGAGAGTGTCAGAGCGTGTCAGAGAGTTTCAGAAAGTGTCAGAGAGTGTCAGAGATTGTCAGAAGGTTTCAGAAAGTGTCAGATAGTGTCAGAGATTTTCAGAAAGTGTCTGAGAGTGTCAGACAGTGTCTGAGAGTGTCAGAGAGTTTCAGAGAGATTCAGAGAGTGTCAGAAAGATTCAGAGAGTGTCAGAGAATTTCAGAGAGTTTCAGAGAGTTTCAGAGAGTGTCAGGGAGTGTCAGAGAGTGTCAGAGAGTGTCAGAGAGTTTCGGAGAGTTTCAGAGAGAGTCAGACAGTGTCTGAGAGTGTCCGAGAGTGTAAAAGAGTTTCAGAGACTGTCAGAGAGTGTCAGAGAGGTTCAGATAGTGTCAGAGAGTTTCAGAGTCTCTCCGAGAGTGTCAGAGAGTGCCTGAGAGTTTCTGACAGTTTCTGAGTTTGTCGGAGAGTGTCAGAGAGTGTCAGAGTGTTTCAGAGAGTGTCACAGAGTTTCAGAGAGTGTCGGAGATTTTCAGAGAGTTTCAGAGATCTTCAGAGATTGTCAGAGAGCGCCAGAAAGATTCAGAGAGTGTCACAGAGTGTCAGAGAGCTTCAGAGAGATTCAGAGAGTGTCGGGGAGTGTCAGAGAGTTGCAGAGTGTGTCAGATAGTGTCAGTGAGTGTCAGAGAGTATCAGAGAGTGTCAGCGAGAGTCAGAGAATGTCAGAGAGTTTCAGAGAGTGTCAGAGAGCTTCTGAGAGTTTCTGCGTTTGTCAGAGAGTGTCAGAGACATTCAGAGGGCACTGAGATATTCTGAGATTGTCAGAGAGTGTCAGAGAGTTTCAGAGAGTGTCAGAGAGTTTCAGAGAGTGTCACAGAGTGTCAGTGAGTGTCAGAGAGTATCAGAGAGTGTCAGCGAGAATCAGAGAGTGTCAGCGAGAGTCGGAGAGTGTCAGAGAGTTTCAGAGAGTGTCAGAAAGTGTCAGAGAGTGTCAGAGAGTTTCAGAGAGTGTCACAGGGTGTCAGTGAGTGTCAGAGAGTTTCAGAGAGTGTCAGATAGTGTCAGTGAGTGTTAGAGAGTATCAGAAACATTCAGTGAGAGTCAGAGAGTGTCATCGAGTGTCAGAGAGTGTCACAGAGTTTCTGAGAGTTTCTGAGTTTGTCGGAGAGTGTCAGAGAGTGTCAGAGAGTTTCAGAGAGTGTCACAGAGTGTCACAGAGTGTCAGAGAGTTTCAGCGATTTTCTGAGAGCTTCAGAAAGTGTCAGATAGTATCAGAGAGTTTCAGAAAGTGTTAGAGAGTGTCAGAGAGTGTCAGAGAGTGTCAAAGAGTGTCAGAGAGTGTCAGAGAGTTTCAGAGAGTTTCAGAGAGTGCCAGAGAGCTTCAGAGATATTCAGAGAGCGTCAGAGATTGTCAGAGAGTTTCAGAGAGTGTCAGAGAGTGTCAGAGACTGTCTGAAAGATTCAGAGAGTGTCACAGAGTGTCAGAGAGTTTTGGAGAGTGTCACAGAGTGTCCGAGAGTGTCCGAGAGTTTCAGAGAGTTTCAGACAGCTTCTGAGAATGTCAGAGAGTGTCAGAGAGTGTCAAAGAGTGCCAGAAATTTTCAGAAAGTGTCAGATAGTGTCAGAGAGTTTCAGAAAGAGTCAGAGGGTGTCAAACAGTGTCAAAGAGTTTCAGAGAGTGTCAGAGAGTGTCAGAGAGTTTCAGAGAGTGTCAGACAGTATCAGAGAGTATCAGAGAGTGCCGAAGAGTTTCAGAGAGTGTCAGAGCGTGTCAGAGAGTTTCAGAAAGTGTCAGAGAGTGTCAGAGATTGTCAGAAAGTTTCAGAAAGTGTCAGATAGTGTCAGAGATTTTCAGAAAGTGTCAGAGAGTGTCAGAGAGTGTCTGAGAGTGTCAGACAGTGTCTGAGAGTGTCAGAGAGTTTCAGAGAGATTCAGAGAGTGTCAGAAACTTTCAGAGAGTGTCAGAGAATTTCAGAGAGTTTCAGAGAGTTTCAGAGAGTGTCACGGAGTGTCAGAGAGTGTCAGAGAGTTTCGGAGAGTTTCAGAGAGAGTCAGACAGTGTCTGAGAGTGTCCGAGAGTGTAAAAGAGTTTCAGAGACTGTCAGAGAGTGTCAGAGAGTGTCAGAGAGGTTCAGATAGTGTCAGAGAGTTTCAGAGTCTTTCTGAGAGTGTCAGCGTGTGCCTGAGAGTTTCTGACAGTTTCTGAGTTTGTCGGAGAGTGTCAGAGAGTGTCAGAGTGTTTCAGACAGTGTCACAGAGTTTCAGAGAGTGTCAGAGATTTTCAGAGAGTTTCAGAGATCTTCAGAGATTGTCAGAGAGCGCCAGAAAGATTCAGAGAGTGTCACAGAGTGTCAGAGAGCTTCAGAGAGATTCAGAGAGTGTCGGGGAGTGTCAGAGTGTTGCAGAGAGTGTCAGATAGTGTCAGTGAGTGTCAGAGAGTATCAGAGAGTGTCAGCGAGAGTCAGAGAATGTCAGAGAGTTTCAGAGAGTGTCAGAGAGTTTCTGAGAGTTTCTGCGTTTGTCAGAGAGATTCAGAGACATTCAGAGGGCACTGAGATATTCTGAGTTTGTCAGAGAGTGTCAGAGAGTTTCAGAGAGTGTCAGAGAGTTTCAGAGAGTGTCACAGAGTGTCAGTGAGTGTCAGAGATTATCAGAGAGTGTCAGCGAGAATCAGAGAGTGTCAGCGAGTGTCAGAGAGTGTCAGAGAGTTTCAGAGAGTGTCAGAAAGTGTCATTGAGTGTCAGAGAGTTTCAGAGAGTGCCACAGAGTGTCAGTGAGTGTCAGAGAGTTTCAGAGAGTGTCAGATAGTGTCAGTGAGTGTTAGAGAGTATCAGAAACTTTCAGTGAGAGTCAGAGAGTGTCATCGAGTGTCAGAGAGTGTCACAGAGTTTCTGAGAGTTTCTGAGTTTGTCGGAGAGTGTCAGAGAGTGTCAGAGAGCTTCAGAGAGTGTCACAGAGTGTCAGAGAGTGTCAGAGAGTTTCAGCGATTTTCTGGGAGCTTCAGAAAGTGTCAGATAGCATCATAGAGTTTCAGAAAGTGTCAGAGAGTGTCAGAGAGTATCTGAGAGTGTCAGAGAGTGTCAGAGAGTTTCAGAGAGTGCCAGAGAGCTTCAGAGAGATTCACAGAGCGTCAGAGATTGTCAGAGAGTTTCAGAGAGTGTCAGAGAGTGTCAGAGACTGTCTGAGAGATTCAGAGAGTGTCAGAGAGTTTTGGAGAGTGTCACAGAGTGTCAGAGAGTGTCCGAGAGTTTCAGACAGCTTCTGAGAGTGTCAGAGAGTGTCAGAGAGTGTCAAGGAGTGTCAGAAATTTTCAGAAAGTGTCAGAGAGTTTCAGAAAGAGTCACAGAGTGTCAAACAGTGTCAAAGAGTTTCAGAGAGTGTCAGAGAGAGTCAGAGAGTTTCAGACAGTATCTGAGAGTGTCAGAGAGTGCCGAAGAGTTTCAGAGAGTGTCAGAGCGTGTCAGAGAGTTTCAGAAAGTGTCAGAGAGTGTCAGAGAGTTTCAGAGAGTGTCAGGGAGTGTCAGAGAGTGTCAGAGAGTTTCGGAGAGTTTCAGAGAGAGTCAGACAGTGTCTGAGAGTGTCCGAGAGTGTAAAAGAGTTTCAGAGACTGTCAGAGAGTGTCAGAGAGTGTCAGAGAGGTTCAGATAGTGTCAGAGAGTTTCAGAGACTTTCTGAGAGTGTTAGAGAGTGCCTGAGACTTTCTGACAGTTTCTGAGTTTGTCGGAGAGTGTCAGAGAGTGTCAGAGTGTTTCAGAGAGTGTCACAGAGTTTCAGAGAGTGTCAGAGATTTTCAAAGAGTTTCAGAGATCTTCAGAGATTGTCAATGAGCGCCAGAAAGATTCAGAGAGTGTCACAGAGTGTCAGAGAGCTTCAGAGAGATTCAGAGAGTGTCGGGGAGTGTCAGAGAGTGTCAAAAAACTTCAGAGAGTGTCAGAGAGTTTCAGAGAGTGTCAGACAGTATCTGAGAGTATCAGAGAGTGCCGAAGAGTTTCAGAGAGTGTCAGAGAGTGTCAGAGAGTTTCAGAGAGTGTCACAGAGCGTCAGTGAGAGTCAGAGAGTTTCAGCGAGTGTCAGAGAGTGTCAGAGAGTTTCAGAGAGTGTCAGAAAGTGTCAGAGAGTGTCAGAGAGTTTCAGAGAGTGTCACAGATTGTCAGTGAGTGTCAGAGAGTTTCAGTGAGAGTCAGAGAGTGTCATCGAGTGTCAGAGAGTGTCACAGAGTTTCTGAGAGTTTCTGAGTTTGTCGGAGAGTGTCAGAGAGTGTCAGAGAGTTTCAGAGAGTGTCACAGAGTGTCAGAGAGTTTCAGAAAGTGTCAGAGAGAGTCAGAGAGTGTGCCAGTGTGTCAAAGTGTGTCAGAAAATTTCAGAAATTGTCAGATAGTGTCAGAGAGTTTCAGAAAGAGTCAGAGAGTGTCAAACAGTGTCAAAGAGTTTCAGAGAGTGTCAGAGAGTGTAAGAGAGTTTCAGAAAGTGTCAGAGAGAGTCAGAGAGTGTCTGAGAGTGTCAGAGATTGGCTGAGAGTGTCCGAGAGTTTCAGAGAGTTTCAGAGAGTGTCCGAAAGTTTCAGAGAGTGTCAGAGAGTTTCAGAGAGTTTCAGAGAGTTTCAGAGAGTGTCAGGGAGTGTCAGAGAGTGTCAGAGAGTTTCGGAGTGTTTCAGAGAGAGTCAGACAGTGTCTGAGAGTGTCCGAGAGTGTAAAAGAGTTTCAGAGTGTAAGAGAGTGTCAGAGAGGTTCAGATAGTGTCAGCGAGTTTCAGAGACTTTCTGAGAGTGTCAGAGAGTGCCTGAGAGTTTCTGACAGTTTCTGAGTTTGTCGGAGAGTGTCAGAGAGTGTCAGAGTGTTTCAGAGAGTTTCAGAGATCTTCAGAGAGTGTCAGAGTGTGCCAGAAAGCTTCAGAGAGTGTCACAGAGTGTAAGAGAGCTTCAGAGAGATTCAGAGAGTGTTGGGGAGTGTCAGAGGGTGTCAAAGAACTTCAGAGAGTGTCAGAGAGTTTCAGAGAGTGTCAGACAGTATCTGAGAGTGTCAGAGAGTGCCGAAGAGTTTCAGAGAGTGTTAGAGAGTGTCAGAGAGTTTCAGAGAGTGTCACAGAGCGTCAGTGAGAGTCAGAGAGGTTCAGAGAGTGTCAGAGAGTGTCAGAGAGTTTCAGAGAGTGTCACAGAGTGTCAGTGAATGTCAGAGAGTATCAGAGAGGGTCAGCGAGAATCAGAGAGTGTCAGCGAGTGTCAGAGAGTTTCAGAGACTTTCTGAGAGTGTCAGAGAGTGCCTGAGAGTTTCTGACAGTTTCTGAGTGTGTCAGAGAGTGTCAGAGAGTGTCAGAGTGTTTCAGAGAGTTTCAGAGATTTTCAGAGAGTTTCAGAGATCTTCAGAGAGTGTCAGAGAGTGCCAAAAAGTTTCAGAGAGTGTCACAGAGTGTCAGAGAGCTTCAGAGAGATTCAGAGAGTGTCAGAGGGTGTCAGAGAATTTCAGAGAGTGTCAGAGGGTGCCGAAGAGTTTCAGAGAGTGTCAGAGTGTCAGAGAGCTTCAGAGAGTGTCACAGAGATTCAGTGAGAGTCAGCGTGTTTCAGAGAGTGTCAGAGAGTGTCAGAGCGTGTCTGAGAGTTTCAGAGAGTGTCACAGAGTGTCAGTGAGTGTCAGAGAGTGTCAGAGAGTATCAGAGAGTGTCAGCGAGAATCAGAGAGTGTCAGTGAGTGTCAGAGAGTGTCAGAGAGTTTCAGAGAGTGTCAGAAAGTGTCACAGAGTGTCAGTGAGTGTCAGAGAGTTTCAGAGAGTGTCAGATAGTGTCAGTGAGTGTTCGAGAGGATCAGAGACTTTCAGTGAGAGTCAGAGAGTGTCATCGAGTGTCAGAGAGTGTCACAGAGTTTCTGAGAGTTTCTGAGAGTTTCAGAGTTTGTCGGAGAGTGTCAGAAAGTGTCAGAGAGTTTCAGAGAGTGTCACAGAGTGTCAGAGTGTCAGAGAGTTTCAGAGATTTTCTGAGAGTTTCAGAAAGTGTCAGATAGTATCAAAGAGTTTCAGAAAGTGTCAGAGAGTGTCAGAGAATTTCAGAGAGTTTCAGAGAGTGTCAGAGAGTGTCAGAGACTGTCTGAGAGATTCAGAGAGTGTCACAGAGTGTCAGAGAGTTTTGGAGATTGTCACAGAGTGTCAGAGAGTCTCAGAGAGTGTCTGAGAGTTTCAGAGAGCTTCTGAGAGTGTCAGAGAGTGTCAAAGAGTGTCAGAAATTTTCAGAAAGTGTCAGATAGTGTCAGAGAGTTTCAGAAAGAGTCAGAGAGTGTCAAACAGTGTCAAAGAGTTTGAGAGAGTGTCAGAGAGTGTCAGAGAGTTTCAGAGAGTGTCAGAGAGTCTCAGAGACATTCTGAGAGTACCAGAGAGTGTCAGAGAGTGTCTGAGAGTGTCAGAGAGTGTCTGAGTGTGTCAGAGAGTTTCAGAGAGTTTCAGAGAGTGTCAGAAAGTTTCAGAGAGTGTCAGAGAGTGTCAGAGAGTTTCAGAGAGTTTCAGAGAGCTTCAGAGAGTGTCAGGGAGTGGCAGACAGTGTCAGAGAGTTTCGGAGAGTTTCAGAGAGAGTCAGACAGTGTCTGAGAGTGTCAGAGAGTGTCACAGAGCGTCAGTGAGAGTCAGAGAGTTTCAGAGAGTGTCAGAGAGTGTCAGAGTGTTTCAGAGAGTGTCACAGAGTTTCAGAGTGTGTCAGAGATTTTCAGAGAGTTTCAGAGATCTTCAGAGAGTGTCAGAGAGTGCCTGAGAGTTTCTGACAGTTTCTGAGTGTGTCGGAGAGTGTCAGAGAGTGTCAGAGAATTTCAGAGAATTTCAGAAGTGTCAGAGAGTTTCAGAGAGTGTCAGACAGAATCTGAGAGTGTCAGAAAGTGCCGAAGAGCTTCAGAGAGGTTCAGAGAGTGTCAGAGAGTGTCAGAGAGTGTCAGAGAGTATCAGAGAGTGTCACAGAGTGTCAGTGAGTGTCAGTGAGTGTCAGGGAGTTTCAGGGAGTGTCAGATAGTGTCAGTGAGTGTTAGAGAGTATTAGAGACTTTCAGTGAGATTCAGAGAGTGTCATCGAGTGTCAGAGAGTGTCACAGAGTTTCTGAGAGTTTCTGAGTTTGTCAGAGAGTGTCAGAGAGTGTCAGAGAGTTTCAGAGAGTGTCACAGAGTATCAGAGAGTGTCAGAGAGTTTCAGAGATTTTCTGAGAGTTTCAGAAAGTGTCAGATAGTATCAGAAAGTTTCAGAAAGTGTCAGAGAGTGTCAGAGATAGTCTGAGAGTGTCAGAGAGTGTCTGAGAGTGTCAGAGAGTGTCAGAGAGTTTCAGTGAGTTTCAGAGAGTGCCAGAGAGCTTCAGAGAGATTCAGAGAGTGTCAGAGATTGTCAGAGAGTTTCAGAGAGTGTCAGAGAGTGTCAGAGACTGTCTGAGAGATTCAGAGATTGTCACAGAGTGTCAGAGAGTTTTGGAGAGTGTCACAGAGTGTCAGAGAGTGTCAGAGAGTTTCAGTGAGTTTCAGAGAGCTTCTGAGAGTGTCAGAGAGTGTCAGAGAGTGTCAGAAATTTTCAGAAAGTGTCAGATAGTGTCAGAGAGTTTCAGAAAGAGTCAGAAAGTGTCAAACAGTGTCAAAGAGTTTCAGAGAGTGTCAGAGAGTGTCAGTGAGTTTCAGAGAGTGTCAGAGAGTTTCAGAGACATTCTGAGAGTACCAGAGAGTGTCAGAGAGTGTCTGAGAGTGTCAGAGAGTGTCTGAGAGTTTCAGAGAGTTTCAGAGAGTGTCACAGAGTGTCAGTGAATGTCAGAGAGTATCAGAGAGGGTCAGCGAGAATCAGAGAGTGTCAGCGAGTGTCAGAGATTTTCAGAGACTTTCAGAGAGTGTCAGAGTGTGCCTGAGAGTTTCTGACAGATTCTGAGTGTGTCGGAGAGTGTCACAGAGTTTCAGAGATTGTCAGAGATTTTCAGAGAGTTTCAGAGATCTTCAGAGAGTGTCAGAGATTGCCAGAAACTTTCAGAGAGTGTCAAGGAGTGTCAGAGAGTGTCAGAGAATTTCAGAGAGTGTCAGAGAGTTTCAGAAAGTGTCAGAGAGTGCCAGAGAGTGTCTGAGAGTGTCAGAGAGTGCCAGACAGCTTCAGAGAGATTCAGAGAGTGTCAGAGCTTGTCTGAGAGATTCAGAGAGTGTCAGAGAGTGTCAGAGAGTGTCAGAGAGTTTCTGAGAGCTTCTGAGAGTGTCAGAGAGTGTCAGAGAGTGTCAGAAATTTTCAGAAAGTGTCAGATAGTGTCAGAGAGTTTCAGAAAGAGTCAGAGAGTGTCAAACAGTGTCAGAGAGTTTCAGAGACTTTCTGAGAGTACCAGAGAGTGTCAGAGAGTGTCTGAGAGTGTCAGAGAGTGTCTGAGAGTGTCAGAGAGTTTCAGAGAGTTTCAGAGAGTGTCAGAAAGTTTCAGAGAGTGTCAGAGAGTGTCAGAGAGTTTCAGAGAGTTTTAGAGACCTTCAAAGAGTGTCAGGGAGTGGCAGAGAGTGTCAGAGATTTTCGGAGAGTTTCAGAGAGAGTCAGACAGTGTCTGAGAGTGTCAGAGAGTGTCAAAGAGTTTCAGAGAGTGTCAGAGAGGTTCAGATAGTGTCAGAGAGTTTCAGTGACTTTCTGAGAGTGTCAGAGAGTGCCTGAGAGTTTCTGACAGTTTCTGAGTGTGTCAGAGAGTGTCAGAGTGTTTCAGAGAGTGTCACAGAGTTTCGGAGAGTGTCAGAGATTTTCAGAGAGTTTCAGAGAACTTCAGAGAGTGTCAGAGAGTGCCAGAAAGTTTCAGAGAGTGTCAGGGAGTGTCAGAGAGTGTCAGAGAATTTCAGAGAGTGTCAGAAAGTTTCAGAGAGTGTCAGACAGAATCTGAGAGTGTCAGAGAGTGCCGAAGAGCTTCAGAGAGGTTCAGAGAGTGTCAGAGAGTGTCACAGAGTGTCAGAGAGTGTCAGAGAGTTTCAGAGAGTTTCTGAGCGTTTCTGAGAGTGTCATCGAGTGTCAGAGATTGTCAGAAATTTTCAGAAAGTGTCAGATAGTGTCAGAGTGTTTCGGAAAGTGTCAGAGAGTGTCAGAGACTGTCTGAGAGTGTCAGAGAGTGTCAGAGAGTTTCAGATGAGTTTCAGAGAGTGCCAGAGAGTTTCAGAGAGATTCAGAGAGTGTCAGAGCGTGTCAGAGAGTTTCAGAAAGTGTCAGAGAGTGTCAAAGATTGTCAGAAAGTTTCAGGAAGTGTCAGATAGTGTCAGAGATTTTCAGAAAGTGTCAGAGAGAGTCAGAGAGTGTCTGAGAGTGTCAGAGATTGGCTGAGAGTGTCCGAGAGTTTCAGAGAGTTTCAGAGAGTGTCAGAGAGTTTCAGAGAGTTTCAGAGAGTGTCAGGGAGTGTCAGAGAGTGTCAGAGAGTTTCGGAGAGTTTCAGAGAGAGTCAGACAGTGTCTGAGAGTGTCCGAGAGTGTAAAAGAGTTTCAGAGAGTTTCAGAGAGTGTCAGAGAGTGTCAGAGAGGTTCAGATAGTGTCAGAGAGTTTCAGAGACTTTCTGAGAGTGTCAGAGAATGCCTGAGAGTTTCTGACAGTTTCTGAGTTTGTCGGAGAGTGTCAGAGAGTGTCAGAGTGTTTCAGAGAGTTTCAGAGATCTTCAGAGAGTGTCAGAGAGTGCCAGAAAGTTTCAGAGAGTGTCAGAGAGTGCCAGAAAGTTTCAGAGAGTGTCACAGAGTGTCAGAGAGCTTCAGAGAGATTCAGAGAGTGTCGGGGAGTGTCAGACAGTATCTGAGAGTGTTAGAGAGTGCTGAAGAGTTTCAGAGAGTGTCAGAGAGTGTCAGAGAGTTTCAGAGAGTGTCACAGAGCGTCAGTGAGAGTCAGAGAGTTTCAGAGAGTGTAAGACAGTGTCGGAGAGTGTCAGAGAGTTTCAGAGAGTGTCACAGAGTGTCAGTGAGTGTCAGAGAGTATCAGAGAGGGCCAGCGAGAATCAGAGAGTTTCAGCGAGTGTCAGAGAGTTTCAGAGACTTTCTGAGAGTGTCAGAGACTGTCTGAGAGATTCAGAGAGTGTCACAGAGTGTCAGAGAGTTTTGGAGATTGTCAGAGAGTCTCAGAGAGTTTCAGAGAGCTTCTGAGAGTGTCAGAGAGTGTCAGAGAGTCTCAGAGAGTGTCAGAGAGTGTCAAAGAGTGTCAGAAATTTTCAGAAAGTGTCAGATAGTGTCAGAGAGTTTCAGAAAGAGTCAGAGAGTGTCAAACTGTGTCAAAGAGTTTCAGAGAGTGTCAGAGAGTGTCAGAGAGTTTCAGATGAGTTTCAGAGAGTGCCAGAGAATTTCAGAGAGATTCAGAGAGTGTCAGAGCGTGTCAGAGAGTTTCAGAAAGTGTCAGAGAGTGTCAAAGATTGTCAGAAAGTTTCAGGAAGTGTCAGATAGTGTCAGAGATTTTCAGAAAGTGTCAGAGAGAGTCAGAGAGTGTCTGAGAGTGTCAGAGATTGGCTGAGAGTGTCCGAGAGTTTCAGAGAGTTTCAGAGAGTGTCAGAAAGTTTCAGAGAGTGTCAGAGAGTTTCAGAGAGTTTCAGAGAGAGTCAGACAGTGTCTGAGAGTGTCCGAGAATGTAAAAGAGTTTCAGAGAGTTTCAGAGAGTGTCAGAGAGTGTCAGAGAGGTTCAGATAGTGTCAGAGAGTTTCAGAGACTTTCTGAGAGTGTCAGAGAATGCCTGAGAGTTTCTGACAGTTTCTGAGTTTGTCGGAGAGTGTCAGAGAGTGTCAGAGTGTTTCAGAGAGTTTCAGAGATCTTCAGAGAGTGTCAGAGAGTGCCAGAAAGTTTCAGAGAGTGTCAGAGAGTGCCAGAAAGTTTCAGAGAGTGTCACAGAGTGTCAGAGAGCTTCAGAGAGATTCAGAGAGTGTCGGGGAGTGTCAGACAGTATCTGAGAGTGTTAGAGAGTGCCGAAGAGCTTCAGAGAGTGTCAGAGAGTGTCAGAGAGTGTCACAGAGCGTCAGTGAGAGTCAGAGAGTTTCAGAGAGTGTAAGACAGTGTCGGAGAGTGTCAGAGAGTTTCAGAGAGTGTCACAGAGTGTCAGTGAGTGTCAGAGAGTATCAGAGAGGGCCAGCGAGAATCAGAGAGTGTCAGCGAGTGTCACAGAGTTTCAGAGACTTTCTGAGAGTGTCAGAGACTGTCTGAGAGATTCAGAGAGTGTCACAGAGTGTCAGAGAGTTTTGGAGATTGTCAGAGAGTCTCAGAGAGTTTCAGAGAGCTTCTGAGAGTGTCAGAGAGTGTCAGAGAGTCTCAGAGAGTGTCAGAGAGTGTCAAAGAGTGTCAGAAATTTTCAGAAAGTGTCAGATAGTGTCAGAGAGTTTCAGAAAGAGTCAGAGAGTGTCAAACTGTGTCAAAGAGTTTCAGAGAGTGTCAGAGAGTGTCAGAGAGTTTCAGAGAGTGTCAGAGAGTTTCAGAGACTTTCTGAGAGTACCAGAGAGTGTCAGAGAGTGTCTGAGAGTGTCAGAGAGTGTCTGAGAGTGTCAGAGAGTTTCAGAGAGTTTCAGAGAGTGTCAGGGAGTGGCAGAGAGTGTCAGAGATTTTCGGAGAGTTTCAGAGAGAGTCAGACAGTGTCTGAGAGTGTCAGAGAGTTTCAAAGAGTTTCAGAGAGTTTCAGAGAGTGTCAGAGAGTGTCAGAGAGGTTCAGATAGTGTCAGAGAGTTTCAAAGACTTTCTGAGAGTGTCAGAGAGTGCCTGAGAGTTTCTGACAGTTTCTGAGTGTGTCGGAGAGTTTCAGAGAGTGTCAGAGTGTTTCAGAGAGTGTCACAGAGTTTCAGAGTGTGTCAGAGATTTTCAGAGAATTTCAGAGATCTTCAGAGAGTGTCAGAGAGTGCCAGAAAGTTTCAGAGAGTGTCAGGGAGAGTCAGAGAGTGTCAGAGAATTTCAGAGAATTTCAGAGAGTGTCAGAGAGTTTCAGAGAGTGTCAGACAGAATCTGAGAGTGTCAGAAAGTGCCGAAGAGCTTCAGAGAGGTTCAGAGAGTGTCAGAGAATGTCAGAGAGTTTCAGAGAGTGTCACAGAGTGTCAGTGAGTGTCAGTGAGTGTCAGAAAGTTTCAGGGAGTGTCAGATAGTGTCAGTGAGTGTTAGAGAGTATTAGAGACGTTCAGTGAGAGTCAGAGAGTATCATCGAGTGTCAGAGAGAGTCACAGAGTTTCTGAGAGTTTCTGAGTTTGTCGGAGAGTGTCAGAGAGTGTCAGAGAGTTTCAGAGACTGTCACAGAGTATCAGAGAGTGTCAGAGAGTGTCAGAGATTTTCTGAGAGTTTCAGAAAGTGTCAGATAGTATCAGAGAGTTTCAGAAAGTGTCAGAGTTTGTCAGAGATAGTCTGAGAGTGTCAGAGAGTGTCTGAGAGTGTCAGAGAGTTTCAGTGAGTTTCAGAGAGTGCCAGAGAGCTTCAGAGAGATTCAGAGAGTGTCAGAGATTGTCAGAGAGTTTCAGAGAGTGTCAGAGAGTGTCAGAGACTGTCTGAGAGATTCAGAGAGTGTCACAGAGTGTCAGAGAGTTTTGGAGAGTGTCACAGAGTGTCAGAGAGTGTCAGAGAGTTTCAGAGAGCTTCTGAGAGTGTCAGAGAGTGTCAGAGAGTGTCAGAGAGTGTCAAAGAGTGTCAGAAATTTTCAGAAAGTGTCAGATAGTGTCAGAGACTTTCAGAAAGAGTCAGAAAGTGTCAAACAGTGTCAAAGAGTTTCAGAGAGTGTCAGAGAGTTTCAGAGAGTGTCAGAGAGTTTCAGAGAAATTCTGAGAGTACCAGAGAGTGTCAGAGAGTGTCTGAGAGTGTCAGAGAGTGTCTGAGATTGTCGGAGAGTTTCAGAGAGTTTCAGAGAGTGTCAGAAAGTTTCAGAGAGTGTCAGAGAGTGTCAGAGAGTTTCAGAGAGTTTCAGAGAGCTTCAGAGAGTGTCAGGGAGTGGCAGAGAGTGTCAGAGAGTTTCGGAGAGTTTCAGAGAGAATCAGACAGTGTCTGAGAGTGTCAGAGAGTGTCAAAGAGTTTCAGAGAGTGTCAGAAAGTGTCAGAGAGGTTCAGATAGTTTCAGAGAGTTTCAGAGACTTTCTGAGAGTGTCAGAGAGTGCCTGAGAGTTTCTGACAGTTTCTGAGTGTGTCGGAGAGTGTCAGAGAGTTTCAGAGATATTCAGAGAGTGTCAGAGATTGCCAGAAAGTTTCAGAGAGTGTCAAGGAGTGTCAGAGAGTGTCAGAGAATTTCAGAGAGTGTCAGAGAGTTTCAGAAAGTGTCAGAGAGTGTCAGAGAGTGTCTGAGAGTGTCAGAGAGTGCCAGACAGCTTCAGAGAGATTCAGAGAGTGTCAGAGCTTGTCTGAGAGATTCAGAGAGTGTCAGAGAGTGTCAGAGAGTTTTGGAGAGTGTCACAGAGTGTCAGAGAGTGTCAGAGAGTTTCAGAGAGTTTCTGAGAGCTTCTGAGAGTGTCAGAGAGTGTCAGAGAGTGTCAGAGAGTGTCAGAAATTTTCAGAAAGTGTCAGATAGTGTCAGAGAGTTTCAGAAAGAGTCAGAGAGTGTCAAACAGTGTCAGAGAGTTTCAGAGACTTTCTGAGAGTACCAGAGAGTGTCAGAGAGTGTCTGAGAGTGTCTGAGAGTGTCTGAGAGTGTCAGAGAGTTTCAGAGAGTTTCAGAGAGTGTCAGAAAGTTTCAGAGAGTGTCAGAGAGTGTCAGAGAGTTTCAGAGAGTTTTAGAGACCTTCAAAGAGTGTCAGGGAGTGGCAGAGAGTGTCAGAGATTTTCGGAGATTTTCAGAGAGAGTCAGACAGTGTCTGAGAGTGTCAGAGAGTGTCAAAGAGTTTCAGAGAGTGTCAGAGTGGTTCAGATAGTGTCAGAGAGTTTCAGAGACTTTCTGAGAGTGTCAGATAGTGCCTGAGAGTTTCTGACAGTTTCTGAGTGTGTCGGAGAGTGTCAGAGTGTTTCAGAGAGTGTCACAGAGTTTCGGAGAGTGTCAGAGATTTTCAGAGAGTTTCAGAGAACTTCAGAGAGTGTCAGAGAGTGCCAGAAAGTTTCAGAGAGTGTCAGGGAGTGTCAGAGAGTGTCAGAGAATTTCAGAGAGTGTCAGAGAGTTTCAGAGAGTGTCAGACAGAATCTGAGAGTGTCAGAGAGTGCCGAAGAGCTTCAGAGAGGTTCAGAGAGTGTCAGAGAGTGTCACAGAGTGTCAGAGAGTGTCAGAGAGTTTCAGAGAGTTTCTGAGCGTTTCTGAGAGTGTCATAGAGTGTCAGAGATTGTCAGAAATTTTCAGAAAGTGTCAGATAGTGTCGGAGAGTTTCAGAAAGTGTCGGAGAGTGTCAGAGATTGTCTGAGAGTGTCAGAGAGTGTCAGAGAGTTTCAGAAAGAGTCAGAGAGTGTCAAACAGTGTCAGAGAGTTTCAGAGACTTTCTGAGAGTACCAGAGAGTGTCAGAGAGTGTCTGAGAGTGTCTGAGAGTGTCTGAGAGTGTCAGCGAGAATCAGAGAGTGTCAGCGAGTTTCAGAGAGTGCCAGAGAGTTTCAGAGAGTTTCAGAGAGTGTCAGAAAGTGTCAGAGAGTGTCAGAGATTGTCAGAAAGTTTCATGAAGTGTCAGATAGTGTCAGAGATTTTCAGAAAGTGTCAGAGAGAGTCAGAGAGTGTCTGAGAGTGTCAGAGATTGGCTGAGAGTGTCCGAGAGTTTCAGAGAGTGTCAGAAAGTTTCAGAGAGTGTCAGAGAGTTTCGTAGAGATTCAGAGAGTGTCAGGGAGTGTCAGAGAGTTTCGGAGAGTTTCAGAGAGAGTCAGACAGTGTCTGAGAGTGTCAGAGAGTGTAAAGGAGTTTCAGGGATTTTCAGAGAGTGTCAGAGAGTGTCAGAGAGGTTCAGATAGTGTCAGAGAGTTTCAGAGACTTTCTGAGAGTGTCAGAGAATGCCTGAGAGTTTCTGACAGTTTCTGAGTTTGTCGGAGAGTGTCAGAGAGTGTCAGAGTGTTTCAGAGAGTTTCAGAGATCTTCAGAGAGTGTCAGAGAGTGCCAGAAAGATTCAGAGAGTGTCACAGAGTGTCAGAGAGCTTCAGAGAGATTCAGAGAGTGCCGGGGAGTGTCAGAGAGTGTCAAAGAACTTCAGAGAGTGACAGAGAGTTTCAGAGAGTGCCAGACAGTATCTGAGAGTGTTAGAGTGCCGAAGAGTTTCAGAGAGTGTCAGAGAGTGTCAGAGAGTTTCAGAGAGTGTCACAGAGCGTCAGTGAGAATCAGAGAGTTTCAGAGAGTGTCAGAGAGTGTCAGAGAGTTTCAGAGAGTGTCACGGAGTGTCAGTGAGTGTCAGAGAGTATCAGAGAGGGCCAGCGAGAATCAGAGAGTGTCAGCGAGTGTCAGAGAGTTTCAGAGACTTTCTGAGAGTGTCAGAGACTGTCTGAGACATTCAGAGAGTGTCACAGAGTGTCAGAGAGTTTTGGAGATTGTCACAGAGTGTAAGAGAGTCTCAGAGAGTTTCAGAGAGTTTCAGAGAGCTTCTGAGAGTGTCAAAGAGTGTCAGAGAGTGTCAAAGAGTGTCAGAAATTTTCAGAAAGTGTCAGATAGTGTCAGAGAGTTTCAGAAAGAGTCAGAGAGTGTTAAACAGTGTCAAAGAGTTTCAGAGAGTGTCAGAGAGTGTCAGAGAGTGTCAGACAGAATCTGAGAGTGTCAGAGAGTGCCGAAGAGCTTCAGAGAGGTTCAGAGAGTGTCAGAGAGTGTCACAGAGTGTCAGAGAGTGTCATAGAGTGTCAGAGATTGTCAGAAATTTTCAGAAAGTGTCAGATAGTGTCAGAGAGTTTCAGAAAGTGTCAGAGAGTGTCAGAGATTGTCTGAGAGTGTCAGAGAGTGTCAGAGAGTTTCAGATGAGTTTCAGAGAGTGCCAGAGAGTTTCAGAGAGTTTCAGAGAGTGCCAGAGCGTGTCAGAGAGTTTCAGAAAGTGTCAGAGAGTGTCAGAGATTGTCAGAAAGTTTCAGGAAGTGTCAGATAGTGTCAGAGATTTTCAGAAAGTGTCAGAGAGAGTCAGAGAGTGTCTGAGAGTGTCCGAGATTGGCTGAGAGAGTCCGAGAGTTTCAGAGAGTTTCAGAGAGTGTCAGAAAGTTTCAGAGAGTGTCAGAGAGTTTCAGAGAGTTTCAGAGAGTGTCAGGGAGTGTCAGAGAGTGTCAGAGAGTTTCGGAGAGTTTCAGAGAGAGTCAGACAGTGTCTGAGAGTGTCCGAGAGTGTAAAAGAGTTTCAGAGAGTTTCAGAGAGTGTCAGAGAGTGTCAGAGAGGTTCAGATAGTGTCAGAGAGTTTGAGAGACTTTCTGAGAGTGTCAGAGAATGCCTGAGAGTTTCTGACAGTTTCTGAGTTTGTCGGAGAGTGTCAGAGAGTGTCAGAGTGTTTCAGAGAGTTTCAGAGATCTTCAGAGAGTGTCAGAGAGTGCCAGAAAGTTTCAGAGAGTGTCACAGAGTGTCAGAGACCTTCAGAGAGATTCAGAGAGTGTCGGGGAGAGTCAGAGAGTGTCAAAGAACTTCAGAGAGTGTCAGAGAGTTTCAGAGAGTGTCAGACAGTATCTGAGAGTGTTAGAGAGTGCCGAAGAGTTTCAGAGAGTGTCAGAGAGTGTCAGAGAGTTTCAGAGAGTGTCACTGAGCGTCAGTGAGAGTCAGAGAGTTTCAGAGAGTGTCAGAGAGTGTCAGAGAGTGTCAGAGAGTTTCAGAGAGTGTCACAGAGTGTCAGTGAGTGTCAGAGAGTATCAGAGAGGGCCAGCGAGAATCAGAGAGTGTCAGCGAGTGTCAGAGAGTTTCAGAGACTTTCTGAGAGTGTCAGAGACTGTCTGAGAGATTCAGAGAGTGTCACAGAGTGTCAGAGAGTTTTGGAGATTGTCAGAGAGTCTCAGAGAGTTTCAGAGAGCTTCTGCGGGTGTCAGAGAGTGTCAGAGAGTGTCAGAGAGTGTCAAAGAGTGTCAGAAATTTTCAGAAAGTGTCAGATAGTGTCAGAGAGTTTCAGAAAGAGTCAGAGAGTGTCAAACAGTGTCAAAGAGTTTCAGAGAGTGTCAGAGAGTGTCAGAGAGTTTCAGAGAGTGTCAGAGAGTTTCAGAGACTTTCTGAGAGTACCAGAGAGTGTCAGAGACTGTCTGAGAGTGTCAGAGAGTGTCTGAGAGTGTCATAGAGTTTCAGAGAGTTTCAGAGAGTGTCAGAAAGTTTCAGAGAGTGTCAGAGAGTGTCAGAGAGTTTCAGAGACCTTCAAAGAGTGTCAGGGAGTGGCAGAGAGTGTCAGAGATTTTCGGAGAGTTTCAGAGAGAGTCAGACAGTGTCTGAGAGTGTCAGAGAGTGTCAAAGAGTTTCAGAGAGTGTCAGAGAGTGTCAGAGTGTGTCAGAGAGGTTCAGATAGTGTCAGAGAGTTTCAGAGACTTTCTGAGAGTGTCAGAGAGTGCCTGAGAGTTTCTGACAGTTTCTGAGTGTGTCGGAGAGTTTCAGAGAGTGTCAGAGTGTTTCAGAGAGTGTCACAGAGTTTCAGAGTGTGTCAGAGATTTTCAGAGAGTTTCAGAGATCTTCAGAGAGTGTCAGAGAGTGCCAGAAAGTTTCAGAGAGTGTCAGGGAGAGTCAGAGAGTGTCAGAGAATTTCAGAGAATTTCAGAGAGTGTCAGAGAGTTTCAGAGAGTGTCAGACAGAATCTGAGAGTGTCAGAAAGTGCCGAAGAGCTTCAGAGAGGTTCAGAGAGTGTCAGAGAGTGTCAGAGAGTGTCAGAGAGTGTCTGAGAGTGTCACAGAGTGTCAGTGAGTGTCAGTGAGTGTCAGAGAGTTTCAGGGAGTGTCAGATAGTGTCAGTGAGTGTTAGAGAGTATTAGAGACTTTCAGTGAGAGTCAGAGAGTGTCATCGAGTGTCAGAGAGTGTCACAGAGTTTCTGAGAGTTTCTGAGTTTGTCGGAGAGTGTCAGAGAGTGTCAGAGAGTTTCAGAGAGTGTCACAGAGTATCAGAGAATGTCAGAGAGTTTCAGAGATTTTCTGAGAGTTTCAGAAAGTGTCAGATAGTATCAGAGAGTTTCAGAAAGTGTCAGAGATTGTCAGAGATAGTCTGAGAGTGTCAGAGAGTGTCTGAGAGTGTCAGAGAGTGTCAGAGAGTTTCAGTGAGTTTCAGAGAGTGCCAGAGAGCTTCAGAGAGATCCAGAGAGTGTCAGAGATTGTCAGAGAGTTTCAGAGAGTGTCAGAGAGTGTCAGAGACTGTCTGAGAGATTCAGAGAGTGTCACAGAGTGTCAGAGAGTTTTGGAGAGTGTCACAGAGTGTCAGAGAGTGTCAGAGAGTTTCAGAGAGTTTCAGAGAGCTTCTGAGAGTGTCAGAGAGTGTCATAGAGTGTCAGAGAGTGTCAAAGAGTGTCAGAAAGTGTCAGATAGTGTCAGAGAGTTTCAGAAAGAGTCAGAAAGTGTCAAACAGTGTCAAAGAGTTTCAGAGAGTGTCAGAGAGTGTCAGAGAGTTTCAGAGAGTGTCAGAGAGTTTCAGAGACTTTCTGAGAGTACCAGAGAGTGTCAGAGAGTGTCTGAGAGTGTCAGAGAGTGTCTGAGAGTGTCAGAGAGTTTCAGAGAGTTTCAGAGAATGTCAGAAAGTTTCAGAGAGTGTCTGAGAGTGTCAGAGAGTTTCAGAGAGTTTCAGAGAATGTCAGAAAGTTTCAGAGAGTGTCAGAGAGTGTCAGAGAGTTTCAGAGAGTTTCAGAGAGCTTCAGAGAGTGTCAGGGAGTGGCAGAGAGTGTCAGCGAGTTTCGGAGAGTTTCAGAGAGTGTCAGACAGTGTCTGAGAGTGTCAGAGAGTGTCAAAGAGTTTCAGAGAGTGTCAGAGAGTGTCAGGGAGTGTCAGAGAGGTTCAGATAGTGTCAGAGAGTTTCAGAGACTTTCTGAGAGTGTCAGAGAGTGCCTGAGAGTGTCAGAGAGTGCCGAAGAGCTTCAGAGAGGTTCAGAGAGTGTCAGAGAGTGTCACAGAGTGTCAGAGAGTGTCAGCGAGTTTCAGAGAGTTTCTGAGCGTTTCTGAGAGTGTCATAGAGTGTCAGAGATTGTCAGAAATTTTCAGAAAGTGTCAGATAGTGTCGGAGATTTCAGAAAGTGTCAGAGAGTGTCAGAGATTGTCTGAGTGCCAGAGAGTGTCAGAGAGTTTCAGATGAGTTTCAGAGAGTGCCAGAGAGTTTCAGAGAGAATCAGACAGTGTCTGAGAGTGTCAGAGAGTGTCAAAGAGTTTCAGAGAGTGTCAGAAAGTGTCAGAGAGGTTCAGATAGTTTCAGAGAGTTTCAGAGACTTTCTGAGAGTGTCAGAGAGTGCCTGAGAGTTTCTGACAGTTTCTGAGTGTGTCGGAGAGTGTCAGAGAGTTTCGGAGATATTCAGAGAGTGTCAGAGATTGCCAGAAAGTTTCAGAGAGTGTCAAGGAGTGTCAGAGAGTGTCAGAGAATTTCAGAGAGTGTCAGAGAGTTTCAGAAAGTGTCAGAGAGTGTCAGAGAGTGTCTGAGAGTGTCAGAGAGTGCCAGACAGCTTCAGAGAGATTCAGAGAGTGTCAGAGCTTGTCTGAGAGATTCAGAGAGTGTCAGAGAGTGTCAGAGAGTTTTGGAGAGTGTCACAGAGTGTCAGAGAGTGTCAGAGAGTTTCAGAGAGTTTCTGAGAGCTTCTGAGAGTGTCAGAGAGTGTCAGAGATTGTCAAAGAGTGTCAGAAATTTTCAGAAAGTGTCAGATAGTGTCAGAGAGTTTCAGAAAGAGTCAGAGAGTGTCAAACAGTGTCAGAGAGTTTCAGAGACTTTCTGAGAGTACCAGAGAGTGTCAGAGAGTGTCTGAGAGTGTCTGAGAGTGTCTGAGAGTGTCAGAGAGTTTCAGAGAGTTTCAGAGAGTGTCAGAAAGTTTCAGAGAGTGTCAGAGAGTGTCAGAGAGTTTCAGAGAGTTTTAGAGACCTTCAAAGAGTGTCAGGGAGTGGCAGAGAGTGTCAGAGATTTTCGGAGATTTTCAGAGAGAGTCAGACAGTGTCTGAGAGTGTCAGAGAGTGTCAAAGAGTTTCAGAGAGTGTCAGAGTGGTTCAGATAGTGTCAGAGAGTTTCAGAGACTTTCTGAGAGTGTCAGATAGTGCCTGAGAGTTTCTGACAGTTTCTGAGTGTGTCGGAGAGTGTCAGAGTGTTTCAGAGAGTGTCACAGAGTTTCGGAGAGTGTCAGAGATTTTCAGAGAGTTTCAGAGAACTTCAGAGAGTGTCAGAGAGTGCCAGAAAGTTTCAGAGAGTGTCAGGGAGTGTCAGAGAGTGTCAGAGAATTCCAGAGAGTGTCAGAGAGTTTCAGAGAGTGTCAGACAGAATCTGAGAGTGTCAGAGAGTGCCGAAGAGCTTCAGAGAGGTTCAGAGAGTGTCAGAGAGTGTCACAGAGTGTCAGAGAGTGTCATAGAGTGTCAGAGATTGTCAGAAATTTTCAGAAAGTGTCAGATAGTGTCAGAGAGTTTCAGAAAGTGTCAGAGAGTGTCAGAGATTGTCTGAGAGTGTCAGAGAGTGTCAGAGAGTTTCAGGTGAGTTTCAGAGAGTGCCAGAGAGTTTCAGAGAGTTTCAGAGAGTGCCAGAGCGTGTCAGAGAGTTTCAGAAAGTGTCAGAGAGTGTCAGAGATTGTCAGAAAGTTTCAGGAAGTGTCAGATATTGTCAGAGATTTTCAGAAAGTGTCAGAGAGAGTCAGAGAGTGTCTGAGAGTGTCCGAGATTGGCTGAGAGAGTCCGAGAGTTTCAGAGAGTGTCAGAAAGTTTCAGAGAGTGTCAGAGAGTTTCAGAGAGTTTCAGAGAGTGTCAGGGAGTGTCAGAGAGTGTCAGAGAGTTTCGGAGAGTTTCAGAGAGAGTCAGACAGTGTCTGAGAGTGTCCGAGAGTGTAAAAGAGTTTCAGAGAGTTTCAGAGAGTTTCAGAGAGTGTCAGAGAGTGTCAGAGAGGTTCAGATAGTGTCAGAGAGTTTCAGAGACTTTCTGAGAGTGTCAGAGAATGCCTGAGAGTTTCTGACAGTTTCTGAGTTTGTCGGAGAGTGTCAGAGAGTGTCAGAGTGTTTCAGAGAGTTTCAGAGATCTTCAGAGAGTGTCAGAGAGTGCCAGAAAGTTTCAGAGAGTGTCACAGAGTGTCAGAGACCTTCAGAGAGATTCAGAGAGTGTCGGGGAGTGTCAGAGAGTGTCAAAGAACTTCAGAGAGATTCAGAGAGTGTCGGGGAGTGTCAGACAGTATCTGAGAGTGTTAGAGAGTGTCGAAGAGTTTCAGAGAGTGTCAGAGAGTGTCAGAGAGTTTCAGAGAGTGTCACTGAGCGTCAGTGAGAGTCAGAGAGTTTCAGAGAGTGTCAGAGAGTGTCAGAGAGTGTCAGAGAGTGTCACAGAGTGTCAGTGAGTGTCAGAGAGTATCAGAGAGGGCCAGCGAGAATCAGAGAGTGTCAGCGAGTGTCAGAGAGTTTCAGAGACTTTCTGAGAGTGTCAGAGACTGTCTGAGAGATTCAGAGAGTGTCACAGAGTGTCAGAGAGTTTTGGAGATTGTCAGAGAGTCTCAGAGAGTTTCAGAGAGCTTCTGCGGGTGTCAGAGAGTGTCAGAGAGTGTCAGAGAGTGTCAGAGAGTGTCAAAGAGTGTCAGAAATTTTCAGAAAGTGTCAGATAGTGTCAGAGAGTTTCAGAAAGAGTCAGAGAGTGTCAAACAGTGTCAAAGAGTTTCAGAGAGTGTCAGAGAGTGTCAGAGAGTTTCAGAGAGTGTCAGAGAGTTTCAGAGACTTTCTGAGAGTACCAGAGAGTGTCAGAGACTGTCTGAGAGTGTCAGAGAGTGTCTGAGAGTGTCATAGAGTTTCAGAGAGTTTCAGAGAGTGTCAGAAAGTTTCAGAGAGTGTCAGAGAGTGTCAGAGAGTTTCAGAGACCTTCAAAGAGTGTCAGGGAGTGGCAGAGAGTGTCAGAGATTTTCGGAGAGTTTCAGAGAGAGTCAGACAGTGTCTGAGAGTGTCAGAGAGTGTCAAAGAGTTTCAGAGAGTGTCAGAGAGTGTCAGAGTGTGTCAGAGAGGTTCAGATAGTGTCAGAGAGTTTCAGAGACTTTCTGAGAGTGTCAGAGAGTGCCTGAGAGTTTCTGACAGTTTCTGAGTGTGTCAGAGAGTTTCAGAGAGTGTCAGAGTGTTTCAGAGAGTGTCACAGAGTTTCAGAGTGTGTCAGAGATTTTCAGAGAGTTTCAGAGATCTTCAGAGAGTGTCAGAGAGTGCCAGAAAGTTTCAGAGAGTGTCAGGGAGAGTCAGAGAGTGTCAGAGAATTTCAGAGAATTTCAGAGAGTGTCAGAGAGTTTGAGAGAGTGTCAGACAGAATCTGAGAGTGTCAGAAAGTGCCGAAGAGCTTCAGAGAGGTTCAGAGAGTGTCAGAGAGTGTCAGAGAGTGTCAGAGAGTTTCAGAGAGTGTCACAGAGTGTCAGTGAGTGTCAGTGAGTGTCAGAGAGTTTCAGGGAGTGTCAGATAGTGTCAGTGAGTGTTAGAGAGTATTAGAGACTTTCAGTGAGAGTCAGAGAGTGTCATCGAGTGTCAGAGAGTGTCACAGAGTTTCTGAGAGTTTCTGAGTTTGTCGGAGAGTGTCAGAGAGTGTCAGAGAGTTTCAGAGAGTGTCACAGAGTATCAGAGAATGTCAGAGAGTTTCAGAGATTTTCTGAGAGTTTCAGAAAGTGTCAGATAGTATCAGAGAGTTTCAGAAAGTGTCAGAGATTGTCAGAGATAGTCTGAGAGTGTCAGAGAGTGTCTGAGAGTGTCAGAGAGTGTCAGAGAGTTTCAGTGAGTTTCAGAGAGTGCCAGAGAGCTTCAGAGAGATCCAGAGAGTGTCAGAGATTGTCAGAGAGTTTCAGAGAGTGTCAGAGAGTGTCAGAGACTGTCTGAGAGATTCAGAGAGTGTCACAGAGTGTCAGAGAGTTTTGGAGAGTGTCACAGAGTGTCAGAGAGTGTCAGAGAGTTTCAGAGAGTTTCAGAGAGCTTCTGAGAGTGTCAGAGAGTGTCAGAGAGTGTCAGAGAGTGTCAAAGAGTGTCAGAAAGTGTCAGATAGTGTCAGAGAGTTTCAGAAAGAGTCAGAAAGTGTCAAACAGTGTCAAAGAGTTTCAGAGAGTGTCAGAGAGTGTCAGAGAGTTTCAGAGAGTGTCAGAGAGTTTCAGAGACTTTCTGAGAGTACCAGAGAGTGTCAGAGAGTGTCTGAGAGTGTCAGAGAGTGTCTGAGAGTGTCAGAGAGTTTCAGAGAATGTCAGAAAGTTTCAGAGAGTGTCTGAGAGTGTCAGAGAGTTTCATAGAGTTTCAGAGAATGTCAGAAAGTTTCAGAGAGTGTCAGAGAGTGTCAGAGAGTTTCAGAGAGTTTCAGAGAGCTTCAGAGAGTGTCAGGGAGTGGCAGAGAGTGTCAGCGAGTTTCGGAGAGTTTCAGAGAGTGTCAGACAGTGTCTGAGAGTGTCAGAGAGTGTCAAAGAGTTTCAGAGAGTGTCAGAGAGTGTCAGAGTGGTTCAGATAGTGTCAGAGAGTTTCAGAGACTTTCCGAGAGTGTCAGAGAGTGCCTGAGAGTTTCTGACAGTTTCTGAGTGTGTCGGAGAGTGTCAGAGAGTGTCAGAGTGTTTCAGAGAGTGTCACAGAGTTTCAGAGATTGTCAGAGATTTTCAGAGAGTTTCAGAGATCTTCAGAGAGTGTCAGAGAGCGCCAGAAAGTTTCAGAGAGTGTCAGGGAGTGTCAGAGAGTGTCAGAGAATTTTAGAGAGTGTCAGAGAGTTTCAGAAAGTGTCAGGTAGTATCAGAGAGTTTCAGAAAGTGTCAGAGAGTGTCAGAGAGTGTCTGAGAGTGTCAGAGAGTGCCAGAGAGCTTCAGAGAGATTCAGAGAGTGTCAGAGCTTGTCAGAGAGTTTCAGAGAGTGTCAGAGAGTGTCAGAGACTGTCTGAGAGATTCAGAGAGTGTCAGAGAGTTTTGGAGAGTGTCAGCGAGTGTCAGAGAGTATCAGAGAGTTTCAGAGAGTTTCTGAGAGCTTCTGAGAGTGTCAGAGAGTGTCAGAGAGTGTCAGAGAGTGTCAAAGAGTGTCAGAAATTTTCGGAAAGTGTCAGATAGTGTCAGAGAGTTTCAGAACGAGTCAGAGAGTGTCAAACAGTGTCAAAGAGTTTTAGAGAGTGTCTGAGAATGTCAGAGAGTTTCAGAGAGTGTCAGAGAGTTTCAGAGACTTTCTGAGAGTACCAGAGAGTGTCAGAGAGTGTCTGAGAGTGTCAGAGAGTGTCTGAGATTGTCAGAGAGTTTCAGAGAGTTTCAGAGAGTGTCAGAAAGTTTCAGAGAGTGTCAAAGAGTTTCAGAGAGTTTCAGAGACCTTCAAAGAGTGTCAGGGTGTGTCAGAGAGTGTCAGAGATTTTCGGAGAGTGTCAGAGAGAGTCAGCCAGTGTCTGAGAGTGTCAGAGAGTGTCAAAGAGTTTCAGAGAGTGTCAGAGAGTATCAGAGACTTTCTGAGAGTGTCAGAGAGTGCCTGAGAGTTTCTGACAGTTTCTGAGTGTGTCGGAGAGTGTCAGAGAGTGTCAGAGTGTTTCAGAGAGTGTCACAGAGTTTCAGAGTGTGTCAGAGATTTTCAGAGAGTTTCAGAGATCTTCAGAGAGTGTCAGAGAGCGCCAGAAAGTTTCCGAGAGTGTCAGGGAGTGTCAGAGATTGTCAGAGAATTTCAGAGAATTTCAGAGAGTGTCAGAGAGTTTCAGAGAGTGTCAGACAGAATCTGAGAGTGTCAGAGAGTTTCAGAGAGTGTCACAGAGTGTCAGTGAGTGTCAGTGAGTGTCAGAGAGTTTCAGAGAGTGTCAGAGAGTTTCAGAGAGTGTCACAGAGTGTCAGTGAGTGTCAGTGAGTGTCAGAGAGTTTCAGAGAGTGTCAGATAGTTTCAGAGAGTGTCACAGAGTGTCAGTGAGTGTCAGAGAGTTCCAGAGAGTGTCAGATAGTGTCATCGAGTGTCAGAGAGTGTCACAGAGTTTCTGAGAGTTTCTGAGTTTGTCGGAGAGTGTCAGAGAGTGTCAGAGAGTTTCAGAGAGTGTCACAGAGTATCAGAGAGTGCCTGAGAGTTTCTGACAGTTTCTGAGTGTGTCAGAGAGTTTCAGAGAGTGTCAGAGTGTTTCAGAGAGTGTCACAGAGTTTCAGAGTGTGTCAGAGATTTTCAGAGAGTTTCAGAGATCTTCAGAGAGTGTCAGAGAGTGCCAGAAAGTTTCAGAGAGTGTCAGGGAGAGTCAGAGAGTGTCAGAGAATTTCAGAGAATTTCAGAGAGTGTCAGAGAGTTTGAGAGAGTGTCAGACAGAATCTGAGAGTGTCAGAAAGTGCCGAAGAGCTTCAGAGAGGTTCAGAGAGTGTCAGAGAGTGTCAGAGAGTGTCAGAGAGTTTCAGAGAGTGTCACAGAGTGTCAGTGAGTGTCAGTGAGTGTCAGAGAGTTTCAGGGAGTGTCAGATAGTGTCAGTGAGTGTTAGAGAGTATTAGAGACTTTCAGTGAGAGTCAGAGAGTGTCATCGAGTGTCAGAGAGTGTCACAGAGTTTCTGAGAGTTTCTGAGTTTGTCGGAGAGTGTCAGAGAGTGTCAGAGAGTTTCAGAGAGTGTCACAGAGTATCAGAGAATGTCAGAGAGTTTCAGAGATTTTCTGAGAGTTTCAGAAAGTGTCAGATAGTATCAGAGAGTTTCAGAAAGTGTCAGAGATTGTCAGAGATAGTCTGAGAGTGTCAGAGAGTGTCTGAGAGTGTCAGAGAGTGTCAGAGAGTTTCAGTGAGTTTCAGAGAGTGCCAGAGAGCTTCAGAGAGATCCAGAGAGTGTCAGAGATTGTCAGAGAGTTTCAGAGAGTGTCAGAGAGTGTCAGAGACTGTCTGAGAGATTCAGAGAGTGTCACAGAGTGTCAGAGAGTTTTGGAGAGTGTCACAGAGTGTCAGAGAGTGTCAGAGAGTTTCAGAGAGTTTCAGAGAGCTTCTGAGAGTGTCAGAGAGTGTCAGAGAGTGTCAGAGAGTGTCAAAGAGTGTCAGAAAGTGTCAGATAGTGTCAGAGAGTTTCAGAAAGAGTCAGAAAGTGTCAAACAGTGTCAAAGAGTTTCAGAGAGTGTCAGAGAGTGTCAGAGAGTTTCAGAGAGTGTCAGAGAGTTTCAGAGACTTTCTGAGAGTACCAGAGAGTGTCAGAGAGTGTCTGAGAGTGTCAGAGAGTGTCTGAGAGTGTCAGAGAGTTTCAGAGAATGTCAGAAAGTTTCAGAGAGTGTCTGAGAGTGTCAGAGAGTTTCATAGAGTTTCAGAGAATGTCAGAAAGTTTCAGAGAGTGTCAGAGAGTGTCAGAGAGTTTCAGAGAGTTTCAGAGAGCTTCAGAGAGTGTCAGGGAGTGGCAGAGAGTGTCAGCGAGTTTCGGAGAGTTTCAGAGAGTGTCAGACAGTGTCTGAGAGTGTCAGAGAGTGTCAAAGAGTTTCAGAGAGTGTCAGAGAGTGTCAGAGTGGTTCAGATAGTGTCAGAGAGTTTCAGAGACTTTCCGAGAGTGTCAGAGAGTGCCTGAGAGTTTCTGACAGTTTCTGAGTGTGTCGGAGAGTGTCAGAGAGTGTCAGAGTGTTTCAGAGAGTGTCACAGAGTTTCAGAGATTGTCAGAGATTTTCAGAGAGTTTCAGAGATCTTCAGAGAGTGTCAGAGAGCGCCAGAAAGTTTCAGAGAGTGTCAGGGAGTGTCAGAGAGTGTCAGAGAATTTTAGAGAGTGTCAGAGAGTTTCAGAAAGTGTCAGGTAGTATCAGAGAGTTTCAGAAAGTGTCAGAGAGTGTCAGAGAGTGTCTGAGAGTGTCAGAGAGTGCCAGAGAGCTTCAGAGAGATTCAGAGAGTGTCAGAGCTTGTCAGAGAGTTTCAGAGAGTGTCAGAGAGTGTCAGAGACTGTCTGAGAGATTCAGAGAGTGTCAGAGAGTTTTGGAGAGTGTCAGCGAGTGTCAGAGAGTATCAGAGAGTTTCAGAGAGTTTCTGAGAGCTTCTGAGAGTGTCAGAGAGTGTCAGAGAGTGTCAGAGAGTGTCAAAGAGTGTCAGAAATTTTCGGAAAGTGTCAGATAGTGTCAGAGAGTTTCAGAACGAGTCAGAGAGTGTCAAACAGTGTCAAAGAGTTTTAGAGAGTGTCTGAGAATGTCAGAGAGTTTCAGAGAGTGTCAGAGAGTTTCAGAGACTTTCTGAGAGTACCAGAGAGTGTCAGAGAGTGTCTGAGAGTGTCAGAGAGTGTCTGAGATTGTCAGAGAGTTTCAGAGAGTTTCAGAGAGTGTCAGAAAGTTTCAGAGAGTGTCAAAGAGTTTCAGAGAGTTTCAGAGACCTTCAAAGAGTGTCAGGGTGTGTCAGAGAGTGTCAGAGATTTTCGGAGAGTGTCAGAGAGAGTCAGCCAGTGTCTGAGAGTGTCAGAGAGTGTCAAAGAGTTTCAGAGAGTGTCAGAGAGTATCAGAGACTTTCTGAGAGTGTCAGAGAGTGCCTGAGAGTTTCTGACAGTTTCTGAGTGTGTCGGAGAGTGTCAGAGAGTGTCAGAGTGTTTCAGAGAGTGTCACAGAGTTTCAGAGTGTGTCAGAGATTTTCAGAGAGTTTCAGAGATCTTCAGAGAGTGTCAGAGAGCGCCAGAAAGTTTCCGAGAGTGTCAGGGAGTGTCAGAGATTGTCAGAGAATTTCAGAGAATTTCAGAGAGTGTCAGAGAGTTTCAGAGAGTGTCAGACAGAATCTGAGAGTGTCAGAGAGTTTCAGAGAGTGTCACAGAGTGTCAGTGAGTGTCAGTGAGTGTCAGAGAGTTTCAGAGAGTGTCAGAGAGTTTCAGAGAGTGTCACAGAGTGTCAGTGAGTGTCAGTGAGTGTCAGAGAGTTTCAGAGAGTGTCAGATAGTTTCAGAGAGTGTCACAGAGTGTCAGTGAGTGTCAGAGAGTTCCAGAGAGTGTCAGATAGTGTCATCGAGTGTCAGAGAGTGTCACAGAGTTTCTGAGAGTTTCTGAGTTTGTCGGAGAGTGTCAGAGAGTGTCAGAGAGTTTCAGAGAGTGTCACAGAGTATCAGAGAGTGTCAGAGAGTTTCAGAGATTTTCTGAGAGTTTCAGAAAGTGTCAGATAGTATCAGAGAGTTTCAGAAAGTGTCAGAGAGTGTCAGAGACTTTCAGTGAGAGTCAGAGAGTGTCATCGAGTGTCAGAGAGTGTCACAGAGTTTCTGAGAGTTTCTGAGTTTGTCGGAGAGTGTCAGAGAGTGTCAGAGAGTTTCAGAGAGTGTCACAGAGTATCAGAGAATGTCAGAGAGTTTCAGAGATTTTCTGAGAGTTTCAGAAAGTGTCAGATAGTATCAGAGAGTTTCAGAAAGTGTCAGAGATTGTCAGAGATAGTCTGAGAGTGTCAGAGAGTGTCTGAGAGTGTCAGAGAGTGTCAGAGAGTGTCACAGAGTGTCAGTGAGTGTCAGTGAGTGTCAGAGAGTTTCAGAGAGTGTCAGAGAGTTTCAGAGAGTGTCACAGAGTGTCAGTGAGTGTCAGTGAGTGTCAGAGAGTTTCAGAGAGTGTCAGATAGTTTCAGAGAGTGTCACAGAGTGTCAGTGAGTGTCAGAGAGTTCCAGAGAGTGTCAGATAGTGTCATCGAGTGTCAGAGAGTGTCACAGAGTTTCTGAGAGTTTCTGAGTTTGTCGGAGAGTGTCAGAGAGTGTCAGAGAGTTTCAGAGAGTGTCACAGAGTATCAGAGAGTGTCAGAGAGTTTCAGAGATTTTCTGAGAGTTTCAGAAAGTGTCAGATAGTATCAGAGAGTTTCAGAAAGTGTCAGAGAGTGTCAGAGACTTTCAGTGAGAGTCAGAGAGTGTCATCGAGTGTCAGAGAGTGTCACAGAGTTTCTGAGAGTTTCTGAGTTTGTCGGAGAGTGTCAGAGAGTGTCAGAGAGTTTCAGAGAGTGTCACAGAGTATCAGAGAATGTCAGAGAGTTTCAGAGATTTTCTGAGAGTTTCAGAAAGTGTCAGATAGTATCAGAGAGTTTCAGAAAGTGTCAGAGATTGTCAGAGATAGTCTGAGAGTGTCAGAGAGTGTCTGAGAGTGTCAGAGAGTGTCAGAGAGTTTCAGTGAGTTTCAGAGAGTGCCAGAGAGCTTCAGAGAGATCCAGAGAGTGTCAGAGATTGTCAGAGAGTTTCAGAGAGTGTCAGAGAGTGTCAGAGACTGTCTGAGAGATTCAGAGAGTGTCACAGAGTGTCAGAGAGTTTTGGAGAGTGTCACAGAGTGTCAGAGAGTGTCAGAGAGTTTCAGAGAGTTTCAGAGAGCTTCTGAGAGTGTCAGAGAGTGTCAGAGAGTGTCAGAGAGTGTCAAAGAGTGTCAGAAAGTGTCAGATAGTGTCAGAGAGTTTCAGAAAGAGTCAGAAAGTGTTAAACAGTGTCAAAGAGTTTCAGAGAGTGTCAGAGAGTGTCAGAGAGTTTCAGAGAGTGTCAGAGAGTGTCAGAGACTTTCTGAGAGTACCAGAGAGTGTCAGAGAGTGTCTGAGAGTGTCAGAGAGTGTCTGAGAGTGTCAGAGAGTTTCAGAGAGTTTCAGAGAATGTCAGAAAGTTTCAGAGAGTGTCTGAGAGTGTCAGAGAGTTTCATAGAGTTTCAGAGAATGTCAGAAAGTTTCAGAGAGTGTCAGAGAGTGTCAGAGAGTTTCAGAGAGTTTCAGAGAGCTTCAGAGAGTGTCAGGGAGTGGCAGAGAGTGTCAGCGAGTTTCGGAGAGTTTCAGAGAGTGTCAGACAGTGTCAGAGAGTTTCAGAGAGTGTCAGAGAGTTTCAGAGACTTTCTGAGAGTACCAGAGAGTGTCAGAGAGTGTCTGAGAGTGTCAGAGAGTGTCGGAGAGTGTCAGAGAGTTTCAGAGAGTTTCAGAGAATGTCAGAAAGTTTCAGAGAGTGTCTGAGAGTGTCAGAGAGTTTCAGAGAGTTTCAGAGAATGTCTGAAAGTTTCAGAAAGTGTCAGAGAGTGTCAGAGAGTTTCAGAGAGTTTCAGAGAGCTTCAGAGAGTGTCAGGGAGTGGCAGAGAGTGTCAGCGAGTTTCGGAGAGTTTCAGAGAGTGTCAGACAGTGTCTGAGAGTGTCAGAGAGTGTCAAAGAGTTTCAGAGTGTGTCAGAGAGTGTCAGAGAGTGTCAGAGTGGTTCAGATAGTGTCAGAGAGTTTCAGAGACTTTCTGAGAGTGTCAGAGAGTGCCTGAGAGTTTCTGACAGTTTCTGAGTGTGTCGGAGAGTGTCAGAGAGTGTCAGAGTGTTTCAGAGAGTGTCACAGAGTTTCAGAGATTGTCAGAGATTTTCAGAGAGTTTCAGAGATCTTCAGAGAGTGTCAGAGAGTGCCAGAAAGTTTCAGAGAGTGTCAGGGAGTGTCAGAGAGTGTCAGAGAATTTTAGAGAGTGTCAGAGAGTTTCAGAAAGTGTCAGGTAGTATCAGAGAGTTTCAGAAAGTGTCAGAGAGTGTCAGAGAGTGTCTGAGAGTGTCCGAGAGTGCCAGAGAGCTTCAGAGAGATTCAGAGAGTGTCAGAGCTTGTCAGAGAGTTTCAGAGAGTGTCAGAGAGTGTCAGAGACTGTCTGAGAGATTCAGAGAGTGTCAGAGAGTTTTGGAGAGTGTCAGCGAGTGTCAGAGAGTGTCAGAGAGATTCAGAGAGCTTCTGAGAGTGTCAGAGAGTGTCAGAGAGTGTCAAAGAGTGTCAGAAATTTTCAGAAAGTGTCAGATAGTGTCAGAGAGTTTCAGAACGAGTCAGAGAGTGTCAAACAGTGTCAAAGAGTTTTAGAGAGTGTCTGAGAATGTCAGAGAGTTTCAGAGAGTGTCAGAGCGTTTCAGAGACTTTCTGAGAGTACCAGAGAGTGTCAGAGAGTGTCTGAGAGTGTCAGAGAGTGTCTGAGAGTGTCAGAGAGTTTCAGAGAGTTTCAGAGAGTGTCAGAAAGTTTCAGAGAGTGTCAGAGAGTTTCAGAGAGTTTCAGAGACCTTCAAAGAGTGTCAGGGTGTGGCAGAGAGTGTCAGAGATTTTCGGAGAGTTTCAGAGAGAGTCAGACAGTGTCTGAGAGTGTCAGAGAGTGTCAAAGAGTTTCAGAGAGTGTCAGAGAGTGTCAGAGAATTTCTGAGAGTGTCAGAGAGTGCCTGAGAGTTTCTGACAGTTTCTGAGTGTGTCGGAGAGTGTCAGAGAGTGTCAGAGTGTTTCAGAGAGTGTCACAGAGTTTCAGAGTGTGTCAGAGATTTTCAGAGAGTTTCAGAGATCTTCAGAGAGTGTCAGAGAGCGCCAGAAAGTTTCCGAGAGTGTCAGGGAGTGTCAGAGATTGTCAGAGAATTTCAGAGAATTTCAGAGAGTGTCAGAGAGTTTCAGAGAGTGTCAGACAGAATCTGAGAGTGTCAGAGAGTTTCAGAGAGTGTCACAGAGTGTCAGTGAGTGTCAGAGAGTTTCAGAGAGTGTCACAGAGTGTCAGTGAGTGTCAGTGAGTGTCAGAGAGTTTCAGAGAGTGTCAGATAGTTTCAGAGAGTGTCACAGAGTGTCAGTGAGTGTCAGTGAGTGTCAGAGAGTTCCAGAGAGTGTCAGATAGTGTCATCGAGTGTCAGAGAGTGTCACAGAGTTTCTGAGAGTTTCTGAGTTTGTCGGAGAGTGTCAGAGAGTGTCAGAGAGTTTCAGAGAGTGTCACAGAGTATCAGAGAGTGTCAGAGAGTTTCAGAGATTTTCTGAGAGTTTCAGAAAGTGTCAGATAGTATCAGAGAGTTTCAGAAAGTGTCAGAGAGTGTCAGAGACTTTCAGTGAGAGTCAGAGAGTGTCATCGAGTGTCAGAGAGTGTCACAGAGTTTCTGAGAGTTTCTGAGTTTGTCGGAGAGTGTCAGAGAGTGTCAGAGAGTTTCAGAGAGTGTCACAGAGTATCAGAGAGTGTCAGAGAGTTTCAGAGAGTTTCAGAGAGTTTCAGAGATTTTCTGAGAGTTTCAGAAAGTGTCAGATAGTATCAGAGAGATTCAGAAAGTGTCAGAGAGTGTCAGAGAGTGTCTGAGAGTTTCAGAGAATGTCAGAAAGTTTCAGAGAGTGTCAGAGAGTGTCAGAGAGTTTCAGAGAGTTTCAGAGAGCTTCAGAGAGTGTCAGGGAGTGGCAGAGAGTGTCAGCGAGTTTCGGAGAGTTTCAGAGAGTGTCAGACAGTGTCAGAGAGTTTCAGAGAGTGTCAGAGAGTTTCAGAGACTTTCTGAGAGTACCAGAGAGTGTCAGAGAGTGTCTGAGAGTGTCAGAGAGTGTCGGAGAGTGTCAGAGAGTTTCAGAGAGTTTCAGAGAATGTCAGAAAGTTTCAGAGAGTGTCTGAGAGTGTCAGAGAGTTTCAGAGAGTTTCAGAGAATGTCAGAAAGTTTCAGAAAGTGTCAGAGAGTGTCAGAGAGTTTCAGAGAGTTTCAGAGAGCTTCAGAGAGTGTCAGGGAGTGGCAGAGAGTGTCAGCGAGTTACGGAGAGTTTCAGAGAGTGTCAGACAGTGTCTGAGAGTGTCAGAGAGTGTCAAAGAGTTTCAGAGAGTGTCAGAGAGTGTCAGAGAGTGTCAGAGTGGTTCAGATAGTGTCAGAGAGTTTCACAGACTTTCTGAGAGTGTCAGAGAGTGCCTGAGAGTTTCTGACAGTTTCTGATTGTGTCGGAGAGTGTCAGAGAGTGTCAGAGTGTTTCAGAGAGTGTCACAGAGTTTCAGAGATTGTCAGAGATTTTCAGAGAGTTTCAGAGATCTTCAGAGAGTGTCAGAGAGTGCCAGAAAGTTTCAGAGAGTGTCAGGGAGTGTCAGAGAGTGTCAGAGAATTTTAGAGAGTGTCAGAGAGTTTCAGAAAGTGTCAGGTAGTATCAGAGAGTTTCAGAAAGTGTCAGAGAGTGTCAGAGAGTGTCTGAGAGTGTCAGAGAGTGCCAGAGAGCTTCAGAGAGATTCAGAGAGTGTCAGAGCTTGTCAGAGAGTTTCAGAGAGTGTCAGAGAGTGTCAGAGACTGTCTGAGAGATTCAGAGAGTGTCAGAGAGTTTTGGAGAGTGTCAGCGAGTGTCAGAGAGTGTCAGAGAGATTCAGAGAGTTTCTGAGAGCTTCTGAGAGTGTCAGAGAGTGTCAGAGAGTGTCAAAGAGTGTCAGAAATTTTCAGAAAGTGTCAGATAGTGTCAGAGAGTTTCAGAACGAGTCAGAGAGTGTCAAACAGTGTCAAAGAGTTTTAGAGAGTGTCTGAGAATGTCAGAGAGTTTCAGAGAGTGTCAGAGCGTTTCAGAGACTTTCTGAGAGTACCAGAGAGTGTCAGAGAGTGTCTGAGAGTGTCAGAGAGTGTCTGAGCGTGTCAGAGAGTTTCAGAGAGTTTCAGAGAGTGTCAGAAAGTTTCAGAGAGTGTCAGAGAGTTTCAGAGAGTTTCAGAGACCTTCAAAGAGTGTCAGGGTGTGGCAGAGAGTGTCAGAGATTTTCGGAGAGTTTCAGAGAGAGTCAGACAGTGTCTGAGATTGTCAGAGAGTGTCAAAGAGTTTCAGAGAGTGTCAGAGAGTGTCAGAGAATTTCTGAGAGTGTCAGAGAGTGCCTGAGAGTTTCTGACAGTTTCTGAGTGTGTCGGAGAGTGTCAGAGAGTGTCAGAGTGTTTCAGAGAGTGTCACAGAGTTTCAGAGTGTGTCAGAGATTTTCAGAGAGTTTCAGAGATCTTCAGAGAGTGTCAGAGAGCGCCAGAAAGTTTCCGAGAGTGTCAGGGAGTGTCAGAGATTGTCAGAGAATTTCAGAGAATTTCAGAGAGTGTCAGAGAGTTTCAGAGAGTGTCAGACAGAATCTGAGAGTGTCAGAGAGTTTCAGAGAGTGTCACAGAGTGTCAGTGAGTGTCAGAGAATTTCAGAGAGTGTCACAGAGTGTCAGTGAGTGTCAGTGAGTGTCAGAGAGTTTCAGAGAGTGTCAGATAGTTTCAGAGAGTGTCACAGAGTGTCAGTGAGTGTCAGTGAGTGTCAGAGAGTTCCAGAGAGTGTCAGATAGTGTCATCGAGTGTCAGAGAGTGTCACAGAGTTTCTGAGAGTTTCTGAGTTTGTCGGAGAGTGTCAGAGAGTGTCAGAGAGTTTCAGAGAGTGTCACAGAGTATCAGAGAGTGTCAGAGAGTTTCAGAGATTTTCTGAGAGTTTCAGAAAGTGTCAGATAGTATCAGAGAGTTTCAGAAAGTGTCAGAGAGTGTCAGAGACTTTCAGTGAGAGTCAGAGAGTGTCATCGAGTGTCAGAGAGTGTCACAGAGTTTCTGAGAGTTTCTGAGTTTGTCGGAGAGTGTCAGAGAGTGTCAGAGAGTTTCAGAGAGTGTCACAGAGTATCAGAGAGTGTCAGAGAGTTTCAGAGAGTTTCAGAGAGTTTCAGAGATTTTCTGAGAGTTTCAGAAAGTGTCAGATAGTATCAGAGAGATTCAGAAAGTGTCAGAGAGTGTCAGAGAGTGTCTGAGAGTGTCAGAGAGTGTCTGAGAGTGTCAGAGAGTGTCAGAGATTTTCAGTGAGTTTCAGAGAGTGCCAGAGAGCTTCAGAGAGATTCAGAGAGTGTCAGAGATTGTCAGAGAGTTTCAGAGAGTGTCAGAGATTGTCTGAGAGATTCAGAGAGTGTCACAGACTGTCAGAGAGTTTTGGAGAGTGTCACAGAGTGTCAGAGAGTGTCACAGAGTTTCATAGAGTTTCAGAGAGCTTCTGAGAGTTTCAGAGAGTGTCAGAGAGTGTCAGAGAGTGTCAAAGAGTGTCAGAAATTTTCAGAAAGTGTCAGATAGTGTCAGAGAGTTTCAGAAAGAGTCAGAGAGTGTCAAACAGTGTCAAAGAGTTTCAGAGCGTGTCAGAGAGTGTCAGAGAGTGTCAGAGAGTTTCAGAGACTTTCTGAGAGTACCAGAGAGTATCAGAGAGTGTCTGAGAGTGTCAGAGAGTGTCTGATAGTGTCAGAGAGTTTCAGAGAGTTTCAGAGAGTGTCAGAAAGTTTCAGAGAGTGTCAGATAGTGTCAGAGAGTTTCAGAGAGTTTCAGAGAGCTTCAGAGAGTGTCAGGGAGTGGCAGAGAGTGTCAGAGAGTATCGGAGAGTTTCAGAGAGAGTCAGACAGTCTCTGAGAGTGTCAGAGAGTATCAAAGAGTTTCAGAGAGTGTCAGAGAGTGTCAGAGAGGTTCAGATAGTTTCAGAGAGTGGCAGAGACTTTCTGAGAGTGTCAGAGAGTGCCTGAGAGTTCTGACAGTTTCCGAGTGTGTCGGAGAGTGTCAGAGAGTGTCAGAGTGTTTCAGAGAGTGTCACAGTGTTTCAGAGATTGTCAGAGATTTTCAGAGAGTTTCAGAGATCTTCAGAGAGTGTCAGAGATTGCCAGAAAGTTTCAGAGAGTGTCAAGGAGTGTCAGAGAGTGTCAGAGAATTTCAGAGAGTGTCAGAGAGCTTCAGAAAGTGTCAGAGAGTGTCAGAGAGTGTCTGAGAGTGTCAGAGAGTGCCAGAGATTTTCAGAGAGTTTCTGAGAGCTTCTGAGAGTGTCAGAGAGTGTCAGAGAGTGTCTAAGAGTTTCAGAAAGAGTCAGAGAGTGTCAAACAGTGTCAGAGAGTTTCAGAGACTTTCTGAGAGTACCAGAGAGTGTCAGAGAGTGTCTGAGAGTGTCAGAGAGTTTCAGAGAGTTTCAGAGAGTGTCAGAAAGTTTCAGAGAGTGACAGAGAGTGTCAGAGAGTTTCAGAGAGTTTCAGAGACATTCAAAGAGTGTCAGGGAGTGGCAGAGAGTGTCAGAGATTTTCGGATAATTTCAGAGAGATTCAAACAGTGTCTGAGAGTGTCAGAGAGTGTCAAAGAGTTTCAGAGAGTGTCTGAGAGTGTCAGAGAGGTTCAGATAGTGTCAGAGAGTTTCAGAGACTTTCTGAGAGTGTCAGAGAGTGCCTGAGAGTTTCTGACAGTTTCTGAGTGTGTCGGAGAGTGTCAGAGTGTTTCAGACAGTGTCACAGAGTTTCGGAGAGTGTCAGAGATTTTCAGAGAGTTTCAGAGAACTTCAGAGAGTGTCAGAGAGTGCCAGAAAGTTTCAGAGAGTGTCAGGGAGTGTCAGAGAGTGTCAGAGAATTTCAGAGAGTGTCAGAGAGTTTCAGAGAGTATCAGACAGAATCTGAGAGTGTCAGAGAGTGCCGAAGAGCTTCAGAGAGGTTCAGAGAGTGTCAGAGAGTGTCACAGAGCGTCAGAGAGTGTCAGAGAGTTTCAGAGAGTTTCTGAGCGTTTCTGAGAGTGTCATAGAGTGTCAGAGATTGTCAAAAAATTTCAGAAAGTGTCAGATAGTGTCAGAGAGTTTCAGAAAGTGTCAGAGAGTGTCAGAGATTGTCTCAGAGTGTCAGAGAGTGTCAGAGAGTTTCAGATGAGTATCAGAGAGTGCCAGAGAGTTTCAGAGAGTTTCAGAGAGTGTCAGAGCGTGTCAGAGAGTTTCAGAAAGTGTCAGAGAGTGTCAGAGATTGTCAGAAAGTTTCAGAAAGTGTCAGATAGTGTCAGAGATTTTCAGAAAGTGTCAGAGAGAGTCAGAGAGTGTCTGAGAGTGTCAGAGATTGGCTGAGAGTGTCCGAGAGTTTCAGAGAGTGTCAGAGAGTGTCAGAAAGTTTCAGAGAGTGTCAGAGAGTTTCAGAGAGTTTCAGAGAGTGTCAGGGAGTGTCAGAGAGTGTCAGAGAGTTTCGGAGAGTTTCAGAGAGAGTCAGACAGTGTCTGAGAGTGTCCGAGAGTGTAACAGAGTTTCAGAGAGTTTCAGAGAGTGTCAGAGAGTGTCAGAGAGGTTCAGATAGTGTCAGAGAGTTTCAGAGACTTTCTGAGAGTGTCAGAGAATGCCTGAGAGTTTCTGACAGTTTCTGAGTTTGTCGGAGAGTGTCAGAGTGTTTCAGAGAGTTTCAGAGATCTTCAGAGAGTGTCAGAGATTGTCAGAGAGTTTCAGAGAGTGTCAAAGACTGTCTGAGAGATTCAGAGAGTGTCACAGAGTGTCAGAGAGTTTTGGAGAGTGTCACAGAGTGTCAGAGAGTGTCAGTGAGTTTCAGAGAGCTTCTGAGAGTTTCAGAGAGTGTCAGAGAGTGTCAGAGAGTGTCAAAGAGTGTCAGAAATTTTCAGAAAGTGTCAGTTAGTGTCAGAGAGTTTCAGAAAGAGTCAGAGAGTGTCAAACAGTGTCAAAGAGTTTCAGAGAGTTTCAGAGAGAGTCAGACAGTGTCTGAGAGTGTCAGAGAGTGTCAAAGAGTTTCAGAGAGTGTCAGAGAGTGTCAGAGAGTTTCAGAGAGTGTCAGAGAGTTTCAGAAACTTTCTGAGAGTGCCAGAGAGTATCAGAGAGTGTCTGAGAGTGTCAGAGAGTGTCTGAGAGTGTCAGAGAGTTTCAGAGAGTTTCAGAGAGTGTCAGAAAGTTTCAGAGAGTGTCAGAGAGTGTCAGAGAGTTTCAGAGAGTTTCAGAGAGCTTCAGAGAGTGTCAGGGAGTGGCAGACAGTGTCAGTGAGTTTCGGAGAGTTTCAGAGAGAGTCAGACAGTGTCTGAGAGTGTCAGAGAGTGTCAAAGAGTTTCAGAGAGTGTCAGAGAGTGTCAGAGAGTGTCAGAGAGGTTCAGATAGTTTCAGAGAGTGGCAGAGACTTTCTGAGAGTGTCAGAGAGTGCCTGAGAGTTTCTGACAGTTTCTGAGTGTGTCGGAGAGTGTCAGAGAGTGTCAGAGTGTTTCAGAGAGTGTCACAGAGTTTCAGAGATTGTCAGAGATTTTCAGAGAGTTTCAGAGATGTTCAGAGAGTGTCAGAGATTGCCAGAAAGTTTCAGAGAGTGTCAAGGAGTGTCAGAGAGTGTCAGAGAATTTCAGAGAGTGTCAGAGAGCTTCAGAAAGTGTCAGAGAGTGTCAGAGAGTGTCTGAGAGTGTCAGAGAGTGCCAGAGAGCTTCAGAGAGATTCAGAGAGTTTCAGCGCTTGTCAGAGAGTTTCAGAGAGTGTCAGAGAGTGTCGGAGACTGTCTGAGAGATTCAGAGAGTGTCAGAGAGTGTCAGAGAGTTTCAGAGAGTTTCTGAGAGCTTCTGAGAGTGTCAGAGAGTGTCAGAGGGTGTCAAAGAGTGTCAGAGAGTGTCTGAGAGTGTCAGAGAGTTTCAGAGAGTTTCAGAGAATTTCATAGAGTGTCAGAAAGTTTCAGAGAGTGTCAGAGAGTGTCAGAGAGTTTCAGAGAGTTTCAGAGACATTCAAAGAGTGTCAAGGAGTGGCAGAGAGTGTCAGAGATTTTCGGAGAGTTTCAGAGAGAGTCAGACAGTGTCTGAGAGTGTCAGAGAGTGTCAAAGAGTTTCAGAGAGTGTCAGAGAGGTTCAGATAGTTTCAGAGAGTTTCAGAGACTTTCTGAGAGTGTCAGAGAGTGCCTGAGAGTTTCTGACAGTTTCTGAGTGTGTCGGAGAGTGTCAGAGTGTTTCAAACAGTGTCACAGAGTTTCGGAGAGTGTCAGAGATTTTCAGAGAGTTTCAGAGAACTTCAGAGAGTGTCAGAGAGTGCCAGAAAGTTTCAGAGAGTGTCAGGGAGTGTCAGAGAGTGTCAGAGAATTTCAGAGAGTGTCAGAGAGTTTCAGAGAGTATCAGACAGAATCTGAGAGTGTCAGAGAGTGCCGAAGAGCTTCAGAGAGGTTCAGAGAGTGTCAGAGAGTGTCACAGAGTGTCAGAGAGTGTCAGAGAGTTTCAGAGAATTTCTGAGCGTTTCTGAGAGTGTCATAGAGAGTCAGAGATTGTCAAAAAATTTCAGAAAGTGTCAGATAGTGTCAGAGAGTTTCAGAAAGTGTCAGAGAGTGTCAGAGATTGTCTGAGAGTGTCAGAGAGTGTCAGAGAGTTTCAGATGAGTTTCAGAGAGTGCCAGAGAGTTTCAGAGAGTTTCAGAGAGTGTCAGAGCGTGTCAGAGAGTTTCAGAAAGTGTCAGAGAGTGTCAGGGATTGTCAGAAAGTTTCAGAAAGTGTCAGATAGTGTCAGAGATTTTCAGAAAGTGTCAGAGAGAGTCAGAGAGTGTCTGAGAGTGTCAGAGATTGGCTGAGAGTGTCCGAGAGTTTCAGAGAGTTTCAGAGAGTGTCAGAAAGTTTCAGAGAGTGTCAGAGAGTTTCAGAGAGTTTCAGAGAGTGTCAGGGAGTGTCAGAGAGTGTCAGAGAGTTTCGGTGAGTTTCAGAGAGAGTCAGACAGTGTCTGAGAGTGTCCGAGAGTGTAACAGAGTTTCAGAGAGTTTCAGAGAGTGTCAGAGAGTGTCAGAGAGGTTCAGATAGTGTCAGAGAGTTTCAGAGACTTTCTGAGAGTGTCAGAGAATGCCTGAGAGTTTCTGACAGTTTCTGAGTTTGTCGGAGAGTGTCAGAGAGTGTCAGAGTGTTTCAGAGAGTTTCAGAGATCTTCAGAGAGTGTCAGAGATTGTCAGAGAGTTTCAGAGAGTGTCAAAGACTGTCTGAGAGATTCAGAGAGTGTCACAGAGTGTCAGAGAGTTTTGGAGAGTGTCACAGAGTGTCAGAGAGTGTCAGAGAGTTTCAGAGAGCTTCTGAGAGTTTCAGAGAGTGTCAGAGAGTGTCAGAGAGTGTCAAAGAGTTTCAGAGAGTTTCAGAGAGTTTCAGGGAGTGTCAGAGAGTGTCAGAGAGGTTCAGATAGTGTCAGAGAGTTTCAGAGACTTTCTGAGAGTGTCAGAGAATGCCTGAGAGTTTCTGACAGTTTCTGAGTTTGTCGGAGAGTGTCAGAGAGTGTCAGAGTGTTTCAGAGAGTTTCAGAGATCTTCAGAGAGTGTCAGAGAGTGCCAGAAAGTTTCAGAGAGTGTCACAGAGTGTCAGAGAGCTTCAGAGAGATTCAGAGAGTGTCGGGGAGTGTCAGAGAGTGTCAAAGAACTTCAGAGAGTGTCAGAGAGTTTCAGAGAGTGTCAGACAGTATCTGAGAGTGTTAGAGAGTGCCGAAGCGTTTCAGAGAGTGTCAGAGAGTGTCAGAGAGTTTCAGAGAGTGTCACAGAGCGTCAGTGAGAGTCAGAGAGTTTCAGAGAGTGTCAGAGAGTGTCAGAGAGTGTCAGAGAGTTTCAGAGAGTGTCACAGAGTGTCATTGAGTGTCAGAGAGTATCAGAGAGTGCCAGCGAGATTCAGAGAGTGTCAGCGAGTGTCAGAGAGTTTCAGAGACTTTCTGAGAGTGTCAGAGAGTGCCTGAGAGTTTCTGACAGTTTCTGAGTGTGTCGGATAGTGTCAGAGAGTGTCAGTGTTTCAGAGAGTGTCACAGAATTTCAGAGAGTGTCAGAGATTTTCAGAGAGTTTCAGAGATCTTCAGAGAGTGTCAGAGAGTGCCAAAAAGTTTCAGAGAGTGTCACAGAGTGTCAGAGAGCTTCAGAGGGATTCAGAGAGTGTCAGGGAGTGTCAGAGGGTGTCAGAGAATTTCAGAGAGTGTCAGAGAGTTTCAGAGAGTGTCAGAAAGTATCTGAGAGTGTCAGAGAGTGCCGAAGATTTTCAGAGAGTGTCAGCGAGAATCAGAGAGAGTCAGCGAGTGTCAGAGAGTGTCAGAGAGTTTCAGAGAGTGTCACAAAGTGTCAGAGAGTGTCAGAGAGTTTCAGAGAGTGTCACAGAGTGTCAGTGAGTGTCAGAGAGTTTCAGAGAGTGTCAGATAGTGTCAGTGAGTGTCAGAGAGATCAGAGACTTTCAGTGAGAGTCAGAGAGTGTCATCGAGTGTCAGAGAGTGTCAGAGAGTTTGTGAGAGTTTCTGAGTTTGTCGGAGATTTTCAGAGAGTTTCAGAGAGTTTCAGAGAGCTTCAGAGAGTGTCAGGGAGTGGCAGACAGTGTCAGTGAGTTTCGGAGAGTTTCAGAGAGAGTCAGACAGTGTCTGAGAGTGTCAGAGAGTGTCAAAGAGTTTCAGAGAGTGTCAGAGAGTGTCAGAGAGTGTCAGAGAGGTTCAGATAGTTTCAGAGAGTGGCAGAGACTTTCTGAGAGTGTCAGAGAGTGCCTGAGAGTTTCTGACAGTTTCTGAGTGTGTCGGAGAGTGTCAGAGAGTGTCAGAGTGTTTCAGAGAGTGTCACAGAGTTTCAGAGATTGTCAGAGATTTTCAGAGAGTTTCAGAGATGTTCAGAGAGTGTCAGAGATTGCCAGAAAGTTTCAGAGAGTGTCAAGGAGTGTCAGAGAGTGTCAGAGAATTTCAGAGAGTGTCAGAGAGCTTCAGAAAGTGTCAGAGAGTGTCAGAGAGTGTCTGAGAGTGTCAGAGAGTGCCAGAGAGCTTCAGAGAGATTCAGAGAGTTTCAGCGCTTGTCAGAGAGTTTCAGAGAGTGTCAGAGAGTGTCGGAGACTGTCTGAGAGATTCAGAGAGTGTCAGAGAGTGTCAGAGAGTTTCAGAGAGTTTCTGAGAGCTTCTGAGAGTGTCAGAGAGTGTCAGAGGGTGTCAAAGAGTGTCAGAGAGTGTCTGAGAGTGTCAGAGAGTTTCAGAGAGTTTCAGAGAATTTCATAGAGTGTCAGAAAGTTTCAGAGAGTGTCAGAGAGTGTCAGAGAGTTTCAGAGAGTTTCAGAGACATTCAAAGAGTGTCAAGGAGTGGCAGAGAGTGTCAGAGATTTTCGGAGAGTTTCAGAGAGAGTCAGACAGTGTCTGAGAGTGTCAGAGAGTGTCAAAGAGTTTCAGAGAGTGTCAGAGAGGTTCAGATAGTTTCAGAGAGTTTCAGAGACTTTCTGAGAGTGTCAGAGAGTGCCTGAGAGTTTCTGACAGTTTCTGAGTGTGTCGGAGAGTGTCAGAGTGTTTCAAACAGTGTCACAGAGTTTCGGAGAGTGTCAGAGATTTTCAGAGAGTTTCAGAGAACTTCAGAGAGTGTCAGAGAGTGCCAGAAAGTTTCAGAGAGTGTCAGGGAGTGTCAGAGAGTGTCAGAGAATTTCAGAGAGTGTCAGAGAGTTTCAGAGAGTATCAGACAGAATCTGAGAGTGTCAGAGAGTGCCGAAGAGCTTCAGAGAGGTTCAGAGAGTGTCAGAGAGTGTCACAGAGTGTCAGAGAGTGTCAGAGAGTTTCAGAGAATTTCTGAGCGTTTCTGAGAGTGTCATAGAGAGTCAGAGATTGTCAAAAAATTTCAGAAAGTGTCAGATAGTGTCAGAGAGTTTCAGAAAGTGTCAGAGAGTGTCAGAGATTGTCTGAGAGTGTCAGAGAGTGTCAGAGAGTTTCAGATGAGTTTCAGAGAGTGCCAGAGAGTTTCAGAGAGTTTCAGAGAGTGTCAGAGCGTGTCAGAGAGTTTCAGAAAGTGTCAGAGAGTGTCAGGGATTGTCAGAAAGTTTCAGAAAGTGTCAGATAGTGTCAGAGATTTTCAGAAAGTGTCAGAGAGAGTCAGAGAGTGTCTGAGAGTGTCAGAGATTGGCTGAGAGTGTCCGAGAGTTTCAGAGAGTTTCAGAGAGTGTCAGAAAGTTTCAGAGAGTGTCAGAGAGTTTCAGAGAGTTTCAGAGAGTGTCAGGGAGTGTCAGAGAGTGTCAGAGAGTTTCGGTGAGTTTCAGAGAGAGTCAGACAGTGTCTGAGAGTGTCCGAGAGTGTAACAGAGTTTCAGAGAGTTTCAGAGAGTGTCAGAGAGTGTCAGAGAGGTTCAGATAGTGTCAGAGAGTTTCAGAGACTTTCTGAGAGTGTCAGAGAATGCCTGAGAGTTTCTGACAGTTTCTGAGTTTGTCGGAGAGTGTCAGAGAGTGTCAGAGTGTTTCAGAGAGTTTCAGAGATCTTCAGAGAGTGTCAGAGATTGTCAGAGAGTTTCAGAGAGTGTCAAAGACTGTCTGAGAGATTCAGAGAGTGTCACAGAGTGTCAGAGAGTTTTGGAGAGTGTCACAGAGTGTCAGAGAGTGTCAGAGAGTTTCAGAGAGCTTCTGAGAGTTTCAGAGAGTGTCAGAGAGTGTCAGAGAGTGTCAAAGAGTTTCAGAGAGTTTCAGAGAGTTTCAGGGAGTGTCAGAGAGTGTCAGAGAGGTTCAGATAGTGTCAGAGAGTTTCAGAGACTTTCTGAGAGTGTCAGAGAATGCCTGAGAGTTTCTGACAGTTTCTGAGTTTGTCGGAGAGTGTCAGAGAGTGTCAGAGTGTTTCAGAGAGTTTCAGAGATCTTCAGAGAGTGTCAGAGAGTGCCAGAAAGTTTCAGAGAGTGTCACAGAGTGTCAGAGAGCTTCAGAGAGATTCAGAGAGTGTCGGGGAGTGTCAGAGAGTGTCAAAGAACTTCAGAGAGTGTCAGAGAGTTTCAGAGAGTGTCAGACAGTATCTGAGAGTGTTAGAGAGTGCCGAAGCGTTTCAGAGAGTGTCAGAGAGTTTCAGAGAGTGTCACAGAGCGTCAGTGAGAGTCAGAGAGTTTCAGAGAGTGTCAGAGAGTGTCAGAGAGTGTCAGAGAGTTTCAGAGAGTGTCACAGAGTGTCATTGAGTGTCAGAGAGTATCAGAGAGTGCCAGCGAGATTCAGAGAGTGTCAGCGAGTGTCAGAGAGTTTCAGAGACTTTCTGAGAGTGTCAGAGAGTGCCTGAGAGTTTCTGACAGTTTCTGAGTGTGTCGGATAGTGTCAGAGAGTGTCAGTGTTTCAGAGAGTGTCACAGAATTTCAGAGAGTGTCAGAGATTTTCAGAGAGTTTCAGAGATCTTCAGAGAGTGTCAGAGAGTGCCAAAAAGTTTCAGAGAGTGTCACAGAGTGTCAGAGAGCTTCAGAGGGATTCAGAGAGTGTCAGGGAGTGTCAGAGGGTGTCAGAGAATTTCAGAGAGTGTCAGAGAGTTTCAGAGAGTGTCAGAAAGTATCTGAGAGTGTCAGAGAGTGCCGAAGATTTTCAGAGAGTGTCAGCGAGAATCAGAGAGAGTCAGCGAGTGTCAGAGAGTGTCAGAGAGTTTCAGAGAGTGTCACAAAGTGTCAGAGAGTGTCAGAGAGTTTCAGAGAGTGTCACAGAGTGTCAGTGAGTGTCAGAGAGTTTCAGAGAGTGTCAGATAGTGTCAGTGAGTGTCAGAGAGATCAGAGACTTTCAGTGAGAGTCAGAGAGTGTCATCGAGTGTCAGAGAGTGTCAGAGAGTTTGTGAGAGTTTCTGAGTTTGTCGGAGATTTTCAGAGAGTTTCAGAGAGTTTCAGAGAGCTTCAGAGAGTGTCAGGGAGTGGCAGACAGTGTCAGTGAGTTTCGGAGAGTTTCAGAGAGAGTCAGACAGTGTCTGAGAGTGTCAGAGAGTGTCAAAGAGTTTCAGAGAGTGTCAGAGAGTGTCAGAGAGTGTCAGAGAGGTTCAGATAGTTTCAGAGAGTGGCAGAGACTTTCTGAGAGTGTCAGAGAGTGCCTGAGAGTTTCTGACAGTTTCTGAGTGTGTCGGAGAGTGTCAGAGAGTGTCAGAGTGTTTCAGAGAGTGTCACAGAGTTTCAGAGATTGTCAGAGATTTTCAGAGAGTTTCAGAGATGTTCAGAGAGTGTCAGAGATTGCCAGAAAGTTTCAGAGAGTGTCAAGGAGTGTCAGAGAGTGTCAGAGAATTTCAGAGAGTGTCAGAGAGCTTCAGAAAGTGTCAGAGAGTGTCAGAGAGTGTCTGAGAGTGTCAGAGAGTGCCAGAGAGCTTCAGAGAGATTCAGAGAGTTTCAGCGCTTGTCAGAGAGTTTCAGAGAGTGTCAGAGAGTGTCGGAGACTGTCTGAGAGATTCAGAGAGTGTCAGAGAGTGTCAGAGAGTTTCAGAGAGTTTCTGAGAGCTTCTGAGAGTGTCAGAGAGTGTCAGAGGGTGTCAAAGAGTGTCAGAGAGTGTCTGAGAGTGTCAGAGAGTTTCAGAGAGTTTCAGAGAATTTCATAGAGTGTCAGAAAGTTTCAGAGAGTGTCAGAGAGTGTCAGAGAGTTTCAGAGAGTTTCAGAGACATTCAAAGAGTGTCAAGGAGTGGCAGAGAGTGTCAGAGATTTTCGGAGAGTTTCAGAGAGAGTCAGACAGTGTCTGAGAGTGTCAGAGAGTGTCAAAGAGTTTCAGAGAGTGTCAGAGAGGTTCAGATAGTTTCAGAGAGTTTCAGAGACTTTCTGAGAGTGTCAGAGAGTGCCTGAGAGTTTCTGACAGTTTCTGAGTGTGTCGGAGAGTGTCAGAGTGTTTCAAACAGTGTCACAGAGTTTCGGAGAGTGTCAGAGATTTTCAGAGAGTTTCAGAGAACTTCAGAGAGTGTCAGAGAGTGCCAGAAAGTTTCAGAGAGTGTCAGGGAGTGTCAGAGAGTGTCAGAGAATTTCAGAGAGTGTCAGAGAGTTTCAGAGAGTATCAGACAGAATCTGAGAGTGTCAGAGAGTGCCGAAGAGCTTCAGAGAGGTTCAGAGAGTGTCAGAGAGTGTCACAGAGTGTCAGAGAGTGTCAGAGAGTTTCAGAGAATTTCTGAGCGTTTCTGAGAGTGTCATAGAGAGTCAGAGATTGTCAAAAAATTTCAGAAAGTGTCAGATAGTGTCAGAGAGTTTCAGAAAGTGTCAGAGAGTGTCAGAGATTGTCTGAGAGTGTCAGAGAGTGTCAGAGAGTTTCAGATGAGTTTCAGAGAGTGCCAGAGAGTTTCAGAGAGTTTCAGAGAGTGTCAGAGCGTGTCAGAGAGTTTCAGAAAGTGTCAGAGAGTGTCAGGGATTGTCAGAAAGTTTCAGAAAGTGTCAGATAGTGTCAGAGATTTTCAGAAAGTGTCAGAGAGAGTCAGAGAGTGTCTGAGAGTGTCAGAGATTGGCTGAGAGTGTCCGAGAGTTTCAGAGAGTTTCAGAGAGTGTCAGAAAGTTTCAGAGAGTGTCAGAGAGTTTCAGAGAGTTTCAGAGAGTGTCAGGGAGTGTCAGAGAGTGTCAGAGAGTTTCGGTGAGTTTCAGAGAGAGTCAGACAGTGTCTGAGAGTGTCCGAGAGTGTAACAGAGTTTCAGAGAGTTTCAGAGAGTGTCAGAGAGTGTCAGAGAGGTTCAGATAGTGTCAGAGAGTTTCAGAGACTTTCTGAGAGTGTCAGAGAATGCCTGAGAGTTTCTGACAGTTTCTGAGTTTGTCGGAGAGTGTCAGAGAGTGTCAGAGTGTTTCAGAGAGTTTCAGAGATCTTCAGAGAGTGTCAGAGATTGTCAGAGAGTTTCAGAGAGTGTCAAAGACTGTCTGAGAGATTCAGAGAGTGTCACAGAGTGTCAGAGAGTTTTGGAGAGTGTCACAGAGTGTCAGAGAGTGTCAGAGAGTTTCAGAGAGCTTCTGAGAGTTTCAGAGAGTGTCAGAGAGTGTCAGAGAGTGTCAAAGAGTTTCAGAGAGTTTCAGAGAGTTTCAGGGAGTGTCAGAGAGTGTCAGAGAGGTTCAGATAGTGTCAGAGAGTTTCAGAGACTTTCTGAGAGTGTCAGAGAATGCCTGAGAGTTTCTGACAGTTTCTGAGTTTGTCGGAGAGTGTCAGAGAGTGTCAGAGTGTTTCAGAGAGTTTCAGAGATCTTCAGAGAGTGTCAGAGAGTGCCAGAAAGTTTCAGAGAGTGTCACAGAGTGTCAGAGAGCTTCAGAGAGATTCAGAGAGTGTCGGGGAGTGTCAGAGAGTGTCAAAGAACTTCAGAGAGTGTCAGAGAGTTTCAGAGAGTGTCAGACAGTATCTGAGAGTGTTAGAGAGTGCCGAAGCGTTTCAGAGAGTGTCAGAGAGTGTCAGAGAGTTTCAGAGAGTGTCACAGAGCGTCAGTGAGAGTCAGAGAGTTTCAGAGAGTGTCAGAGAGTGTCAGAGAGTGTCAGAGAGTTTCAGAGAGTGTCACAGAGTGTCATTGAGTGTCAGAGAGTATCAGAGAGTGCCAGCGAGATTCAGAGAGTGTCAGCGAGTGTCAGAGAGTTTCAGAGACTTTCTGAGAGTGTCAGAGAGTGCCTGAGAGTTTCTGACAGTTTCTGAGTGTGTCGGATAGTGTCAGAGAGTGTCAGTGTTTCAGAGAGTGTCACAGAATTTCAGAGAGTGTCAGAGATTTTCAGAGAGTTTCAGAGATCTTCAGAGAGTGTCAGAGAGTGCCAAAAAGTTTCAGAGAGTGTCACAGAGTGTCAGAGAGCTTCAGAGGGATTCAGAGAGTGTCAGGGAGTGTCAGAGGGTGTCAGAGAATTTCAGAGAGTGTCAGAGAGTTTCAGAGAGTGTCAGAAAGTATCTGAGAGTGTCAGAGAGTGCCGAAGATTTTCAGAGAGTGTCAGCGAGAATCAGAGAGAGTCAGCGAGTGTCAGAGAGTGTCAGAGAGTTTCAGAGAGTGTCACAAAGTGTCAGAGAGTGTCAGAGAGTTTCAGAGAGTGTCACAGAGTGTCAGTGAGTGTCAGAGAGTTTCAGAGAGTGTCAGATAGTGTCAGTGAGTGTCAGAGAGATCAGAGACTTTCAGTGAGAGTCAGAGAGTGTCATCGAGTGTCAGAGAGTGTCAGAGAGTTTGTGAGAGTTTCTGAGTTTGTCGGAGAGTGTCAGAGAGTGTCAGAGAGTTTCAGAGAGTGTCACAGAGTGTCAGAGTGTCAGAGAGTTTCAGAGATTTTCTGAGAGTTTCTGAGAGTGTCAGAGAGTGTCAGAGATTGTCAGAAAGTTACAGAAAGTGTCAGAGATTGTCAGAAAGTTACAGAAAGTGTCAGATAGTATCAGAAAGTTACAGAAAGTGTCAGATAGTATCAGAGAGTGTCAGAGAGCGTCAGAGAGATTCACAGAGTTTCAGAGAGTGCCAGAGAGCTTCAGAGGGATTCAAAGAGTGTCAGAGCGTGTCAGAGAGTTTCAGAGAGTGTCAGAGAGTGTCTGAGAGTTTCAGAGAGTGTCAGAGAGTGTCAGAGAGTTTCAGAGAGTTTCAGAGAGTGTCAGAGAGTGTCAGAGAATTTAAGAGAGCTTCAGAGAGTGTCAGGGAGTGTCTGAGAGTGTCAGAGAGTTTCGGAGAGTTTCAGAGAGAGTCAGACACTGTCTGAGAGTATCAGAGAGTTTCAGAGAGCTTCAGGGAGTGTCAGAGAGTGTCAGAGAAATTCATAGAGTTTCAGAGAGTGCCAGAGAGCTTCAGAGGGATTCAGAGAGTGTCGGAGCGTGTCAAAGAGTTTCAGAGAGTGTCAGAGAGTTTCAGAGAGAGTCAGAGAGGTTCAGATAGTGTCAGAGAGTTTCAGAGACTTTCTGAGAGTGTCAGAGAGTGCCTGAGAGTTTCTGACAGTTTCTGAGTGTGTCGGAGAGTGTCAGAGAGTGTCAGAGTGTTTCAGAGAGCGTCACAGAGTTTCAGAGAGTGTCAGAGATTTTCAGAGAGTTTCAGAGATCTTCAGAGAGTGTCAGAGAGTGTCAGAGAGTTTCAGAGAGAGTCAGACAGTGTCTGAGAGTGTCAGAGAGTGCCGAAGAGTTTCAGAGAGTGTCAGAGTGTCAGAGAGTTTCAGAGAGTGTCAGAGAGTGTCAGAGAGTGTCAGAGAGTGTCAGAGAGTTTCAGAGAGTGTCAGAGAGTATCAGAGAGTGTCAGCGAGAATCAGAGAGTGTCAGCGAGTGTCAGAGAGTGTCAGAGAGTTTCAGAGAGTGTCAGAGAGTGTCAGAGAGTGTCAGAGAGTTTCAGAGAGTGTCACAGAGTGTCAGTGAGTGTCAGAGAGTTTCAGAGAGTGTCAGATAGTGTCAGTGAGTGTTAGAGAGTATCAGAGACATTCAGTGAGAGTCAGAGAGTGTCACAGAGTGTCAGAGAGTGTCAGAGAGTTTCAGAGACTTTCTGAGAGATTCAGAGAGTTTCAGAGAGTGCCAGAGAGCGTCAGAGGGTTTCAGAGAGTGTCAGAGCGTGTCAGAGAGTTTCAGAGAGTGTCAGAGAGTGTCTGAGAGATTCAGAGAGTGTCAGAGAGTTTGAGAGAGTTTCAGAGAGTTTCAGAGAGGTTCAGAGAGTGGCAGGGAGTGTCAGAGAGTGTCAGAGAGTTTCGGAGAGTTTCAGAGAGTGTCAGACAGTGTCTGAGAGTGTCAGAGAGTGTCAAAGAGTTTATGAGTTTCAGAGAGTGTCAGAGAGTTTCAGAGAGTTTCAGAGAGCTTCAGAGAGTGTCAGGGAGTGGCAGAGAGTGTCAGAGATTTTAGGTGAGTTTCAGAGAGAGTCAGACAGTGTCTGAGAGTGTCAGAGAGTGTCAAAGAGTTTCAGAGAGTGGCAGAGAGTGTCAGAGAGTGTCAGAGAGGTTCAGATAGTGTCAGAGAGTTTCAGAGACTTTCTGAGAATGTCAGAGAGTGCCTGAGAGTTTCTGACAGTTTCTGTGTGTTTCAGAGAGTGTCACAGAGTTTCAGAGAGTGTCAGAGATTTTCAGAGAGTTTCAGAGATCTTCAGAGAGTGTCAGAGAGTGCCAGAAAGTTTCAGAGAGTGTCAGGGAGTGTCAGAGAGTGTCAGAGAATTTCAGAGAGTGTCAGAGAGTTTCAGAGAGTGTCAGACAGTATCTGAGAGTGTCAGAGAGTGCCGAAGAGTTACAGAGAGTTTCAGAGAGTTTCAGAGAGTTTCAGAGTGTGTCAGAGCGTGTCAGAGAGTTTCAGAAAGTGTCAGAGAGCGTCAGAGATTGTCAGAAAGTTTCAGAAAGTGTCAGATAGTGTCAGAGATTTTCAGAAAGTGTCAGAGAGTGTCAGAGAGTGTCTGAGAGTGTCAGAGAGTTTCGGAGAGTTTCAGAGAGAGTCAGACACTGTCTGAGAGTGTCAGAGAGTTTCATAGAGCTTCAGAGAGTGTCAGGGAGTGTCAGAGAGTGTCAGAGAAATTCAGAGAGTTTCAGAGAATGCCAGAGAGCTTCAGAGGGATTCAGAGAGTGTCAGAGCGTGTCAAAGAGTTTCAGAGAGTGTCAGAGAGTGTCAGAGAGAGTCAGAGAGGTTCAGATAGTGTCAGAGAGTTTCAGAGACTTTCTGAGAGTGTCAGAGAGTGCCTGAGAGTTTCTGACAGTTTCTGAGTGTGTCGGAGAGTGTCAGAGAGTGTCAGAGTGTTTCAGAGTGCGTCACAGAGTTTCAGAGAGTGTCAGAGATTTTCAGAGAGTTTCAGAGATCTTCAGAGAGTGTCAGAGAGTGTCAGAGAGTTTCAGAGAGAGTCAGACAGTGTCTGAGAGTGTCAGAGAGTGCCGAAGAGCTTCAGAGAGTGTCAGAGTGTCAGAGAGTGTCAGAGAGTTTCAGAGAGTGTCAGAGAGTATCAGAGAGTGTCAGCGAGAATCAGAGAGTGTCAGCGAGTGTCAGAGAGTGTCAGAGAGTGTCAGAGAGTGTCTGAGAGTGTCAGAGAGTTTCAGAGAGTTTCAGAGTGTCAGAAAGTTTCAGAGAGTGTCAGAGAGTTTCAGAGAGATTCAGAGAGTTTCGGAGAGTGTCAGGGAGTGTCAGAGAGTGTCAGAGAGTTTCGGAGAGTTTCAGAGAGAGTCAGACACTGTCTGAGAGTGTCCGAGAGTGTAAAAGAGGTTCAGAGAGTGTCAGAGAGTGTCAGATAGAGTCAGAGAGGTTCAGATAGTGTCAGAGAGTTTCAGAGAGAGTCAGACAGTGTCTGAGAGTGTCAGAGAGTGCCAAAGAGTTTCAGAGAGTGTCAGAGTGTCAGAGAGTTTCAGAGAGTGTCAGAGAGTGTCAGAGAGTGTCAGAGAGTTTCAGAGAGTGTCAGAGAGTATCAGAGAGTGTCAGCGAGAATCAGAGAGTGTCAGCGAGTGTCAGAGAGTGTCAGAGAGTTTCACAGAGTGTCAGAGAGTGTCAGAGAGTGTCAGAGAGTTTCAGAGAGTGTCACAGAGTGTCAGTGAGTGTCAGAGAGTTTCAGAGAGTGTCAGATAGTGTCAGTGAGTGTTAGAGAGTATCATAGACATTCAGTGAGAGTCAGAGAGTGTCACAGAGTGTCAGAGAGTGTCAGAGAGTTTCAGAGACTTTCTGAGAGTTTCTGAGAGTGTCAGAGAGTGTCAGAGATTGTCCGAAAGATTCAGAAAGTGTCTGATAGTATCAGAAAGTTTCAGAAAGTGTCAGAGAGTGTCTGAGAGTGTCAGAGAGTGTCAGAGAGATTCAGAGAGTTTCAGAGAGTGCCAGAGAGCATCAGAGGGTTTCAGAGAGTGTCAGAGAGTTTGAGAGAGTTTCAGAGAGGTTCAGAGAGTGGCAGGGAGTGTCAGAGAGTGTCAAAGAGTTTCAGAGTTTCAGAGAGTGTCAGAGAGTTTCAGAGAGTTTCAGAGAGCTTCAGAGAGTGTCAGGGAGTGGCAGAGAGTGTCAGAGATTTTAGGTGAGTTTCAGAGAGAGTCAGACAGTGTCTGAGAGTGTCAGAGAGTGTCAAAGAATTTCAGAGAGTGGCAGAGAGTGTCAGAGAGTGTCAGAGAGGTTCAGATAGTGTCAGAGAGTTTCAGAGACTTTCTGAGAATGTCAGAGAGTGCCTGAGAGTTTCTGACAGTTTCTGAGTGTTTCAGAGAGTGTCACAGAGTTTCAGAGAGTGTCAGAGATTTTCAGAGAGTTTCAGAGATCTTCAGAGAGTGTCAGAGAGTGCCTGAAAGTTTCAGAGAGTGTCAGGGAGTGTCAGAGAGTGTCAGAGAATTTCAGAGAGTGTCAAGAGTTTCAGAGAGTGTCAGACAGTATCTGAGAGTGTCAGAGAGTGCCGAAGAGCTTCAGAGAGGAAAAGAGAGTGTCAGAGAGTGTCACAGAGTGTCAGAAAGTGTCAGAAATTTTCAGAAAGTGTCAGATAGTGTCAGAGAGTTTCAGATAGTGTCAGAGATTTTCAGAAAGTGTCAGAGAGTGTCAGAGAGTGTCTGAGAGTGTCAGAGATTGTCTGAGTGTGTCAGAGAGTTTCAGAGAGTTTCAGAGAGTGTCAGAAAGTTTCAGAGAGTGTCAGAGAGTTTCAGAGAGATTCAGAGAGTTTCAGAGAGTGTCAGGGAGTTTCAGAGAGTGCCAGAGAGTTTCGGAGAGTTTCAGAGAGAGTCAGACAGTGTCTGAGAGTGTCCGAGAGTATAAAAGAGTTTCAGAGAGTGTCAGAGAGTGTCAGATCGTGTCAGAGAGGTTCAGATAGTGTCAGAGAGTTTCAGAGACTTTCTGAGAGTGTCAGAGAGTGCCTGTGAGATTCTGACATTTTCTGAGTTTGTCGGAGAGTGTCAGAGAGTGTCAGAGAGTTTCAGAGAGATCACAGAGTGTCAGTGAGTTTCAGAGAGTATCAGAGATGGTCAGCGAGAATCAGAGAGTGTCAGCGAGTGTCAGAGAGTTTCAGAGACTTTCTGAGAGTGTCAGAGAGTGCCTGAGAGTTTCTGACAGTTTCTGAGTGTGTCGGAGAGTGTCAGAGAGTGTCAGAGTGTTTCAGAGAGTGTCACAGAGTTTCACAGTGTGTCAGAGATTTTCAGAGAGTTTCAGAGAGTGTCAGAGAGTGTCAGAGAGTGCCAGAAAGTTTCAGAGAGTGTCACAGAGTATCAGAGAGTGTCAGCGAGAGTCAGAGAGTATCAGAGAGTTTCAGAGAGTGTCGGAGAGTGTCAGAGTGTGTCAGAGAGTGTCAGAGAGTTTCAGAGAGTGTCACAGAGTGTCAGTGAGTGTCAGAGAGTTTCAGAGAGTGTCAGATAGTGTCAGTGAGTGTTAGAAAGTATCAGAGACTTTCAGTGAGAGTCAGAGAGTGTCAGCGAGTGTCAGAGAGTGTCAGAGAGTTTCTGAGAGTTTCTGAGAGTTTCTGAGTTTGTCGGAGAGTGTCAGAGAATGTCAGAGAGTTTCAGAGAGTGTCACAGAGTGTCAGTGAGTGTCAGAGAGTATCAGAGAGTGTCAGCGAGAGTCAGAGAGTGCAGGGAGTGTCAGAGAGTTTCAGAGAGTGTCAGAGAGTGTCAGAGAGTTTCAGAGACTTTCTGAGAGTGTCAGAGAGTGCCTGAGAGTTTCTGACCGTTTCTGAGTGTGTCGGAGAGTGTCAGAGAGTTTCGGAGAGTTTCAGAGAGAGTCAGACAGTGTCGGAGAGTGTCAGAGAGTGTCAAAGAGTTTCAGAGAGTGTCAGAGAGTGTCAGAGAGTGTCAGAGAGGTTCAGATAGTGTCAGAGAGTTTCAGAGACTTTCTGAGAGTGTCAGAGAGTGCCTGAGAGTTTCTGACAGTTTCTGAGTCTGTCGGAGAGTGTCAGAGAGTTTCAGAGAGTGTCAGATAGTGTCAGTGAGTGTTAGAGAGTATCAGAGACTTTCAGTGAGAGTCAGAGAGTGTCAGCGAGTGTCAGAGAGTGTCAGAGAGTTTCTAAGAGTTTCTGAGAGTTTCTGAGTTTGTCGGAGAGTGTCAGAGAATGTCAGAGAGTTTCAGAGAGTGTCACAGAGTGTCAGTGAGTGTCAGAGAGTATCAGAGAGTGTCAGCGAGAGTCAGAGAGTGCAGGGAGTGTCAGAGGAGTGTCAGAGAGTTTCAGAGAGTGTCAGAGAGTGTCAGAGAGTGTCAGAGAGTTTCAGAGACTTTCTGAGAGTGTCAGAGAGTGCCTGAGAGTTTCTGACCGTTTCTGAGTGTGTCGGAGAGTGTCAGAGAGTTTCGGAGAGTTTCAGAGAGAGTCAGACAGTGTCGGAGAGTGTCAAAGAGTTTCAGAGAGTGTCAGAGAGTGTCAGAGAGTGTCAGAGAGGTTCAGATAGTGTCAGAGAGTTTCAGAGACTTTCTGAGAGTGTCAGAGAGTGCCTGTGAGATTCTGACATTTTCTGAGTTTGTCGGAGAGTGTCAGAGAGTGTCAGAGAGTTTCAGAGAGTGTCACAGAGTGTCAGTGAGTTTCCGAGAGTATCAGAGAGGGTCAGCGAGAATCAGAGAGTGTCAGCGAGTGTCAGAGAGTTTCAGAGACTTTCTGAGAGTGTCAGAGAGTGCCTGAGAGTTTCTGACAGTTTCTGAGTGTGTCGGAGAGTGTCAGAGAGTGTCAGAGTGTTTCAGAGAGTGTCACAGAGTTTCACAGTGTGTCAGAGATTTTCAGAGAGTTTCAGAGAGTGTCAGAGAGTGTCAGAGAGTGCCAGAAAGTTTCAGAGAGTGTCACAGAGTATCAGAGAGTGTCAGCGAGATTCAGAGAGTATCAGAGAGTTTCAGAGAGTGTCGGAGAGTGTCGGAGAGTGTCAGAGAGTGTCAGAGAGTTTCAGAGAGTGTCACAGAGTGTCAGTGAGTGTCAGAGAGTTTCAGAGAGTGTCAGATAGTGTCAGTGAGTGTTAGAAAGTATCAGAGACTTTCAGTGAGAGTCAGAGAGTGTCGGAGAGTGTCAGAGAGTGTCAAAGAGTTTCAGAGAGTGTCAGAGAGTGTCAGAGAGTGTCAGAGAGGTTCAGATAGTGTCAGAGAGTTTCAGAGACTTTCTGAGAGTGTCAGAGAGTGCCTGAGAGTTTCTGACAGTTTCTGAGTCTGTCGGAGAGTGTCAGAAAGTTTCAGAGAGGGTCAGATAGTGTCAGTGAGTGTTAGAGAGTATCAGAGACTTTCAGTGAGAGTCAGAGAGTGTCAGCGAGTGTCAGAGAGTGTCAGAGAGTTTCTGAGAGTTTCTGAGAGTTTCTGAGTTTGTCGGAGAGTGTCAGAGAATGTCAGAGAGTTTCAGAGAGTGTCACAGAGTGTCAGTGAGTGTCAGAGAGTATCAGAGAGTGTCAGCGAGAGTCAGAGAGTGCAGGGAGTGTCAGAGAGTGTCAGAGAGTTTCAGAGAGTGTCAGAGAGTGTCAGAGAGTGTCAGAGAGTTTCAGAGACTTTCTGAGAGTGTCAGAGAGTGCCTGAGAGTTTCTGACCGTTTCTGAGTGTGTCGGAGAGTGTCAGAGAGTTTCGGAGAGTTTCAGAGAGAGTCAGACAGTGTCGGAGAGTGTCAGAGAGTTTCAAAGAGTTTCAGAGAGTGTCAGAGAGTGTCAGAGAGTGTCAGAGAGGTTCAGATAGTGTCAGAGAGTTTCAGAGACTTTCTGAGAGTGTCAGAGAGTGCCTGAGAGTTTCTGACAGTTTCTGAGTCTGTCGGAGAGTGTCAGAGAGTGTCAGAGTGTTTCAGAGAGTGTCACAGAGTTTCAAAGATTGTCAGAGATTTTCAGAGAGTTTCAGAGATCTTCAGAGAGTGTCAGAGAGTGCCTGAAAGTTTCAGAGAGTGAGGGAGTGTCAGAGAGTGTCAGAGAATTTCAGAGAGTGTCAGAGAGTTTCAGAAAGTGTCAGGTAGTATCAGAGAGTTTCAGAAAGTTTCAGAGTGTTTCAGAGAGCATCGGAGAATGTCAGAGAGTGTCAGAGAGTGTCAGAGAGTGTCAGAGAGTGTCAAAGAGTGTCAGAAATTTTCAGAAAGTGTCAGATAGTGTCAGAGAGTGTCAGAAAGAGTCAGAGAGTGTCAAACAGTGTCAAAGAGTTTCAGAGAGTGTCAGAGAGTGTCAGAGAGTTTCAGAGAGTGTCAGAGAGTTACAGAGACTTTCTGAGAGTACCAGAGAGTGTCAGAGAGTGTCTGAGAGTGTCAGAGAGTGCCTGAGAGTGTCAGAGAGTTTCAGAGAGTTTCAGAGAATGTCAGAAAGTTTCAGAGAGTGTCTGAGAGTGTCAGAGAGTTTCAGAGAGTTTCAGAGAATGTCAGAAAGTTTCAGAAAGTGTCAGAGAGTGTCAGAGAGTTTCAGAGAGTTTCAGAGAGCTTCAGAGAGTGTCAGGGAGTGGCAGAGAGTGTCAGCGAGTTTCGGAGAGTTTCAGAGAGTGTCAGACAGTGTCTGAGAGTGTCAGAAGGTGTCAAAGAGTTTCAGAGAGTGTCAGAGAGTGTCAGAGAGTGTCAGAGTGGTTCAGATAGTGTGAGAGAGTTTCAGAGACTTTCTGAGTGTGTCAGAGAGTGCCTGAGAGTTTCTGACAGTTTCTGAGTGTGTCGGAGAGTGTCAGAGAGTGTCAGAGTGTTTCAGAGAGTGTCACAGAGTTTCAGAGATTGTCAGAGATTTTCAGAGAGTTTCAGAGATCTTCAGAGAGTTTCAGGGAGTGCCAGAATGTTTCAGAGAGTGTCAGGGAGTGTCAGAGAGTGTCAGATAATTTCAGAGAGTGTCAGAGAGCTTCATAAAGTGTCAGGTAGTATCAGAGAGTTTCAGAAAGTGTCAGAGAGTGTCAGAGAGTGTCAGAGAGTGTCTGAGAGTGTCAGAGAGTGCCAGAGAGCTTCAGAGAGATTCAGAGAGTGTCAGAGCCTGTCAGAGAGTTTCAGAGAGTGTCAGAGAGTGTCAGAGACTGTCTGAGAGATTCAGAGAGTGTCAGAGAGTTTTGGAGAGTGTCAGCGAGTGTCAGAGAGTGTCAGAGAGTTTCAGAGTGTTTCTGAGAGCTTCTGAGAGTGTCAGAGAGTGTCAGAGAGTGTCAAAGAGTGTCAGAAATTTTCAGAAAGTGTCAGATAGTGTCAGAGAGTTTCAGAAAGAGTCAGAGAGTGTCAAACAGTGTCAAAGAGTTTTAGAGAGTGTCTGAGAATGTCAGAGAGTTACATAGAGTGTCAGAGAGTTTCAGAGACTTTCTGAGAGTACCAGAGAGTGTCAGAGAGTGTCTGAGAGTGTCAGAGAGTGTCTGAGAGTGTCAGAGAGTTTCAGAGAGTGTCAGAAAGTTTCAGAGAGTGTCAGAGAGTGTCAGAGAGTTTCAGAGAGTTTCAGAGACCTTCAAAGAGTGTCAGGGTGTGGCAGAGAGTGTCAGAGATTTTTGGAGAGTTTCAGAGAGAGTCAGACAGTGTCTGAGAGTGTCACAGAGTGTCAAAGAGTTTCAGAGAGTGTCAGAGAGTGTCAGAGAGTGTCAGAGAGGTTCAGATAGTGTCAGAGAGTTTCAGAGACTTTCTGAGAGTGTCAGAGAGTGCCTGAGAGTTTCTGACAGTTTCTGAGTGTGTCGGAGAGTGTCAGAGAGTGTCAGAGTGTTTCAGAGAGTGTCACAGAGTTTCAGAGATTGTCAGAGATTTTCAGAGAGTTTCAGAGATCTTCAGAGAGTGTCAGAGAGTGCCAGAATGTTTCAGAGAGGGTCAGGGAGTGTCAGAGAGTGTCAGAGAATTTCAGAGAGTGTCAAAGAGTTTCACAAAGTGTCAGGTAGTATCAGAGAGTTTCAGAAAGTGTCAGAGAGTGTCAGAGAGTGTCTGAGAGTGTCTGAGAGTGCCAGAGAGCTTCAGAGAGATTCAGAGAGTGTCAGAGCTTGTCAGAGAGTTTCAGAGAGTGTCAGAGAGTGTCAGAGACTGTCTGAGAGATTCAGAGAGTGTCAGAGAGTTTTGGAGAGTGTCAGCGAGTGTCAGAGAGTGTCAGAGAGTTTCAGAGAGTTTCTGAGAGCTTCTGAGAGAATCAGAGAGCGTCAGAGAGTGTCAAAGAGTGTCAGAAATTTTCAGAAAGTGTCAGATAGTGTCAGAGAGTTTCAGAAAGAGTCAGAGAGTGTCAGACAGTGTCAAAGAGTTTTAGAGAGTGTCTGAGAATGTCAGAGAGTTTCAGAGAGTGTCAGAGAGTTTCAGAGACTTTCTGAGAGTACCAGAGAGTGTCAGAGAGTGTCAGAGAGTGTCTGAGTGTGTCAGAGAGTTTCAGAGAGTTTCAGAGAGTGTCAGAAAGTTTCAGAGAGTGTCAGAGAGTGTCAGAGAGTTTCAGAGAGTTTCAGAGACCTTCAAAGAGTGTCAGGGTGTGGCAGAGAGTGTCAGAGATTTTCGGAGAGTTTCAGAGAGAGTCAGACAGTGTCTGAGAGTGTCAGAGAGTGTCAAAGAGTTTCAGAGAGTGTCAGAGAGTGTCAGAGAGTGTCAGAGAGGTTCAGATAGTGTCAGAGAGTTTCAGAGACTTTCTGAGAGTGTCAGAGAGTGCCTGAGAGTTTCTGACAGTTTCTGAGTGTGTCGGAGAGTGTCAGAGAGTGTCAGAGTGTTTCAGAGAGCGTCACAGAGTTTCACAGTGTGTCAGAGATTTTCAGAGAGTTTCAGAGATCTTCAGAGAGTGTCAGAGAGTGCCAGAAAGTTTCAGAGAGTGTCAGGGAGTGTCAGAGAGTGTCAGAGAATTTCAGAGAATTTCAGAGAGTGTCAGAGAGTTTCAGAGAGTGTCACAGAGTGTCAGTGAGTGTCAGTGAGTGTCAGAGAGTTTCAGAGAGTGTCAGAGAATTTCAGAGGGTGTCACAGAGTGTCAGTGAGTGTCAGTGAGTGTCAGAGTTTCAGAGAGTGTCAGATAGTTTCAGAGATTGTCACAGAGTGTCAGTGAGTGTCAGTGAGTGTCAGAGAGTTTCAGAGAGTGTCAGATAGTGTCATCGAGTGTCAGAGAGTGTCACAGAGTTTCTGAGAGTTTCTGAGTTTGTCGGAGAGTGTCAGAGAGTGTCAGAGAGTTTCAGAGAGTGTCACAGAGTATCAGAGAGTGTCAGAGAGTTTCAGAGATTTTCTGAGAGTTTCAGAAAGTGTCAGATAGTATCAGAGAGTTTCAGAAAGTGTCAGAGAGTGTCAGAGAATTTCAGTGAGAGTCAGAGAGTGTCATCGAGTGTCAGAGAGTGTCACAGAGTTTCTGAGAGTTTCTGAGTTTGTCGGAGAGTGCCAGAGAGTGTCAGAGAGTTTCAGAGAGTGTCACAGTGTATCAGAGAGTGTCAGAGAGTTTCAGAGATTTTCTGAGAGTTTCAGAAAGTGTCAGATAGTATCAGAAAGTTTCAGAAAGTGTCAGAGAGTGTCAGAGAGTGTCTGAGAGTGTCAGAGAGTGTCTGAGAGTGTCAGAGAGCGTCAGAGAGTTTCAGTGACTTTCAGAGAGTGCCAGAGAGCTTCAGAGAGATTCAGAGAGTGTCAGAGATTGTCAGAGAGTTTCAGAGAGTGTCAGAGACTGTCTGAGAGATTCAGAGAGTGTCACAGAGTGTCAGAGAGTTTTGGAGAGTGTCACAGAGTGTCAGAGAGTGTCAGGGAGTTTCAGAGAGTTTCAGAGAGCTTCTGAGAGTTTCAGAGAGTGTCAGAGAGTGTCAGAGAGTGTCAGAGAGTTTCAGAGAGTTTCAGAGAGCTTCTGAGAGTTTCAGAGAGTGTCAGAGAGTGTCAGAGAGTGTCAAAGAGTGTCAGAAATTTTCAGAAAGTGTCAGATAGTGTCAGAGAGTTTCAGAAAGAGTCAGAGAGTGTCAAACAGTGTCAAAGAGTTTCAGAGAGTGTCAGAGAGTGTCAGAGAGTTTCAGAGAGTGTCAGAGAGTTTCAGAGACTTTCTGAGAGTACCAGAGAGTATCAGAGAGTGTCTGAGAGTGTCAGAGAGTGTCTGAGAGTGTCAGAGAGTTTCAGAGAGTTTCAGAGAGTGTCAGAAAATGTCATCGAGTGTCAGAGAGTGTCACAGAGTTTCTGAGAGTTTCTGAGTTTGTCGGAGAGTGTCAGAGAGTGTCAGAGAGTTTCAGAGAGTGTCACAGAGTATCAGAGCGTGTTAGAGAGTTTCAGAGATTATCTGAGAGTTTCAGAAAGTGTCAGATAGTATCAGAGAGTTTCAGAAAGTGTCAGAGAGTGTCAGAGACTTTCAGAAAGTGTCAGAGAGTGTCAGAGACTTTCAGTGAGAGTCAGAGAGTGTCATCGAGTGTCAGAGAGTGTCACAGAGTTTCTGAGAGTTTCTGAGTTTGTCGGAGAGTGTCAGAGAGTGTCAGAGAGTTTCAGAGAGTGTCACAGAGTATCAGAGTGTTTCAGAAAGTGTCAGAGAGTGTCAGAGAGTGTCTGAGAGTGTCAGAGAGTGTCTGAGAGTGTCAGAGAGTGTCAGAGAGTTTCAGTGACTTTCAGAGAGTGCCAGAGAGCTTCAGAGAGATTCAGAGAGTGTCAGAGATTGTCAGAGAGTTTCAGAGAGTGTCAGAGACTGTCTGAGAGATTCAGAGAGTGTCACAGAGTGTCAGAGAGTTTTGGAGAGTGTCAGAGAGTGTCAGAGAGTGTCAGAGAGTTTCAGAGAGTTTCAGAGAGCTTCTGAGAGTTTCAGAGAGTGTCAGAGAGTGTCAGAGAGTTTCAGAAAGAGTCAGAGAGTGTCAAACAGTGTCAAAGAGTTTCAGAGAGTGTCAGAGAGTGTCAGAGAGTTTCAGAGAGCGTCAGAGAGTTTCAGAGACTTTCTGAGAGTACCAGAGAGTATCAGAGAGTGTCAGAGAGTTTCAGAGAGTGTCAGAGATTGTCAGAGAGTTTCAGAGACTGTCTGAGAGATTCAGAGAGTGTCACAGAGTGTCAGAGAGTTTTGGAGAGTGTCACAGAGTGTCACAGAATGTCAGAGAGTTTCAGAGAGTTTCAGAGAGCTTCTGAGAGTTTCAGAGAGTGTCAGAGAGTGTCAGAGAGTGTCAAAGAGTGTCAGAAATTTTCAGAAAGTGTCAGATAGTGTCAGAGAGTTTCAGAAAGAGTCAGAGAGTGTCAAACAGTGTCAAAGAGTTTCAGAGAGTGTCAGAGAGTGTCAGAGAGTTTCAGAGAGTGTCAGAGAGTTTCAGAGACTTTCTGAGAGTACCAGAGAGTATCAGAGAGTGTCTGAGAGTGTCAGAGAGTGTTTGAGAGTGTCAGAGAGTTTCAGAGAGTTTCAGAGAGTTTCAGAGAGTGTCAGAAAATGTCATCGAGTGTCAGAGAGTGTCACAGAGTTTCTGAGAGTTTCTGAGTTTGTCGGAGAGTGTCAGAGAGTGTCAGAGAGTTTCAGAGAGTGTCACAGAGTATCAGAGAGTGTCAGAGAGTTTCAGAGATTTTCTGAGAGTTTCAGAAAGTGTCAGATAGTATCAGAGAGTTTCAGAGAGTGTCAGATAGTGTCATCGAGTGTCAGAGAGTGTCACAGAGTTTCTGAGAGTTTCTGAGTTTGTCGGAGAGTGTCAGAGAGTGTCAGAGAGTTTCAGAGAATGTCACAGAGTATCAGAGAGTGTCAGAGAGTTTCAGAGATTTTCTGAGAGTTTCAGAAAGTGTCAGATAGTATCAGAGAGTTTCAGAAAGTGTCAGAGAGTGTCAGAGACTTTCAGTGAGAGTCAGAGAGTGTCATCGAGTGTCAGAGAGTGTCACAGAGTTTCTGAGAGTTTCTGAGTTTGTCGGAGAGTGTCAGAAAGTGTCAGAGAGTTTCAGAGAGTGTCACAGAGTATCAGAGAGTGTCAGAGAGTTTCAGAGATTTTCTGAGAGTTTCAGAAAGTGTCAGATAGTATCAGAGAGTTTCAGAAAGTGTCAGAGAGTGTCATAGAGTGTCTGAGAGTGTCAGAGAGTGTCAGAGAGTTTCAGTGACTTTCAGAGAGTGCCAGAGAGCTTCAGAGAGATTCAGAGAGTGTCAGAGATTGTCAGAGAGTTTCAGAGAGTGTCAGAGACTGTCTGAGAGATTCCGAGAGTGTCACAGAGTGTCAGAGAGTTTTGGAGAGTGTCACAGAGTGTCAGAGAGTGCCAGAGAGTTTCAGAGAGTTTCAGAGAGCTTCTGAGAGTTTCAGAGAGTGTCAGAGAGTGTCAGAGAGTGTCAAAGAGTGTCAGAAATTTTCAGAAAGTGTCAGATAGTGTCAGAGAGTTTCAGAAAGAGTCAGAGAGTGTCAAACAGTGTCAAAGAGTTTTAGAGACTTTCTGAGAGTACCAGAGAGTATCAGAGAGTGTCAGAGAGTTTCAGAGAGTGTCAGAGATTGTCAGATAGTTTCACAGAGTGTCAGAGACTGTCTGAGAGATTCAGAGAGTTTCACAGAGTGTCAGAGAGTTTTGGAGAGTGTCACAGAGTGTCAGAGAGTGTCAGAGAGTTTCAGAGAGTTTCAGAGAGCTTCTGAGAGTTTCAGAGAGTGTCAGAGAGTGTCAGAGAGTGTCAAAGAGTGTCAAAGAGTGTCAGAAATTTTCAGAAAGTGTCAGATAGTGTCAGAGAGTTTCAGAAAGAGTCAGAGAGTGTCAAACAGTGTCAAAGAGTTTCAGAGAGTGTCAGAGAGTGTCAGAGAGTTTCAGAGAGTGTCAGAGAGTTTCAGAGACTTTCTGAGAGTACCAGAGAGTATCAGAGAGTGTCTGAGAGTGTCAGAGAGTGTCTGAGAGTGTCAGAGAGTTTCAGAGAGTTTCAGAGAGTGTCAGAAAGTGTCATCGAGTGTCAGAGAGTGTCACAGAGTTTCTGAGAGTTTCTGAGTTTTTTCGGAGAGTGTCAGAGAGTGTCAGAGAGTTTCAGAGAGTGTCACAGAGTATCAGAGAGTGTCAGAGAGTTTCAGAGATTTTCTGAGAGTTTCAGAAAGTGTCAGATAGTATCAGAGAGTTTCAGAAAGTGTCAGAGAGTGTCAGAGACTTTCAGTGAGAGTCAGAGAGTGTCATCGAGTGTCAGAGAGTGTCACAGAGTTTCTGAGAGTTTTTGAGTTTGTCGGAGAGTGTCAGAGAGCGTCAGAGAGTTTCAGAGAGCGTCACAAAGTATCAGAGAGTGTCAGAGAGTTTGAGAGATTTTCTGAGAGTTTCAGAAAGTGTCAGATAGTATCAGAGAGTTTCAGAAAGTGTCAGAGAGTGTCAGAGAGTGTCTGAGAGTGTCAGAGAGTGTCTGAGAGTGTCAGAGAGTGTCAGAGAGTTTCAGTGACTTTCAGAGAGTGCCAGAGAGCTTCAGAGAGATTCAGAGAGTGTCAGAGATTGTCAGAGAGTTTCAGAGAGTGTCAGAGAGTGTCAGAGAGTGTCAGAGAGTTTCAGAGAGTGTCACAGAGTTTCAGAGACTTTCTGAGAGTACCAGAGAGTATCAGAGAGTGTCAGAGAGTTTCAGAGAGTGTCAGAGATTGTCAGAGAGTTTCAGAGACTGTCAGAGAATTTCAGAGAGTGTCACAGAGTGTCAGTGAGTGTCAGTGAGTGTCAGAGTTTCAGAGAGTGTCAGATAGTTTCAGAGAGTGTCACAGAGTGTCAGTGAGTGTCAGTGAGTGTCAGAGAGTTTCAGAGAGTGTCAGATAGTGTCATCGAGTGTCAGAGAGTGTCACAGAGTTTCTGAGAGTTTCTGAGTTTGTCGGAGAGTGTCAGAGAGTGTCAGAGAGTTTCAGAGAATGTCACAGAGTATCAGAGAGTGTCAGAGAGTTTCAGAGATTTTCTGAGAGTTTCAGAAAGTGTCAGATAGTATCAGAGAGTTTCAGAAAGTGTCAGAGAGTGTCAGAGACTTTCAGTGAGAGTCAGAGAGTGTCATCGAGTGTCAGAGAGTGTCACAGAGTTTCTGAGAGTTTCTGAGTTTGTCGTAGAGTGTCAGAGAGTGTCAGAGAATTTCAGAGAATTTCAGAGAGTGTCAGAGAGTTTCAGAGAGTGTCAGACAGAATCTGAGAGTGTCAGAGAGTTTCAGAGAGTGTCACAGAGTGTCAGTGAGTGTCAGTGAGTGTCAGAGAGTTTCAGAGTGTGTCAGAGAATTTCAGAGAGTGTCACAGAGTGTCAGTGAGTGTCAGTGAGTGTCAGAGTTTCAGAGAGTGTCAGATAGTTTCAGAGAGTGTCACAGAGTGTCAGTGAGTGTCAGTGAGTGTCAGAGAGTTTCAGAGAGTGTCAGATAGTGTCATCGAGTGTCAGAGAGTGTCACAGAGTTTCTGAGAGTTTCTGAGTTTGTCGGAGAGTGTCAGAGAGTGTCAGAGAGTTTCAGAGAGTGTCACAGAGTATCAGAGAGTGTCAGAGAGTTTCAGAGATTTTCTGAGAGTTTCAGAAAGTGTCAGATAGTATCAGAGAGTTTCAGAAAGTGTCAGAGAGTGTCAGAGACTTTCAGTGAGAGTCAGAGAGTGTCATCGAGTGTCAGAGAGTGTCACAGAGTTTCTGAGAGTTTCTGAGTTTGTCGGAGAGTGTCAGAGAGTGTCAGAGAGTTTCAGAGAGTGTCACAGAGTATCAGAGAGTGTCAGAGAGTTTCAGAGATTTTCTGAGAGTTTCAGAAAGTGTCAGATAGTATCAGAGAGTTTCAGAAAGTGTCAGAGAGTGTCAGAGAGTGTCTGAGAGTGTCAGAGAGTGTCAGAGAGTGTCAAAGAGTGTCAAAGAGTGTCAGAAATTTTCAGAAAGTGTCAGATAGTGTCAGAGAGTTTCAGAAAGAGTCAGAGAGTGTCAAACAGTGTCAAAGAGTTTCAGAGAGAGTCAGAGAGTGTCAGAGAGTTTCAGAGAGTGTCAGAGAGTTTCAGAGACTTTCTGAGAGTACCAGAGAGTATCAGAGAGTGTCTGAGAGTGTCAGAGAGTGTCTGAGAGTGTCAGAGAGTTTCAGAGAGTTTCAGAGAGTGTCAGAAAGTGTCATCGAGTGTCAGAGAGTGTCACAGAGTTTCTGAGAGTTTCTGAGTTTGTCGGAGAGTGTCAGAGAGTGTCAGAGAGTTTCAGAGAGTGTCACAGAGTATCAGAGAGTGTCAGAGAGTTTCAGAGATTTTCTGAGAGTTTCAGAAAGTGTCAGATAGTATCAGAGAGTTTCAGAAAGTGTCAGAGAGTGTCAGAGAGTGTCTGAGAGTGTCAGAGAGTGTCTGAGAGTGTCAGAGAGTGTCAGAGAGTTTCAGTGACTTTCAGAGAGTGCCAGAGAGCTTCAGAGAGATTCAGAGAGTGTCAGAGATTGTCAGAGAGTTTCAGAGAGTGTCAGAGACTGTCTGAGAGATTCAGAGAGTGTCACAGAGTGTCAGAGAGTTTTGGAGAGTGTCACAGAGTGTCAGAGAGTGTCAGAGAGTTTCAGAGAGCTTCTGAGAGTTTCAGAGAGTGTCAGAGAGTGTCAGAGAGTGTCAAAGAGTGTCAGAAATTTTCAGAAAGTGTCAGATAGTGTCAGAGAGTTTCAGAAAGAGTCAGAGAGTGTCAAACAGTGTCAAAGAGTTTCAGAGAGTGTCAGAGAGTGTCAGAGAGTTTCAGAGAGTGTCAGAGAGTGTCAGAGATTGTCAGAGAGTTTCAGAGAGTGTCAGAGACTGTCTGAGAGATTCAGAGAGTGTCACAGAGTGTCAGAGAGTTTTGGAGAGTGTCACAGAGTGTCAGAGAGTGTCAGAGAGTTTCAGAGAGTTTCAGAGAGCTTCTGAGAGTTTCAGAGAGTGTCAGAGAGTGTCAGAGAGTGTCAAAGAGTGTCAGAAATTTTCAGAAAGTGTCAGATAGTGTCAGTGAGTTTCAGAAAGAGTCAGAGAGTGTCAAACAGTGTCAAAGAGTTTCAGAGAGTGTCAGAGAGTGTCAGAGAGTTTCAGAGAGTGTCAGAGAGTTTCAGAGACTTTCTGAGAGTACCAGAGAGTATCAGAGAGTGTCTGAGAGTGTCAGAGAGTGTCTGAGAGTGTCAGAGAGTTTCAGAGAGTTTCAGAGAGTGTCAGAAAGTGTCATCGAGTGTCAGAGAGTGTCACAGAGTTTCTGAGAGTTTCTGAGTTTGTCGGAGAGTGTCAGAGAGTGTCAGAGAGTTTCAAAGAGTGTCACAGAGTATCAGAGAGTGTCAGAGAGTGTCAGAGAGTTTCAAAGAGTGTCACAGAGTATCAGAGAGTGTCAGAGAGTTTCAGAGATTTTCTGAGAGTTTCAGAAAGTGTCAGATAGTATCAGAGAGTTTCAGAAAGAGTCAGAGAGTGTCATCGAGTGTCAGAGAGTGTCACAGAGTTTCTGAGAGTTTCTGAGTTTGTCGTAGAGTGTCAGAGAGTGTCAGAGAGTTTCAGAGAGTGTCACAGAGTATCAGAGAGTGTCAGAGAGTTTGAGAGATTTTCTGAGAGTTTCAGAAGTGTCACAGAGTATCAGAGAGTTTCAGAAAGTGTCAGAGAGTGTCAGAGAGTGTCTGAGAGTGTCAGAGAGTGTCTGAGAGTGTCAGAGAGTGTCAGAGTGTTTCAGTGACTTTCAGAGAGTGCCAGAGAGCTTCAGAGAGATTCAGAGAGTGTCAGAGATTGTCAGAGAGTTTCAGAGAGTGTCAGAGACTGTCTGAGAGATTCAGAGAGTGTCACGGAGTGTCAGAGAGTTTTGGAGAGTGTCACAGAGTGTCAGAGAGTGTCAGAGAGTTTCAGAGAGTTTCAGAGAGCTTCTGAGAGTTTCAGAGAGTGTCAGAGAGTGTCAGAGAGTGTCAAAGAGTGTCAGAAATTTTCAGAAAGTGTCAGATAGTGTCAGAGAGTTTCAGAAAGAGTCAGAGAGTGTCAAACAGTGTCAAAGAGTTTCAGAGAGTGTCAGAGAGTGTCAGAGAGTTTCAGAGAGTGTCAGAGAGTTTCAGAGACTTTCTGAGAGTACCAGAGAGTATCAGAGAGTGTCTGAGAGTGTCAGAGAGTGTCTGAGAGTGTCAGAGAGTTTCAGAGAGTTTCAGAGAGTGTCAGAAAGTGTCATCGAGTGTCAGAGAGTGTCACAGAGTTTCTGAGAGTTTCTGAGTTTGTCGGAGAGTGTCAGAGAGTGTCAGAGAGTTTCAGAGAGTGTCACAGAGTATCAGAGAGTGTCAGAGAGTTTCAGAGATTTTCTGAGAGTTTCAGAAAGTGTCAGATAGTATCAGAGAGTTTCAGAAAGTGTCAGAGAGTGTCAGAGACTTTCAGTGAGAGTCAGAGAGTGTCATCGAGTGTCAGAGAGTGTCACAGAGTTTCTGAGAGTTTTTGAGTTTGTCGGAGAGTGTCAGAGAGTGTCAGAGAGTTTCAGAGAGCGTCACAAAGTATCAGAGAGTGTCAGAGAGTTTGAGAGATTTTCTGAGAGTTTCAGAAAGTGTCAGATAGTATCAGAGAGTTTCAGAAAGTGTCAGAGAGTGTCAGAGAGTGTCTGAGAGTGTCAGAGAGTGTCTGAGAGTGTCAGAGAGTGTCAGAGAGTTTCAGTGACTTTCAGAGAGTGCCAGAGAGCTTCAGAGAGATTCAGAGAGTGTCAGAGATTGTCAGAGAGTTTCAGAGAGTGTCAGAGAGTGTCAGAGAGTGTCAGAGAGTTTCAGAGAGTGTCACAGAGTTTCAGAGACTTTCTGAGAGTACCAGAGAGTATCAGAGAGTGTCAGAGAGTTTCAGAGAGTGTCAGAGATTGTCAGAGAGTTTCAGAGACTGTCAGAGAATTTCAGAGAGTGTCACAGAGTGTCAGTGAGTGTCAGTGAGTGTCAGAGTTTCAGAGAGTGTCAGATAGTTTCAGAGAGTGTCACAGAGTGTCAGTGAGTGTCAGTGAGTGTCAGAGAGTTTCAGAGAGTGTCAGATAGTGTCATCGAGTGTCAGAGAGTGTCACAGAGTTTCTGAGAGTTTCTGAGTTTGTCGGAGAGTGTCAGAGAGTGTCAGAGAGTTTCAGAGAATGTCACAGAGTATCAGAGAGTGTCAGAGAGTTTCAGAGATTTTCTGAGAGTTTCAGAAAGTGTCAGATAGTATCAGAGAGTTTCAGAAAGTGTCAGAGAGTGTCAGAGACTTTCAGTGAGAGTCAGAGAGTGTCATCGAGTGTCAGAGAGTGTCACAGAGTTTCTGAGAGTTTCTGAGTTTGTCGTAGAGTGTCAGAGAGTGTCAGAGAATTTCAGAGAATTTCAGAGAGTGTCAGAGAGTTTCAGAGAGTGTCAGACAGAATCTGAGAGTGTCAGAGAGTTTCAGAGAGTGTCACAGAGTGTCAGTGAGTGTCAGTGAGTGTCAGAGAGTTTCAGAGTGTGTCAGAGAATTTCAGAGAGTGTCACAGAGTGTCAGTGAGTGTCAGTGAGTGTCAGAGTTTCAGAGAGTGTCAGATAGTTTCAGAGAGTGTCACAGAGTGTCAGTGAGTGTCAGTGAGTGTCAGAGAGTTTCAGAGAGTGTCAGATAGTGTCATCGAGTGTCAGAGAGTGTCACAGAGTTTCTGAGAGTTTCTGAGTTTGTCGGAGAGTGTCAGAGAGTGTCAGAGAGTATCAGAGAGTGTCACAGAGTATCAGAGAGTGTCAGAGAGTTTCAGAGATTTTCTGAGAGTTTCAGAAAGTGTCAGATAGTATCAGAGAGTTTCAGAAAGTGTCAGAGAGTGTCAGAGACTTTCAGTGAGAGTCAGAGAGTGTCATCGAGTGTCAGAGAGTGTCACAGAGTTTCTGAGAGTTTCTGAGTTTGTCGGAGAGTGTCAGAGAGTGTCAGAGAGTTTCAGAGAGTGTCACAGAGTATCAGAGAGTGTCAGAGAGTTTCAGAGATTTTCTGAGAGTTTCAGAAAGTGTCAGATAGTATCAGAGAGTTTCAGAAAGTGTCAGAGAGTGTCAGAGAGTGTCTGAGAGTGTCAGAGAGTGTCAGAGAGTGTCAAAGAGTGTCAAAGAGTGTCAGAAATTTTCAGAAAGTGTCAGATAGTGTCAGAGAGTTTCAGAAAGAGTCAGAGAGTGTCAAACAGTGTCAAAGAGTTTCAGAGAGTGTCAGAGAGTGTCAGAGAGTTTCAGAGAGTGTCAGAGAGTTTCAGAGACTTTCTGAGAGTACCAGAGAGTATCAGAGAGTGTCTGAGAGTGTCAGAGAGTGTCTGAGAGTGTCAGAGAGTTTCAGAGAGTTTCAGAGAGTGTCAGAAAGTGTCATCGAGTGTCAGAGAGTGTCACAGAGTTTCTGAGAGTTTCTGAGTTTGTCGGAGAGTGTCAGAGAGTGTCAGAGAGTTTCAGAGAGTGTCACAGAGTATCAGAGAGTGTCAGAGAGTTTCAGAGATTTTCTGAGAGTTTCAGAAAGTGTCAGATAGTATCAGAGAGTTTCAGAAAGTGTCAGAGAGTGTCAGAGAGTGTCTGAGAGTGTCAGAGAGTGTCTGAGAGTGTCAGAGAGTGTCAGAGAGTTTCAGTGACTTTCAGAGAGTGCCAGAGAGCTTCAGAGAGATTCAGAGAGTGTCAGAGATTGTCAGAGAGTTTCAGAGAGTGTCAGAGACTGTCTGAGAGATTCAGAGAGTGTCACAGAGTGTCAGAGAGTTTTGGAGAGTGTCACAGAGTGTCAGAGAGTGTCAGAGAGTTTCAGAGAGCTTCTGAGAGTTTCAGAGAGTGTCAGAGAGTGTCAGAGAGTGTCAAAGAGTGTCAGAAATTTTCAGAAAGTGTCAGATAGTGTCAGAGAGTTTCAGAAAGAGTCAGAGAGTGTCAAACATTGTCAAAGAGTTTCAGAGAGCGTCAGAGAGTGTCAGAGAGTTTCAGAGAGTGTCAGAGAGTGTCAGAGATTGTCAGAGAGTTTCAGAGAGTGTCAGAGACTGTCTGAGAGATTCAGAGAGTGTCACAGAGTGTCAGAGAGTTTTGGAGAGTGTCACAGAGTGTCAGAGAGTGTCAGAGAGTTTCAGAGAGTTTCAGAGAGCTTCTGAGAGTTTCAGAGAGTGTCAGAGAGTGTCAGAGAGTGTCAAAGAGTGTCAGAAATTTTCAGAAAGTGTCAGATAGTGTCAGTGAGTTTCAGAAAGAGTCAGAGAGTGTCAAACAGTGTCAAAGAGTTTCAGAGAGTGTCAGAGAGTGTCAGAGAGTTTCAGAGAGTGTCAGAGAGTTTCAGAGACTTTCTGAGAGTACCAGAGAGTATCAGAGAGTGTCTGAGAGTGTCAGAGAGTGTCTGAGAGTGTCAGAGAGTTTCAGAGAGTTTCAGAGAGTGTCAGAAAGTGTCATCGAGTGTCAGAGAGTGTCACAGAGTTTCTGAGAGTTTCTGAGTTTGTCGGAGAGTGTCAGAGAGTGTCAGAGAGTTTCAAAGAGTGTCACAGAGTATCAGAGAGTGTCAGAGAGTGTCAGAGAGTTTCAAAGAGTGTCACAGAGTATCAGAGAGTGTCAGAGAGTTTCAGAGATTTTCTGAGAGTTTCAGAAAGTGTCAGATAGTATCAGAGAGTTTCAGAAAGAGTCAGAGAGTGTCATCGAGTGTCAGAGAGTGTCACAGAGTTTCTGAGAGTTTCTGAGTTTGTCGTAGAGTGTCAGAGAGTGTCAGAGAGTTTCAGAGAGTGTCACAGAGTATCAGAGAGTGTCAGAGAGTTTGAGAGATTTTCTGAGAGTTTCAGAAGTGTCACAGAGTATCAGAGAGTTTCAGAAAGTGTCAGAGAGTGTCAGAGAGTGTCTGAGAGTGTCAGAGAGTGTCTGAGAGTGTCAGAGAGTGTCAGAGTGTTTCAGTGACTTTCAGAGAGTGCCAGAGAGCTTCAGAGAGATTCAGAGAGTGTCAGAGATTGTCAGAGAGTTTCAGAGAGTGTCAGAGACTGTCTGAGAGATTCAGAGAGTGTCACGGAGTGTCAGAGAGTTTTGGAGAGTGTCACAGAGTGTCAGAGAGTGTCAGAGAGTTTCAGAGAGTTTCAGAGAGCTTCTGAGAGTTTCAGAGAGTGTCAGAGAGTGTCAGAGAGTGTCAAAGAGTGTCAGAAATTTTCAGAAAGTGTCAGATAGTGTCAGAGAGTTTCAGAAAGAGTCAGAGAGTGTCAAACAGTGTCAAAGAGTTTCAGAGAGTGTCAGAGAGTGTCAGAGAGTTTCAGAGAGTGTCAGAGAGTTTCAGAGACTTTCTGAGAGTACCAGAGAGTATCAGAGAGTTTCAGAGAGTTTCACAGAGTGTCAGAGATTTTCAGAGAGTTTCAGAGAGTGTCAGAGACTGTCTGAGAGATTCAGAGAGTGTCACAGAGTGTCAGAGAGTTTTGGAGAATGTCACAGAGTGTCAGAGAGTGTCAGAGAGTTTCAGAGAGTTTCAGAGAGCTTCTGAGAGTTTCAGAGAGTGTCAGAGAGTGTCAGAGAGTGTCAAAGAGTGTCAGAAATTTTCAGAAAGTGTCAGATAGTGTCAGAGAGTTTCAGAAAGAGTCAGAGAGTGTCAAACAGTGTCAAAGAGTTTCAGAGAGTGTCAGAGAGTGTCAGAGAGTGTCAGAGAGTTTCAGAGAGTGTCAGAGAGTTTCAGAGACTTTCTGAGAGTACCAGAGAGTATCAGAGAGTGTCTGAGAGTGTCAGAGAGTGTCTGAGAGTGTCAGAGAGTTTCAGAGAGTTTCAGAGAGTGTCAGAAAATGTCATCGAGTGTCAGAGAGTGTCACAGAGTTTCTGAGAGTTTCTGAGTTTGTCGGAGAGTGTCAGAGAGTGTCAGAGAGTTTCAGAGAGTGTCACAGAGTATCAGAGCGTGTCAGAGAGTTTCAGAGATTATCTGAGAGTTTCAGAAAGTGTCAGATAGTATCAGAGAGTTTCAGAAAGTGTCAGAGAGTGTCAGAGACTTTCAGAAAGTGTCAGAGAGTGTCAGAGACTTTCAGTGAGAGTCAGAGAGTGTCATCGAGTGTCAGAGAGTGTCACAGAGTTTCTGAGAGTTTCTGAGTTTGTCGGAGAGTGTCAGAGAGTGTCAGAGAGTTTCAGAGAGTGTCACAGAGTATCAGAGAGTTTCAGAAAGTGTCAGAGAGTGTCAGAGAGTGTCTGAGAGTGTCAGAGAGTGTCTGAGAGTGTCAGAGAGTGTCAGAGAGTTTCAGTGACTTTCAGAGAGTGCCAGAGAGCTTCAGAGAGATTCAGAGAGTGTCAGAGATTGTCAGAGAGTTTCAGAGAGTGTCAGAGACTGTCTGAGAGATTCAGAGAGTGTCACAGAGTGTCAGAGAGTTTTGGAGAGTGTCAGAGAGTGTCAGAGAGTGTCAGAGAGTTTCAGAGAGTTTCAGAGAGCTTCTGAGAGTTTCAGAGAGTGTCAGAGAGTGTCAGAGAGTGTCAAAGAGTGTCAGAAATTTTCAGAAAGTGTCAGATAGTGTCAGAGAGTTTCAGAAAGAGTCAGAGAGTGTCAAACAGTGTCAAAAAGTTTCAGAGAGTGTCAGAGAGTGTCAGAGAGTTTCAGAGAGTGTCAGAGAGTTTCAGAGACTTTCTGAGAGTACCAGAGAGTATCAGAGAGTGTCAGAGAGTTTCAGAGAGTGTCAGATATTGTCAGAGAGTTTCAGAGACTGTCTGAGAGATTCAGAGAGTGTCACAGAGTGTCAGAGAGTTTTGGAGAGTGTCACAGAGTGTCACAGAGTGTCAGAGAGTTTCAGAGAGTTTCAGAGAGCTTCTGAGAGTTTCAGAGAGTGTCAGAGAGTGTCAGAGAGTGTCAAAGAGTGTCAGAAATTTTCAGAAAGTGTCAGATAGTGTCAGAGAGTTTCAGAAAGAGTCAGAGAGTGTCAAACAGTGTCAAAGAGTTTCAGAGAGTGTCAGAGAGTGTCAGAGAGTTTCAGAGAGTGTCAGAGAGTTTCAGAGACTTTCTGAGAGTACCAGAGAGTATCAGAGAGTGTCTGAGAGTGTCAGAGAGTGTTTGAGAGTGTCAGAGAGTTTCAGAGAGTTTCAGAGAGTTTCAGAGAGTGTCAGAAAATGTCATCGAGTGTCAGAGAGTGTCACAGAGTTTCTGAGAGTTTCTGAGTTTGTCGGAGAGTGTCAGAGAGTGTCAGAGAGTTTCAGAGAGTGTCACAGAGTATCAGAGAGTGTCAGAGAGATTCAGAGATTTTCTGAGAGTTTCAGAAAGTGTCAGATAGTATCAGAGAGTTTCAGAGAGTGTCAGATAGTGTCATCGAGTGTCAGAGAGTGTCACAGAGTTTCTGAGAGTTTCTGAGTTTGTCGGAGAGTGTCAGAGAGTGTCAGAGAGTTTCAGAGAATGTCACAGAGTATCAGAGAGTGTCAGAGAGTTTCAGAGATTTTCTGAGAGTTTCAGAAAGTGTCAGATAGTATCAGAGAGTTTCAGAAAGTGTCAGAGAGTGTCAGAGAGTGTCTGAGAGTGTCAGAGAGTGTCAGAGAGTTTCAGTGACTTTCAGAGAGTGTCAGAGAGCTTCAGAGAGATTCAGAGAGTGTCAGAGATTGTCAGAGAGTTTCAGAGAGTGTCAGAGACTGTCTGAGAGATTCAGAGAGTGTCACAGAGTGTCAGAGAGTTTTGGAGAGTGTCACAGAGTGTCAGAGAGTGTCAGAGAGTGTCTGAGAGTGTCAGAGAGTGTCAGAGAGTGTCAGAGAGTTTCAGAGAGTGTCACAGAGTATCAGAGAGTGTCAGAGAGTTTGAGAGATTTTCTGAGCTTTTCAGAAAGTGTCAGATAGTATCAGAGAGTTTCAGAAAGTGTCAGAGAGTGTCAGAGAATGTCAGAGAGTGTCAGAGAGTGTCTGAGAGTGTCAGAGAGTGTCAGAGAGTTTCAGTGACTTTCAGAGAGTGCCAGAGAGCTTCAGAGAGATTCAGAGAGTGTCAGAGATTGTCAGAGAGTTTCAGAGAGTGTCAGAGACTGTCTGAGAGATTCAGAGAGTGTCACAGAGTGTCAGAGAGTTTTGGAGAGTGTCAGAGAGTGTCAGAGAGTGTCAGAGAGTTTCAGAGAGTTTCAGAGAGCTTCTGAGAGTTTCAGAGAGTGTCAGAGAGTGTCAGAGAGTGTCAAAGAGTGTCAGAGAGTTTCAGAGAGTGTCAGAGAGTTTCAGAGACTTTCTGAGAGTACCAGAGAGTATCAGAGAGAGTCAGAGAGTTTCAGAGAGTGTCAGAGATTGTCAAAGAGTTTCAGAGAGTGTCAGAGAGTGTCAGAGAGTTTCAGAGAGTGTCAGAGAGTTTCAGAGACTTTCTGAGAGTACCAGAGAGTATCAGAGAGAGTCAGAGAGTTTCAGAGAGTGTCAGAGATTGTCAGAGAGTTTCAGAGAGTGTCAGAGACTGTCTGAGAGATTCAGAGAGTTTCACAGAGTGTCAGAGAGTTTTGGAGAATGTCACAGAGTGTCAGAGAGTGTCAGAGAGTTTCAGAGAGTTTCAGAGAGCTTCTGAGAGTTTCAGAGAGTGTCAAAGAGTGTCAGAGAGTGTCAAAGAGTGTCAGAAATTTTCAGAAAGTGTCAGATAGTGTCAGAGAGTTTCAGAAAGAGTCAGAGAGTGTCAAACAGTGTCAAAGAGTTTCAGAGAGTGTCAGAGAGTTTCAGAGACTTTCTGAGAGTACCAGAGAGTATCAGAGAGTGTCTGAGAGTGTCAGAGAGTGTCTGAGAGTGTCAGAGAGTTTCAGAGAGTTTCAGAGAGTGTCAGAAATTTTCAGAGAGTGTCAGAGAGTTTCAGAGAGTGTCAGAGAGTTTCAGAGACTTTCTGAGAGTACCAGAGAGTATCAGAGAGTGTCTGAGAGTGTCAGAGAGTGTCTGAGAGTGTCAGAGAGTTTCAGAGAGTTTCAGAGAGTGTCAGAAAGTTTCAGAGAGTGTCAGAGAGTGTCAGAGAGTTTCAGAGAGTTTCAGAGAGTTTCAGAGAGTGTCAGAAAGTGTCATCGAGTGTCAGAGAGTGTCACAGAGTTTCTGAGAGTTTCTGAGTTTGTCGGAGAGTGTCAGAGAGTGTCAGAGAGTTTCAGAGAGTGTCACAGAGTATCAGAGAGTGTCAGAGACTTTCAGTGAGAGTCAGAGAGTGTCATCGAGTGTCAGAGAGTGTCACAGAGTTTCTGAGAGTTTCTGAGTTTGTCGGAGAGTGTCAGAGAGTGTCAGAGAGTTTCAGAGAGCGTCACAAAGTATCAGAGAGTGTCAGAGAGTTTGAGAGATTTTCTGAGAGTTTCAGAAAGTGTCAGATAGTATCAGAGAGTTTCAGAAAGTGTCAGAGAGTGTCAGAGAGTGTCTGAGAGTGTCAGAGAGTGTCTGAGAGTGTCAGAGAGTGTCAGAGAGTTTCAGTGACTTTCAGAGAGTGCCAGAGAGCTTCAGAGAGATTCAGAGAGTGTCAGAGATTGTCAGAGAGTTTCAGAGAGTGTCAGAGACTGTCTGAGAGATTCAGAGAGTGTCACAGAGTGTCAGAGAGTTTTGCAGAGTGTCAGAGAGTGTCAGAGAGTTTCAGAGAGCTTCTGAGAGTTTCAGAGAGTGTCAGAGAGTGTCAGAGAGTGTCAAAGAGTGTCAGAAATTTTCAGAAAGTGTCAGATAGTGTCAGAGAGTTTCAGAAAGAGTCAGAGAGTGTCAAACAGTGTCAAAGAGTTTCAGAGAGTTTCAGAGAGTGTCAGAGAGTTTCAGAGAGTGTCAGAGAGTTTCAGAGACTTTCTGAGAGTACCAGAGAGTATCAGAGAGTGTCAGAGAGTTTCAGAGAGTGTCAGAGATTGTCAGAGAGTTTCAGAGAGTGTCAGAGACTGTCTGAGAGATTCAGAGATTGTCACAGAGTGTCAGAGAGTTTTGGAGAGTGTCACAGAGTGTCAGATAGTGTCAGAGAGTTTCAGAGAGTTTCAGAGAGCTTCTGAGAGTTTCAGAGAGTGTCAGAGAGTGTCAGAGAGTGTCAAAGAGTTTCAGAGAGTGTCAGAGAGTGTCAGAGAGTTTCAGAGAGTGTCAGAGAGTTTCAGAAAGAGTCAGAGAGTGTCAAACAGTGTCAAAGAGTTTCAGAGAGTGTCAGAGAGTTTCAGAGAGTGTCAGAGAGTTTCAGAGACTTTCTGAGAGTACCAGAGAGTATCAGAGAGTGTCTGAGAGTGTCAGAGAGTGTTTGAGAGTGTCAGAGAGTTTCAGAGAGTTTCAGAGAGTGTCAGAAAATGTCATCGAGTGTCAGAGAGTGTCACAGAGTTTCTGAGAGTTTCTGAGGTTGTCGGAGAGTGTCAGAGATTGTCAGAGAGTTTCAGAGAGTGTCACAGAGTATCAGAGAGTGTCAGAGAGTTTCAGAGATTTTCTGAGAGTTTCAGAAAGTGTCAGATAGTATCAGAGAGTTTCAGAGAGTGTCAGATAGTGTCATCGAGTGTCAGAGAGTGTCACAGAGTTTCTGAGAGTTTCTGAGTTTGTCGGAGAGTGTCAGAGAGTTTCAGAGAGTGTCACAGGGTATCAGAGAGTGTCAGAGAGTTTCAGAGATTTTCTGAGAGTTTCAGAAAGTGTCAGATAGTATCAGAGAGTTTCAGAAAGTGTCAGAGAGTGTCAGAGACTTTCAGTGAGAGTCAGAGAGTGTCATCGAGTGTCAGAGAGTGTCACAGAGTTTCTGAGAGTTTCTGAGTTTGTCGGACAGTGTCAGAGAGTGTCAGAGAGTTTCAGAGAGTGTCACAGAGTATCAGAGAGTGTCAGAGAGTTTCAGAGATTTTCTGAGAGTTTCAGAAAGTGTCAGATAGTATCAGAGAGTTTCAGAAAGTGTCAGAGAGTGTCAGAGAGTGTCTGAGAGTGTCAGAGAGTGTCAGAGAGTTTCAGTGACTTTCAGAGAGTGTCAGAGAGCTTCAGAGAGATTCAGAGAGTGTCAGAGATTGTCAGAGAGTTTCAGAGAGTGTCAGAGACTGTCTGAGAGATTCAGAGAGTGTCACAGAGTGTCAGAGAGTTTTGGAGAGTGTCACAGAGTGTCAGAGAGTGTCAGAGAGTTTCAGAGAGTTTCAGAGAGCTTCTGAGAGTTTCAGAGAGTGTCAGAGAGTGTCAAAGAGTGTCAGAAATTTTCAGAAAGTGTCAGATAGTGTCAGAGAGTTTCAGAAAGAGTCAGAGAGTGTCAAACAGTGTCAAAGAGTTTCAGAGAGTGTCAGAGAGTGTCAGAGAGTTTCAGAGAGTGTCAGAGAGTTTCAGAGACTTTCTGAGAGTACCAGAGAGTATCAGAGAGTGTCTGAGAGTGTCAGAGTGTGTCTGAGAGTGTCAGAGAGTTTCAGAGAGTTTCAGAGAGTGTCAGAAAGTGGCATCGAGTGTCAGAGAGTGTCACAGAGTTTCTGAGAGTTTCTGAGTTTGTCGGAGAGTGTCAGAGAGTGTCAGAGAGTTTCAGAGAGTGTCACAGAGTATCAGAGAGTGTCAGAGAGTTTCAGAGATTTTCTGAGAGTTTCAGAAAGTGTCAGATAGTATCAGAGAGTTTCAGAAAGTGTCAGAGAGTGTCAGAGACTTTCAGTGAGAGTCAGAGAGTGTCATCGAGTGTCAGAGAGTGTCACAGAGTTTCTGAGAGTTTCTGAGTTTGTCGGAGAGTGTCAGAGAGTGTCAGAGAGTTTCAGAGAGTGTCACAGAGTATCAGAGAGTGTCAGAGAGTTTCAGAGATTTTCTGAGCTTTTCAGAAAGTGTCAGATAGTATCAGAGAGTTTCAGAAAGTGTCAGAGAGTGTCAGAGAATGTCAGAGAGTGTCAGAGAGTGTCTGAGAGTGTCAGAGAGTGTCAGAGAGTTTCAGTGACTTTCAGAGAGTGCCAGAGAGCTTCAGAGAGATTCAGAGAGTGTCAGAGATTGTCAGAGAGTTTCAGAGAGTGTCAGAGACTGTCTGAGAGATTCAGAGAGTGTCACAGAGTGTCAGAGAGTTTTGGAGAGTGTCACAGAGTGTCAGAGAGTGTCAGAGAGTTTCAGAGAGTTTCAGAGAGCTTCTGAGAGTTTCAGAGAGTGTCAGAGAGTGTCAGAGAGTGTCAAAGAGTGTCAGAAATTTTTAGAAAGTGTCAGATAGTGTCAGAGAGTTTCAGAAAGAGTCAGAGAGTGTCAAACAGTGTCAAAGAGTTTCAGAGAGTGTCAGAGAGTGTCAGAGAGTTTCAGAGAGTGTCAGAGAGTTTCAGAGACTTTCTGAGAGTACCAGAGAGTATCAGAGAGTGTCAGAGAGTTTCAGAGAGTGTCAGAGATTGTCAGAGAGTTTCAGAGAGTGTCAGAGACTGTCTGAGAGATTCAGAGAGTTTCACAGAGTGTCAGAGAGTTTTGGAGAATGTCACAGAGTGTCAGAGAGTGTCAGAGAGTTTCAGAGAGTGTCAGAAATTTTCAGAAAGTGTCAGATAGTGTCAGAGAGTTTCAGAAAGAGTCAGAGAGTGTCAAACAGTGTCAAAGAGTTTCAGAGAGTGTCAGAGAGTTTCAGAGACTTTCTGAGAGTACCAGAGAGTATCAGAGAGTGTCTGAGAGTGTCAGAGAGTGTCTGAGAGTGTCAGAGAGTTTCAGAGAGTTTCAGAGAGTGTCAGAAATTTTCAGAGAGTGTCAGAGAGTTTCAGAGAGTGTCAGAGAGTTTCAGAGACTTTCTGAGAGTACCAGAGAGTATCAGAGAGTGTCTGAGAGTGTCAGATAGTGTCTGAGAGTGTCAGAGAGTTTCAGAGAGTTTCAGAGAGTGTCAGAAAGTTTAAGAGAGTGTCAGAGAGTGTCAGAGAGTTTCAGAGAGTTTCAGAGAGCTTCAGAGAGTGTCAGAAAGTGTCATCGAGTGTCAGAGAGTGTCACAGAGTTTCTGAGAGTTTCTGAGTTTGTCGGAGAGTGTCAGAGAGTGTCAGAGAGTTTCAGAGAGCGTCACAAAGTATCAGAGAGTGTCAGAGAGTTTGAGAGATTTTCTGAGAGTTTCAGAAAGTGTCAGATAGTATCAGAGAGTTTCAGAAAGTGTCAGAGAGTGTCAGAGAGTGTCTGAGAGTGTCAGAGAGTGTCTGAGAGTGTCAGAGAGTGTCAGAGAGTTTCAGTGACTTTCAGAGAGTGCCAGAGAGCTTCAGAGAGATTCAGAGAGTGTCAGAGATTGTCAGAGAGTTTCAGAGAGTGTCAGAGACTGTCTGAGAGATTCAGAGAGTGTCACAGAGTGTCAGAGAGTTTTGCAGAGTGTCAGAGAGTGTCAGAGAGTTTCAGAGAGCTTCTGAGAGTTTCAGAGAGTGTCAGAGAGTGTCAGAGTGTCAAAGAGTGTCAGAAATTTTTAGAAAGTGTCAGATAGTGTCAGAGAGTTTCAGAAAGAGTCAGAGAGTGTCAAACAGTGTCAAAGAGTTTCAGAGAGTTTCAGAGAGTGTCAGAGAGTTTCAGAGAGTGTCAGAGAGTTTCAGAGACTTTCTGAGAGTACCAGAGAGTATCAGAGAGTGTCAGAGAGTTTCAGAGAGTGTCAGAGATTGTCAGAGAGTTTCAGAGAGTGTCAGAGACTGTCTGAGAGATTCAGAGATTGTCACAGAGTGTCAGAGAGTTTTGGAGAGTGTCACAGAGTGTCAGATAGTGTCAGAGAGTTTCAGAGAGTTTCAGAGAGCTTCTGAGAGTTTCAGAGAGTGTCAGAGAGTGTCAGAGAGTGTCAAAGAGTGTCAGAAATTTTCAGAAAGTGTCAGATAGTGTCAGAGAGTTTCAGATCGAGTCAGAGAGTGTCAAACAGTGTCAAAGAGTTTCATAGAGTGTCAGAGAGTGTCAGAGAGTTTCAGAGAGTGTCAGAGAGTTTCAGAGACTTTCTGAGAGTACCAGAGAGTATCAGAGAGTGTCTGAGAGTGTCAGAGAGTGTTTGAGAGTGTCAGAGAGTTTCAGAGAGTTTCAGAGAGTGTCAGAAAATGTCATCGAGTGTCAGAGAGTGTCACAGAGTTTCTGAGAGTTTCTGAGGTTGTCGGAGAGTGTCAGAGATTGTCAGAGAGTTTCAGAGAGTGTCACAGAGTATCAGAGAGTGTCAGAGAGTTTCAGAGATTTTCTGAGAGTTTCAGAAAGTGTCAGATAGTATCAGAGAGTTTCAGAGAGTGTCAGATAGTGTCATCGAGTGTCAGAGAGTGTCACAGAGTTTCTGAGAGTTTCTGAGTTTGTCGGAGAGTGTCAGAGAGTTTCAGAGAGTGTCACAGAGTATCAGAGAGTGTCAGAGAGTTTCAGAGATTTTCTGAGAGTTTCAGAAAGTGTCAGATAGTATCAGAGAGTTTCAGAAAGTGTCAGAGAGTGTCAGAGACTTTCAGTGAGAGTCAGAGAGTGTCATCGAGTGTCAGAGAGTGTCACAGAGTTTCTGAGAGTTTCTGAGTTTGTCGGACAGTGTCAGAGAGTGTCAGAGAGTTTCAGAGAGTGTCACAGAGTATCAGAGAGTGTCAGAGAGTTTCAGAGATTTTCTGAGAGTTTCAGAAAGTGTCAGATAGTATCAGAGAGTTTCAGAAAGTGTCAGAGAGTGTCAGAGAGTGTCTGAGAGTGTCAGAGAGTGTCAGAGAGTTTCAGTGACTTTCAGAGAGTGTCAGAGAGCTTCAGAGAGATTCAGAGAGTGTCAGAGATTGTCAGAGAGTTTCAGAGAGTGTCAGAGACTGTCTGAGAGATTCAGAGAGTGTCACAGAGTGTCAGAGAGTTTTGGAGAGTGTCACAGAGTGTCAGAGAGTGTCAGAGAGTTTCAGAGAGTTTCAGAGAGCTTCTGAGAGTTTCAGAGAGTGTCAGAGAGTGTCAAAGAGTGTCAGAAATTTTCAGAAAGTGTCAGATAGTGTCAGAGAGTTTCAGAAAGAGTCAGAGAGTGTCAAACAGTGTCAAAGAGTTTCAGAGAGTGTCAGAGAGTGTCAGAGAGTTTCAGAGAGTGTCAGAGAGTTTCAGAGACTTTCTGAGAGTACCAGAGAGTATCAGAGAGTGTCTGAGAGTGTCAGAGTGTGTCTGAGAGTGTCAGAGAGTTTCAGAGAGTTTCAGAGAGTGTCAGAAAGTGTCATCGAGTGTCAGAGAGTGTCACAGAGTTTCTGAGAGTTTCTGAGTTTGTCGGAGAGTGTCAGAGAGTGTCAGAGAGTTTCAGAGAGTGTCACAGAGTATCAGAGAGTGTCAGAGAGTTTCAGAGATTTTCTGAGAGTTTCAGAAAGTGTCAGATAGTATCAGAGAGTTTCAGAAAGTGTCAGAGAGTGTCAGAGACTTTCAGTGAGAGTCAGAGAGTGTCATCGAGTGTCAGAGAGTGTCACAGAGTTTCTGAGAGTTTCTGAGTTTGTCGGAGAGTGTCAGAGAGTGTCAGAGAGTTTCAGAGAGTGTCACAGAGTATCAGAGAGTGTCAGAGAGTTTGAGAGATTTTCTGAGCTTTTCAGAAAGTGTCAGATAGTATCAGAGAGTTTCAGAAAGTGTCAGAGAGTGTCAGAGAATGTCAGAGAGTGTCAGAGAGTGTCTGAGAGTGTCAGAGAGTGTCAGAGAGTTTCAGTGACTTTCAGAGAGTGCCAGAGAGCTTCAGAGAGATTCAGAGAGTGTCAGAGATTGTCAGAGAGTTTCAGAGAGTGTCAGAGACTGTCTGAGAGATTCAGAGAGTGTCACAGAGTGTCAGAGAGTTTTGGAGAGTGTCACAGAGTGTCAGAGAGTGTCAGAGAGTTTCAGAGAGTTTCAGAGAGCTTCTGAGAGTTTCAGAGAGTGTCAGAGAGTGTCAGAGAGTGTCAAAGAGTGTCAGAAATTTTTAGAAAGTGTCAGATAGTGTCAGAGAGTTTCAGAAAGAGTCAGAGAGTGTCAAACAGTGTCAAAGAGTTTCAGAGAGTGTCAGAGAGTGTCAGAGAGTTTCAGAGAGTGTCAGAGAGTTTCAGAGACTTTCTGAGAGTTTCAGAAAGTGTCAGATAGTATCAGAGAGTTTCAGAGAGTGTCAGATAGTGTCATCGAGTGTCAGAGAGTGTCACAGAGTTTCTGAGAGTTTCTGAGTTTGTCGGAGAGTGTCAGAGAGTTTCAGAGAGTGTCACAGAGTATCAGAGAGTGTCAGAGAGTTTCAGAGATTTTCTGAGAGTTTCAGAAAGTGTCAGATAGTATCAGAGAGTTTCAGAAAGTGTCAGAGAGTGTCAGAGACTTTCAGTGAGAGTCAGAGAGTGTCATCGAGTGTCAGAGAGTGTCACAGAGTTTCTGAGAGTTTCTGAGTTTGTCGGACAGTGTCAGAGAGTGTCAGAGAGTTTCAGAGAGTGTCACAGAGTATCAGAGAGTGTCAGAGAGTTTCAGAGATTTTCTGAGAGTTTCAGAAAGTGTCAGATAGTATCAGAGAGTTTCAGAAAGTGTCAGAGAGTGTCAGAGAGTGTCTGAGAGTGTCAGAGAGTGTCAGAGAGTTTCAGTGACTTTCAGAGAGTGTCAGAGAGCTTCAGAGAGATTCAGAGAGTGTCAGAGATTGTCAGAGAGTTTCAGAGAGTGTCAGAGACTGTCTGAGAGATTCAGAGAGTGTCACAGAGTGTCAGAGAGTTTTGGAGAGTGTCACAGAGTGTCAGAGAGTGTCAGAGAGTTTCAGAGAGTTTCAGAGAGCTTCTGAGAGTTTCAGAGAGTGTCAGAGAGTGTCAGAGAGTGTCAAAGAGTGTCAGAAATTTTCAGAAAGTGTCAGATAGTGTCAGAGAGTTTCAGAAAGAGTCAGAGAGTGTCAAACAGTGTCAAAGAGTTTCAGAGAGTGTCAGAGAGTGTCAGAGAGTTTCAGAGAGTGTCAGAGAGTTTCAGAGACTTTCTGAGAGTACCAGAGAGTATCAGAGAGTGTCTGAGAGTGTCAGAGTGTGTCTGAGAGTGTCAGAGAGTTTCAGAGAGTTTCAGAGAGTGTCAGAAAGTGGCATCGAGTGTCAGAGAGTGTCACAGAGTTTCTGAGAGTTTCTGAGTTTGTCGGAGAGTGTCAGAGAGTGTCAGAGAGTTTCAGAGAGTGTCACAGAGTATCAGAGAGTGTCAGAGAGTTTCAGAGATTTTCTGAGAGTTTCAGAAAGTGTCAGATAGTATCAGAGAGTTTCAGAAAGTGTCAGAGAGTGTCAGAGACTTTCAGTGAGAGTCAGAGAGTGTCATCGAGTGTCAGAGAGTGTCACAGAGTTTCTGAGAGTTTCTGAGTTTGTCGGAGAGTGTCAGAGAGTGTCAGAGAGTTTCAGAGAGTGTCACAGAGTATCAGAGAGTGTCAGAGAGTTTGAGAGATTTTCTGAGCTTTTCAGAAAGTGTCAGATAGTATCAGAGAGTTTCAGAAAGTGTCAGAGAGTGTCAGAGAATGTCAGAGAGTGTCAGAGAGTGTCTGAGAGTGTCAGAGAGTGTCAGAGAGTTTCAGTGACTTTCAGAGAGTGCCGGAGAGCTTCAGAGAGATTCAGAGAGTGTCAGAGATTGTCAGAGAGTTTCAGAGAGTGTCAGAGACTGTCTGAGAGATTCAGAGAGTGTCACAGAGTGTCAGAGAGTTTTGGAGAGTGTCACAGAGTGTCAGAGAGTGTCAGAGAGTTTCAGAGAGTTTCAGAGAGCTTCTGAGAGTTTCAGAGAGTGTCAGAGAGTGTCAGAGAGTGTCAAAGAGTGTCAGAAATTTTTAGAAAGTGTCAGATAGTGTCAGAGAGTTTCAGAAAGAGTCAGAGAGTGTCAAACAGTGTCAAAGAGTTTCAGAGAGTGTCAGAGAGTGTCAGAGAGTTTCAGAGAGTGTCAGAGAGTTTCAGAGACTTTCTGAGAGTACCAGAGAGTATCAGAGAGTGTCAGAGAGTTTCAGAGAGTGTCAGAGATTGTCAGAGAGTTTCAGAGAGTGTCAGAGACTGTCTGAGAGATTCAGAGAGTTTCACAGAGTGTCAGAGAGTTTTGGAGAATGTCACAGAGTGTCAGAGAGTGTCAGAGAGTTTCAGAGAGTTTCAGAGAGCTTCTGAGAGTTTCAGAGAGTGTCAAAGAGTGTCAGAGAGTGTCAAAGAGTGTCAGAAATTTTCAGAAAGTGTCAGATAGTGTCAGAGAGTTTCAGAAAGAGTCAGAGAGTGTCAAACAGTGTCAAAGAGTTTCAGAGAGTGTCAGAGAGTTTCAGAGACTTTCTGAGAGTACCAGAGAGTATCAGAGAGTGTCTGAGAGTGTCAGAGAGTGTCTGAGAGTGTCAGAGAGTTTCAGAGAGTTTCAGAGAGTGTCAGAAACTTTCAGAGAGTGTCAGAGAGTTTCAGAGAGTGTCAGAGAGTTTCAGAGAATTTCTGAGAGTACCAGAGAGTATCAGAGAGTGTCTGAGAGTGTCAGAGAGTGTCTGAGAGTGTCAGAGAGTTTCAGAGAGTTTCAGAGAGTGTCAGAAAGTTTCAGAGAGTGTCAGAGAGTGTCAGAGAGTTTCAGAGAGTTTCAGAGAGCTTCAGAGAGTGTCAGGGAGTGGCAGAGAGTGTCAGAGAGTTTCGGAGAGTTTCAGAGAGAGTCAGACAGTGTCTGAGAGTGTCAGAGAGTGTCAAAGAGTTTCAGAGAGGGTCAGAGATTGTCAGAGAGTGTCAGAGAGGTTCAGATAGTTTCAGAGAGTGGCAGAGACTTTCTGAGAGTGTCAGAGAGTGCCTGAGAGTTTCTGACAGTTTCTGAGTGTGTCGGAGAGTGTCAGAGAGTGTCAGAGTGTTTCATAGAGTGTCACAGAGTTTCAGAGATTGTCAGAGATTTTCAGAGAGTTTCAGAGATCTTCAGAGAGTGTCAGAGATTGCCAGAAAGTTTCAGAGAGTGTCAAGGAGTGTCAGAGAGTGTCAGAGAGCTTCAGAAAGTGTCAGAGAGTGTCAGAGAGTGTCTGAGAGTGTCAGAGAGTGCCAGAGAGCTTCAGAGAGATTCAGAGAGTTTCAGAGCTTGTCAGAGAGTTTCAGAGAGTGTCAGAGAGTGTCAGAGACTGTCTGAGAGATTCAGAGAGTGTCAGAGAGTGTCAGAGAGTTTCAGAGAGTTTCTGAGAGCTTCTGAGAGTGTCAGAGAGTGTCAGACAGTGTCAAAGAGTGTCAGAAATTTTCAGAAAGTGTCAGATAGTGTCAGAGAGTTTCAGAAAGAGTCAGAGAGTGTCAAACAGTGTCAGAGAGTTTCAGAGACTTTCTGAGAGTACCAGAGAGTGTCAGAGAGTGTCTGAGAGTGTCAGAGAGTGTCTGAGAGTGTCAGAGACTTTCAGAGAGTTTCAGAGAGTGTCAGAAAGTTTCAGAGAGTGTCAGAGAGTGTCAGAGAGTTTCAGAGACATACAAAGAGTGTCAGGGAGTGGCAGAGAGTGTCAGAGATTTTCGGAGAGTTTCAGAGAGAGTCAGACAGTGTCTGAGAGTGTCAGAGAGTGTCAAAGAGTTTCAGAGAGTGTCAGAGAGTGTCAGAGAGGTTCAGATAGTGTCAGAGAGTTTCAGAGACTTTCTGAGAGTGTCAGAGAGTGCCTGAGAGTTTCTGACAGTTTCTGAGTGTGTCGGAGAGTGTCAGAGTGTTTCAGAGAGTGTCACAGAGTTTCGGAGAGTGTCAGAGATTTTCAGAGAGTTTCAGAGAACTTCAGAGAGTGTCAGAGAGTGCCAGAAAGTTTCAGAGAGTGTCAGGGAGTGTCAGAGAGTGTCAGAGAATTTCAGAGAGTGGCAGAGAGTTTCAGAGAGTATCAGACAGAATCTGAGAGTGTCAGAGAGTGCCGAAGAGCTTCAGAGAGGTTCAGAGAGTGTCAGAGAGTGTCACAGAGTGTCAGAGAGTGTCAGAGAGTTTCAGGGAGTTTCTGAGCGTTTCTGAGAGTGTCATAGAGTGTCAGAGATTCTCAAAAAATTTCAGAAAGTGTCAGATAGTGTCAGAGAGTTTCAGAAAGTGTCAGAGAGTGTCAGAGATTGTCTGAGAGTGTCAGAGAGTGTCAGAGAGTTTCAGATGAGTTTCAGAGAGTGCCAGAGAGTTTCAGAGAGTTTCAGAGAGTGTCAGAGCGTGTCAGAGAGTTTCAGAAAGTGTCAGAGAGTGTCAGAGATTGTCAGAAAGTTTCAGAAAGTGTCAGATAGTGTCAGAGATTTTCAGAAAGTGTCAGAGAGAGTCAGAGAGTGTCTGAGAGTGTCAGAGATTGGCTGAGAGTGTCCGATAGTTTCAGAGAGTTTCAGAGAGTGTCAGAAAGTTTCAGAGAGTGTCAGAGAGTTTTAGAGAGTTTCAGAGAGTGTCAGGGAGTGTCAGAGAGTGTCAGAGAGTTTCGGAGAGTTTCAGAAAGAGTCAGACAGTGTCTGAGAGTGTCCGAGAGTGTAAAAGAGTTTCAGAGAGTTTCAGAGAGTGTCAGAGAGTGTCAGAGAGGTTCAGATAGTGTCAGAGAGTTTCAGAGACTTTCTGAGAGTGTCAGAGAATGCCTGAGAGTTTCTGACAGTTTCTGAGTTTGTCGGAGAGTGTCAGAGAGTGTCAGAGTGTTTCAGAGAGTTTCAGAGAGTGTCAGAGAGTTTCAGAGACTTTCTGAGAGTACCAGAGAGTATCAGAGAGTGTCTGAGAGTGTCAGAGAGTGTCTGAGAGTGTCAGAGAGTTTCAGAGAGTTTCAGAGAGTGTCAGAAAGTTTCAGAGAGTGTCAGAGAGTGTCAGAGAGTTTCAGAGAGTTTCAGAGAGCTTCAGAGAGTGTCAGGGAGTGGCAGAGAGTGTCAGAGAGTTTCGGAGAGTTTCAGAGAGAGTCAGACAGTGTCTGAGAGTGTCAGAGAGTGTCAAAGAGTTTCAGAGAGTGTCAGAGATTGTCAGAGAGTGTCAGAGAGGTTCAGATAGTTTCAGAGAGTGGCAGAGACTTTCTGAGAGTGTCAGAGAGTGCCTGAGAGTTTCTGACAGTTTCTGAGTGTGTCGGAGAGTGTCAGAGAGTGTCAGAGTGTTTCATAGAGTGTCACAGAGTTTCAGAGATTGTCAGAGATTTTCAGAGAGTTTCAGAGATCTTCAGAGAGTGTCAGAGATTGCCAGAAAGTTTCAGAGAGTGTCAAGGAGTGTCAGAGAGTGTCAGAGAATTTCAGAGAGTGTCAGAGAGCTTCAGAAAGTGTCAGAGAGTGTCAGAGAGTGTCTGAGAGTGTCAGAGAGTGCCAGAGAGCTTCAGAGAGATTCACAGAGTTGCAGAGCTTGTCAGAGAGTTTCAGAGAGTGTCAGAGAGTGTCAGAGACTGTCTGAGAGATTCAGAGAGTGTCAGAGAGTGTCAGAGAGTTTCAGAGAGTTTCTGAGAGCTTCTGAGAGTGTCAGAGAGTGTCAGACAGTGTCAAAGAGTGTCAGAAATTTTCAGAAAGTGTCAGATAGTGTCAGAGAGTTTCAGGAAGAGTCAGAGAGTGTCAAACAGTGTCAGAGAGTTTCAGAGACTTTCTGAGAGTACCAGAGAGTGTCAGTGAGTGTCTGAGAGTGTCAGAGAGTGTCTGAGAGTGTCAGAGACTGTCTGAGAGATTCAGAGAGTGTCAGAGAGTGTCAGAGAGTTTCAGAGAGTTTCTGAGAGCTTCTGAGAGTGTCAGAGAGTGTCAGACAGTGTCAAAGAGTGTCAGAAATTTTCAGAAAGTGTCAGATAGTGTCAGAGAGTTTCAGAAAGAGTCAGAGAGTGTCAAACAGTGTCAGAGAGTTTCAGAGACTTTCTGAGAGTACCAGAGAGTGTCAGAGAGTGTCTGAGAGTGTCAGAGAGTGTCTGAGAGTGTCAGAGAGTTTCAGAGAGTTTCAGAGAGTGTCAGAAAGTTTCAGAGAGTGTCAGAGAGTGTCAGAGAGTTTCAGAGACATACAAAGAGTGTCAGGGAGTGGCAGAGAGTGTCAGAGATTTTCGGAGAGTTTCAGAGAGAGTCAGACAGTGTCTGAGAGTGTCAGAGAGTGTCAAAGAGTTTCAGAGAGTGTCAGAGAGTGTCAGAGAGGTTCAGACAGTGTCAGAGAGTTTCAGAGACTTTCTGAGAGTGTCAGAGAGTGCCTGAGAGTTTCTGACAGTTTCTGAGTGTGTCGGGGAGTGTCAGAGTGTTTCAGAGAGTGTCACAGAGTTTCGGAGAGTGTCAGAGATTTTCAGAGAGTTTCAGAGAACTTCAGAGAGTGTCAGAGAGTGCCAGAAAGTTTCAGAGAGTGTCAGGGAGTGTCAGAGAGTGTCAGAGAATTTCAGAGAGTGGCAGAGAGTTTCAGAGAGTATCAGACAGAATCTGAGAGTGTCAGAGAGTGCCGAAGAGCTTCAGAGAGGTTCAGAGAGTGTCAGAGAGTGTCACAGAGTGTCAGAGAGTGTCAGAGAGTTTCAGGGAGTTTCTGAGCGTTTCTGAGAGTGTCATAGAGTGTCAGAGATTCTCAAAAAATTTCAGAAAGTGTCAGATAGTGTCAGAGAGTTTCAGAAAGTGTCAGAGAGTGTCAGAGATTGTCTGAGAGTGTCAGAGAGTGTCAGAGAGTTTCAGATGAGTTTCAGAGAGTGCCAGAGAGTTTCAGAGAGTTTCAGAGAGTGTCAGAGCGTGTCAGAGAGTTTCAGAAAGTGTCAGAGAGTGTCAGAGATTTTCAGAAAGTGTCAGAGAGAGTCAGAGAGTGTCTGAGAGTGTCAGAGATTGGCTGAGAGTGTCCGATAGTTTCAGAGAGTTTCAGAGAGTGTCAGAAAGTTTCAGAGAGCGTCAGAGAGTTTTAGAGAGTTTCAGAGAGTGTCAGGGAGTGTCAGAGAGTGTCAGAGAGTTTCGGAGAGTTTCAGAAAGAGTCAGACAGTGTCTGAGAGTGTCCGAGAGTGTAAAAGAGTTTCAGAGAGTTTCAGAGAGTGTCAGAGAGTGTCAGAGAGGTTCAGATAGTGTCAGAGAGTTTCAGAGACTTTCTGAGAGTGTCAGAGAATGCCTGAGAGATTCTGACAGTTTCTGAGTTTGTCGGAGAGTGTCAGAGAGTGTCAGAGTGTTTCAGAGAGTTTCAGAGATCTTCAGAGAGTGTCAGAGAGTGCCAGAAAGTTTCAGAGAGTGTCACAGAGTGTCAGAGAGCTTCAGAGAGATTCAGAGAGTGTCGGGGAGTGTCAGAGAGTGTCAAAGAACTTCAGAGAGTGTCAGAGAGTTTCAGAGAGTGTCAGACAGTATCTGAGAGTGTTAGAGAGTGCCAAAGAGTTTCAGAGAGTGTCAGAGAGTGTCAGAGAGTTTCAGAGAGTGTCACAGAGCGTCAGTGAGAGTCAGAGAGTGTCAGTGAGTGTCAGTGAGTGTCGGAGAGTGTCAGAGAGTTTCAGAGAGTGTCACAGAGTGTCATTGAGTGTCAGAGAGTATCAGAGAGGGCCAGCGAGAATCAGAGGGTGTCAGCGAGTGTCAGAGAGTTTCAGAGACTTTCTGAGAGTGTCAGAGAGTGCCTGAGAGTTTCTGACAGTTTCTGAGTGTGTCGGAGAGTGTCAGAGAGTGTCAGAGTGTTTCAGAGAGTGTCACAGAATTTCAGAAAGTGTCAGAGATTTTCAGAGAGTTTCAGAGATCTTCAGAGAGTGTCAGAGAGTGCCAAAAAGTTTCAGAGAGTGTCACAGAGTGTCAGAGAGCTTCAGAGGGATTCAGAGAGTTTCAGGGAGTGTCAGAGGGTGTCAGAGAATTTCAGAGAGTGTCAGAGAGTTTCAGAGAGTGTCAGACAGTATCTGAGAGTGTCAGAGAGTGCCGAAGATTTTCAGAGAGTGTCAGAGTGTCAGAGAATTTCAGAGAGTGTCACAGAGCTTCAGTGAGAGTCAGAGTGTTTCAGAGAGTGTCAGAGAGTGTCAGAGAGCGTCAGAGAGTTTCAGAGAGTGTCACAGAGTGTCAGTGAGTGTCAGAGAGTATCAGAGAGTGTCAGCGAGAATCAGAGAGTGTCAGCGAGTGCCAGAGAGTGTCAGAGAGTTTCAGAGAGTGTCACAAAGTGTCAGAGAGTGTCAGAGAGTTTCAGAGAGTGTCACAGAGTGTCAGTGAGTGTCAGAGAGTTTCAGATAGTGTCAGTGAGTGTCAGAGAGTGTCAGAGAGTTTCAGTGACTTTCAGAGAGTGTCAGAGAGCTTCAGAGAGATTCAGAGAGTGTCAGAGATTGTCAGAGAGTTTCAGAGAGTGTAAGAGACTGTCTGAGAGATTCAGAGAGTGTCACAGAGTGTCAGAGAGTTTTGGAGAGTGTCACAGAGTGTCAGAGAGTGTCAGAGAGTTTCAGAGAGTTTCAGAGAGCTTCTGAGAGTTTCAGAGAGTGTCAGAGAGTGTCAAAGAGTGTCAGAAATTTTCAGAAAGTGTCAGATAGTGTCAGAGAGTTTCAGAAAGAGTCAGAGAGTGTCAAACAGTGTCAAAGAGTTTCAGAGAGTGTCAGAGAGTGTCAGAGAGTTTCAGAGAGTGTCAGAGAGTTTCAGAGACTTTCTGAGAGTACCAGAGAGTATCAGAGAGTGTCTGAGAGTGTCAGAGAGTGTCTGAGAGTGTCAGAGAGTTTCAGAGAGTTTCAGAGAGTGTCAGAAAGTGGCATCGAGTGTCAGAGAGTGTCACAGAGTTTCTGAGAGTTTCTGAGTTTGTCGGAGAGTGTCAGAGAGTGTCAGAGAGTTTCAGAGAGTGTCACAGAGTATCAGAGAGTGTCAGAGAGTTTCAGAGATTTTCTGAGAGTTTCAGAAAGTGTCAGATAGTATCAGAGAGTTTCAGAAAGTGTCAGAGAGTGTCAGAGACTTTCAGTGAGAGTCAGAGAGTGTCATCGAGTGTCAGAGAGTGTCACAGAGTTTCTGAGAGTTTCTGAGTTTGTCGGAGAGTGTCAGAGAGTGTCAGAGTGTTTCATAGAGATTCAGAGAGTTTCAGAGCTTGTCAGAGATTTTCAGAAAGTGTCAGAGAGAGTCAGAGAGTGTCTGAGAGTGTCAGAGATTGGCTGAGAGTGTCCGATAGTTTCAGAGAGTTTCAGAGAGTGTCAGAAAGTTTCAGAGAGCGTCAGAGAGTTTTAGAGAGTTTCAGAGAGTGTCAGGGAGTGTCAGAGAGTGTCAGAGAGTTTCGGAGAGTTTCAGAAAGAGTCAGACAGTGTCTGAGAGTGTCCGAGAGTGTAAAAGAGTTTCAGAGAGTTTCAGAGAGTGTCAGAGAGTGTCAGAGAGGTTCAGATAGTGTCAGAGAGTTTCAGAGACTTTCTGAGAGTGTCAGAGAATGCCTGAGAGTTTCTGACAGTTTCTGAGTTTGTCGGAGAGTGTCAGAGAGTGTCAGAGTGTTTCAGAGAGTTTCAGAGATCTTCAGAGAGTGTCAGAGAGTGCCAGAAAGTTTCAGAGAGTGTCACAGAGTGTCAGAGAGCTTCAGAGAGATTCAGAGAGTGTCGGGGAGTGTCAGAGAGTGTCAAAGAACTTCAGAGAGTGTCAGAGAGTTTCAGAGAGTGTCAGACAGTATCTGAGAGTGTTAGAGAGTGCCAAAGAGTTTCAGAGAGTGTAAGAGACTGTCTGAGAGATTCAGAGAGTGTCACAGAGTGTCAGAGAGTTTTGGAGAGTGTCACAGAGTGTCAGAGAGTGTCAGAGAGTTTCAGAGAGTTTCAGAGAGCTTCTGAGAGTTTCAGAGAGTGTCAGAGAGTGTCAAAGAGTGTCAGAAATTTTCAGAAAGTGTCAGATAGTGTCAGAGAGTTTCAGAAAGAGTCAGAGAGTGTCAAACAGTGTCAAAGAGTTTCAGAGAGTGTCAGAGAGTGTCAGAGAGTTTCAGAGAGTGTCAGAGAGTTTCAGAGACTTTCTGAGAGTACCAGAGAGTATCAGAGAGTGTCTGAGAGTGTCAGAGAGTGTCTGAGAGTGTCAGAGAGTTTCAGAGAGTTTCAGAGAGTGTCAGAAAGTGGCATCGAGTGTCAGAGAGTGTCACAGAGTTTCTGAGAGTTTCTGAGTTTGTCGGAGAGTGTCAGAGAGTGTCAGAGAGTTTCAGAGAGTGTCACAGAGTATCAGAGAGTGTCAGAGAGTTTCAGAGATTTTCTGAGAGTTTCAGAAAGTGTCAGATAGTATCAGAGAGTTTCAGAAAGTGTCAGAGAGTGTCAGAGACTTTCAGTGAGAGTCAGAGAGTGTCATCGAGTGTCAGAGAGTGTCACAGAGTTTCTGAGAGTTTCTGAGTTTGTCGGAGAGTGTCAGAGAGTGTCAGAGAGTTTCAGAGAGTGTCACAGAGTATCAGAGAGTGTCAGAGAGTTTGAGAGATTTTCTGAGCGTTTCAGAAAGTGTCAGATAGTATCAGAGAGTTTCAGAAAGTGTCAGAGAGTGTCAGAGAGTGTCAGAGAGTGTCAGAGAGTGTCTGAGAGTGTCAGAGAGTGTCAGAGAGTTTCAGTGACTTTCAGAGAGTGCCAGAGAGCTTCAGAGAGATTCAGAGAGTGTCAGAGATTGTCAGAGAGTTTCAGAGAGTGTCAGAGACTGTCTGAGAGATTCAGAGAGTGTCACAGAGTGTCAGAGAGTTTTGGAGAGTGTCACAGAGTGTCAGAGAGTGTCAGAGAGTTTCAGAGAGTTTCAGAGAGCTTCTGAGAGTTTCAGAGAGTGTCAGAGAGTGTCAGAGAGTGTCAAAGAGTGTCAGAAATTTTTAGAAAGTGTCAGATAGTGTCAGAGAGTTTCAGAAAGAGTCAGTGAGTGTCAAACAGTGTCAAAGAGTTTCAGAGAGTGTCAGAGAGTGTCAGAGAGTTTCAGAGAGTGTCAGAGAGTTTCAGAGACTTTCTGAGAGTACCAGAGAGTATCAGAGAGTGTCAGAGAGCTTCAGAGAGTGTCAGAGATTGTCAGAGAGTTTCAGAGAGTGTCAGAGACTGTCTGAGAGATTCAGAGAGTTTCACAGAGTGTCAGAGAGTTTTGGAGAATGTCACAGAGTGTCAGAGAGTGTCAGAGAGTTTCAGAGAGTTTCAGAGAGTGTCAAAGAGTGTCAGAGAGTGTCAAAGAGTGTCAGAAATTTTCAGAAAGTGTCAGATAGTGTCAGAGAGTTTCAGAAAGAGTCAGAGAGTGTCAAACAGTGTCAAAGAGTTTCAGAGAGTGTCAGAGAGTTTCAGAGACTTTCTGAGAGTACCAGAGAGTATCAGAGAGTGTCTGAGAGTGTCAGAGAGTGTCTGAGAGTGTCAGAGAGTTTCAGAGAATTTCAGAGAGTGTCAGAAAGTTTCAGAGAGTGTCAGAGAGTGTCAGAGAGTTTCAGAGAGTGTCAGAGAGTTTCAGAGACTTTCTGAGAGTACCAGAGAGTATCAGAGAGTGTCTGAGAGTGTCAGAGAGTGTCTGAGAGTGTCAGAGAGTTTCAGAGAGTTTCAGAGAGTGTCAGAAAGTTTCAGAGAGTGTCAGAGAGTGTAGAGAGTTTCAGAGAGTTTCAGAGAGCTTCAGAGAGTGTCAGGGAGTGGCAGAGAGTGTCAGAGAGTTTCGGAGAGTTTCAGAGAGAGTCAGACAGTGTCTGAGAGTGTCAGAGAGTGTCAAAGAGTTTCAGAGAGTGTCAGAGATTGTCAGAGAGTGTCAGAGAGGTTCAGATAGTTTCAGAGAGTGGCAGAGACTTTCTGAGAGTGTCAGAGAGTGCCTGAGAGTTTCTGACAGTTTCTGAGTGTGCCGGAGAGTGTCAGAGAGTGTCAGAGTGTTTCATAGAGTGTCACAGAGTTTCAGAGATTGTCAGAGATTTTCAGAGAGTTTCAGAGATCTTCAGAGAGTGTCAGAGATTGCCAGAAAGTTTCAGAGAGTGTCAAGGAGTGTCAGAGAGTGTCAGAGAATTTCAGAGAGTGTCAGAGAGCTTCAGAAAGTGTCAGAGAGTGTCAGAGAGTGTCTGAGAGTGTCAGAGAGTGCCAGAGAGCTTCAGAGAGATTCAGAGAGTTTCAGAGCTTGTCAGAGAGTTTCAGAGAGTGTCAGAGAGTGTCAGAGACTGTCTGAGAGATTCAGAGAGTGTCAGAGAGTGTCAGAGAGTTTCAGAGAGTTTCTGAGAGCTTCTGAGAGTGTCAGAGAGTGTCAGACAGTGTCAAAGAGTGTCAGAAATTTTCAGAAAGTGTCAGATAGTGTCAGAGAGTTTCAGAAAGAGTCAGAGAGTGTCAAACAGTGTCAGAGAGTTTCAGAGACTTTCTGAGAGTACCAGAGAGTGTCAGAGAGTGTCTGAGAGTGTCAGAGAGTGTCTGAGAGTGTCAGAGAGTTTCAGAGAGTTTCAGAGAGTGTCAGAAAGTTTCAGAGAGTGTCAGAGAGTGTCAGAGAGTTTCAGAGACATACAAAGAGTGTCAGGGAGTGGCAGAGAGTGTCAGAGATTTTCGGAGAGTTTCAGAGAGAGTCAGACAGTGTCTGAGAGTGTCAGAGAGTGTCAAAGAGTTTCAGAGAGTGTCAGAGAGTGTCAGAGAGGTTCAGATAGTGTCAGAGAGTTTCAGAGACTTTCTGAGAGTGTCAGAGAGTGCCTGAGAGTTTCTGACAGTTTCTGAGTGTGTCGGAGAGTGTCAGAGTGTTTCAGAGAGTGTCACAGAGTTTCGGAGAGTGTCAGAGATTTTCAGAGAGTTTCAGAGAACTTCAGAGAGTGTCAGAGAGTGCCAGAAAGTTTCAGAGAGTGTCAGGGAGTGTCAGAGAGTGTCAGAGAATTTCAGAGAGTGGCAGAGAGTTTCAGAGAGTATCAGACAGAATCTGAGAGTGTCAGAGAGTGCCGAAGAGCTTCAGAGAGGTTCAGAGAGTGTCAGAGAGTGTCAGAGAGTTTCAGGGAGTTTCTGAGCGTTTCTGAGAGTGTCATAGAGTGTCAGAGATTCTCAAAAAATTTCAGAAAGTGTCAGATAGTGTCAGAGAGTTTCAGAAAGTGTCAGAGAGTGTCAGAGATTGTCTGAGAGTGTCAGAGAGTGTCAGAGAGTTTCAGATGAGTTTCAGAGAGTGCCAGAGAGTTTCAGAGAGTTGCAGAGAGTGTCAGAGCGTGTCAGAGAGTTTCAGAAAGTGTCAGAGAGTGTCAGAGATTGTCAGAAAGTTTCAGAAAGTGTCAGATAGTGTCAGAGATTTTCAGAAAGTGTCAGAGAGAGTCAGAGAGTGTCTGAGAGTGTCAGAGATTGGCTGAGAGTGTCCGATAGTTTCAGAGAGTTTCAGAGAGTGTCAGAAAGTTTCAGAGAGTGTCAGAGAGTTTTAGAGAGTTTCAGAGAGTGTCAGGGAGTGTCAGAGAGTGTCAGAGAGTTTCGGAGAGTTTCAGAAAGAGTCAGACAGTGTCTGAGAGTGTCCGAGAGTGTAAAAGAGTTTCAGAGAGTTTCAGAGAGTGTCAGAGAGTGTCAGAGAGGTTCAGATAGTGTCAGAGAGTTTCAGAGACTTTCTGAGAGTGTCAGAGAATGCCTGAGAGTTTCTGACAGTTTCTGAGTTTGTCGGAGAGTGTCAGAGAGTGTCAGAGTGTTTCAGAGAGTTTCAGAGATCTTCAGAGAGTGTCAGAGAGTGCCAGAAAGTTTCAGAGAGTGTCACAGAGTGTCAGAGAGCTTCAGAGAGATTCAGAGAGTGTCGGGGAGTGTCAGAGAGTGTCAAAGAACTTCAGAGAGTGTCAGAGAGTTTCAGAGAGTGTCAGACAGTATCTGAGAGTGTTAGAGAGTGCCAAAGAGTTTCAGAGAGTGTCAGAGAGTGTCAGAGAGTTTCAGAGAGTGTCACAGAGCGTCAGTGAGAGTCAGAGAGTGTCAGTGAGTGTCAGTGAGTGTCGGAGAGTGTCAGAGAGTTTCAGAGAGTGTCACAGAGTGTCATTGAGTGTCAGAGAGTATCAGAGAGGGCCAGCGAGAATCAGAGAGTGTCAGCGAGTGTCAGAGAGTTTCAGAGACTTTCTGAGAGTGTCAGAGAGTGCCTGAGAGTTTCTGACAGTTTCTGAGTGTTTCGGAGAGTGTCAGAGAGTGTCAGAGTGTTTCAGAGAGTGTCACAGAAATTCAGAGAGTGTCAGAGATTTTCAGAGAGTTTCAGAGATCTTCAGAGAGTGTCAGAGAGTGCCAAAAAGTTTCAGAGAGTGTCACAGAGTGTCAGAGAGCTTCAGAGGGATTCAGAGAGTTTCAGGGAGTGTCAGAGGGTGTCAGAGAATTTCAGAGAGTGTCAGAGAGTTTCAGAGAGTGTCAGACAGTATCTGAGAGTGTCAGAGAGTGCCGAAGATTTTCAGAGAGTGTCAGAGTGTCAGAGAATTTCAGAGAGTGTCACAGAGCTTCAGTGAGAGTCAGAGTGTTTCAGAGAGTGTCAGAGAGTGTCAGAGAGCGTCAGAGAGTTTCAGAGAGTGTCACAGAGTGTCAGTGAGTGTCAGAGAGTATCAGAGAGTGTCAGCGAGAATCAGAGAGTGTCAGCAAGTGCCAGAGAGTGTCAGAGAGTTTCAGAGAGTGTCACAAAGTGTCAGAGAGTGTCAGAGAGTTTCAGAGAGTGTCACAGAGTGTCAGTGAGTGTCAGAGAGTTTCAGATAGTGTCAGTGAGTGTCAGAGAGTATCAGAGACTTTCAGTGAGAGTCAGAGAGTGTCATCGAGTGTCAGAGAGTGTCAGAGAGTTTCTGAGAGTTTCTGAGTTTGTCGGAGAGTGTCAGAGAGTCTCAGAGAGTTTCAGAGAGTGTCACAGAGTGTCCGAGTGTCAGAGAGTTTCAGAGATTTTCTGAGAGTTTCTGAGAGTGTCAGAGAGTGTCAGAGATTGTCAGAAAGTTACAGAGAGTGTCAGATAGTATCAGAGAGTTTCAGAAAGTGTCAGAGAGTGTCTGAGAGTGTCAGAGAGCGTCAGAGAGATTCACAGAGTTTCAGAGAGTGCCAGAGAGCTTCAGAGCGATTCAGAGAGTGTCAGAGCGTGTCAGAGAGTTTCATAGAGTGTCAGAGAGTGTCAGAGAGTTTCAGAGAGTGTCAGAGAGTGTCAGAGAGTTTCAGAGAGTTTCAGAGAGTGTCAGAGAGTGTCAGAGAGTTTAAGAGAGCTTCAGAGAGTGTCAGGGAGTGTCAGAGAGTGTCAGAGAGTTTCGGAGAGTTTCAGAGAGAGTCAGACACTGTCCGAGAGTGTCAGAGAGTTTCAGAGAGCTTCAGAGAGTGTCAGGGAGTGTCAGAGAGTGTCAGAGAGATTCAGAGAGTTTCAGAGAGTGCCAGAGAGCTTCAGAGGGATTCAGAGAGTGTCAGAGCGTGTCAAAGAGTTTCAGAGAGTGTCAGAGAGTGTCAGAGAGAGTCAGAGAGGTTCAGATAGTGTCAGAGAGTTTCAGAGACTTTCTGAGAGTGTCAGAGAGTGCCTGAGAGTTTCTGACAGTTTCTGAGTGTGTCGGAGAGTCACAGAGAGTGTCAGAGTGTTTCAGAGAGTGTCACAGAATTTCAGAGAGTGTCAGAGATTTTCAGAGATTTTCAGAGATCTTCAGAGAGTGTCAGAGAGTGCCAGAAAGTTTCAGAGAGTGTCACAGAGTGTCAGAGAGCTTCCGAGAGATTCAGAGAGTGTCAGGGAGTTTCAGAGAGTGTCAGAGAATTTCAGAGAGTGTCAGAGAGTTTCAGAGAGTGTCAGACAGTATCTGAGAGTGTCAGACAGTGCCGAAGATTTTCAGAGAGTGTCAGAGTGTCAGAGAGTTTCAGAGAGTGTCACAGAGCGTCAGTGAGAGTCAGAGAGTTTCAGAGAGTGTCAGAGAGTGTCAGAGAGTGTCAGAGAGTGTCAGAGAGTTTCAGAGAGAGTCACAGAGTGTCAGAGAGTGTCAGAGAGTGTCAGAGAGTTTCTGAGAGTTTCTAAGTTTGTCGGAGAGTGTCAGAGAGTGTCAGAGAGTTTCGGAGAGTGTCACAGAGTGTCAGAGAGTGTCAGAGATTTTCTGAGAGTTTCTGAGAGTGTCAGAGAGTGTCACAGATTGTCAGAGAGTGTCAGAGAGATTCAGAGAGTTTCAGAGAGTGCCAGAGAGCTTCAGAGAGTTTCATAGAGTGTCAGAGCGTGTCAGAGAGTTTCAGAGAGTGTCAGAGAGTGTCTGAGAGATTCCGAGAGTGTCAGAGAGTGTCAGAGAGTTTCAGAGAGTGTCAGAGAGTGTCAGAGAGTTTCAGAGAGTTTCAGAGAGAGTCAGACAGTGTCTGAGAGTGTCAGAGATTGTCAAAGTGTTTCAGAGAGTGTCAGAGAGTGTCAGAGAGTTTCAGAGAGGTTCAGATAGTGTCAGAGAGTTTCAGAGACTTTCTGAGAGTGTCGGAGAGTGCCTGAGAGTTTCTGACAGTTTCTGAGTGTGTTGGAGAGTTTCAGAGAGTGTCAGAGTGTTTCAGAGAGTGTCACAGAGTTTCAGAGAGTGTCAGAGATATTCAGAGAGTTTCAGAGATCTTCAGAGAGTGTCAGAGAGTGCCAGAAATTTTCAGAGAGTGTCACAGAGTGTCAGAGAGTGTCAGAGAGTTTCAGAGATTTTCCAAGATTTTCTGAGAGTGTCAGAGTGTGTTAGAGATTGTCAGAAAGTTTCAGAAAGTGTCAGATAGTATCAGAGAGTTTCAGAAAGTTTCAGAGAGTGCCTGAGAGTGTCAGAGAGTGTCAGAGAGATTCAGAGAGTTTCAGAGATCTTCAGAGAGTGTCAGAGTGTTTCAGAGAGTGTCACAGAATTTCAGAGAGTGTCAGAGATTTTCAGAGAGTTTCAGAGATCTTCAGAGAGTGTCAGAGAGTGCCAGAAAGTTTCAGAGAGTGTCACAGAGTGTCAGAGAGCTTCAGAGAGATTCAGAGAGTGTCAGGGAGTTTCAGAGAGTGTCAGAGAATTTCAGAGAGTGTCAGAGAGTTTCAGAGAGTGTCAGACAGTATTTGAGAGTGTCAGACAGTGCCGAAGATTTTCAGAGAGTGTCAGAGTGTCAGAGAGTTTCAGAGAGTGTCACAGAGCGTCAGTGAGAGTCAGAGAGTTTCAGAGAGTGTCAGAGAGTGTCAGAGAGTGTCAGAGAGTGTCAGAGAGTTTCAGAGAGAGTCACAGAGTGTCAGAGAGTGAAGAGAGTTTCAGAGAGTGTCAGAGAGTGTCTGAGAGATTCCGAGAGTTTCAGAGAGTGTCAGAGAGTTTCAGAGAGTGTCAGAGAGTGTCAGAGAGTTTCAGAGAGTTTCAGAGAGAGTCAGACAGTGTCTGAGAGTGTCAGAGATTGTCAAAGTGTTTCAGAGAGTGTCAGAGAGTGTCAGAGAGTTTCAGAGAGGTTCAGATTGTGTCAGAGAGTTTCAGAGACTTTCTGAGAGTGTCGGAGAGTGCCTGAGAGTTTCTGACAGTTACTGAGTGTGTTGGAGAGTTTCAGAGAGTGTCAGAGTGTTTCAGAGAGTGTCACAGAGTTTCAGAGAGTGTCAGAGATATTCAGAGAGTTTCAGAGATCTTCAGAGAGTGTCAGAGTGTTTCAGAGAGTGTCACAGAATTTCAGAGAGTGTCAGAGATTTTCAGAGAGTTTCAGAGATCTTCAGAGAGTGTCAGAGAGTGCCAGAAAGTTTCAGAGAGTGTCACAGAGTGACAGAGAGCTTCAGAGAGATTCAGAGAGTGTCAGGGAGTTTCAGAGAGTGTCAGAGAATTTCAGAGAGTGTCAGAGAGTTTCAGAGAGGTTCAGATTGTGTCAGAGAGTTTCAGAGACTTTCTGAGAGTGTCGGAGAGTGCCTGAGAGTTTCTGACAGTTTCTGAGTGTGTTGGAGAGTTTCAGAGAGTGTCAGAGTGTTTCAGAGAGTGTCACAGAGTTTCAGAGAGTGTCAGAGATATTCAGAGAGTTTCAGAGATCTTCAGAGAGTGTCAGAGTGTTTCAGAGAGTGTCACAGAATTTCAGAGAGTGTCAGAGATTTTCAGAGAGTTTCAGAGATCTTCAGAGAGTGTCAGAGAGTGCCAGAAAGTTTCAGAGAGTGTCACAGAGTGACAGAGAGCTTCAGAGAGATTCAGAGAGTGTCAGGGAGTTTCAGAGAGTGTCAGGGAGTTTCAGAGAGTGTCAGAGAATTTCAGAGAGTGTCAGAGAGTTTCAGAGAGTGTCAGACAGTATCTGAGAGTGTCAGACAGTGCCGAAGATTTTCAGAGAGTGTCAGAGTGTCAGAGAGTTTCAGAGAGTGTCACAGAGCGTCAGTGAGAGTCAGAGAGTTTCAGAGAGTGTCAGAGAGTGTCAGAGAGTGTCAGAGAGTGTCAGAGAGTTTCAGAGAGAGTCACAGAGTGTCAGAGAGTGTCAGAGAGTTTCTGAGAGTTTCTAAGTTTGTCGGAGATTTTCAGAGAGTGTCAGAGAGTTTCGGAGAGTGTCAGAGAGTGTCAGAGAGTGTCAGAGAGTTTCAGAGATTTTCTGAGAGTTTCTGAGAGTGTCAGAGAGTGTCACAGATTGTCAGAGAGTGTCAGAGAGATTCAGAGAGTTTCAGAGAGTGCCAGAGAGCTTCAGAGAGTTTCATAGAGTGTCAGAGCGTGTCAGAGAGTTTCAGAGAGTGTCAGAGAGTGTCTGAGAGATTCCGAGAGTGTCAGAGAGTGTCAGAGAGTTTCAGAGAGTGTCAGAGAGTGTCAGAGAGTTTCAGAGAGTTTCAGAGAGAGTCAGACAGTGTCTGAGAGTGTCAGAGATTGTCAAAGTGTTTCAGAGAGTGTCAGAGAGTGTCAGAGAGTTTCAGAGAGGTTCAGATAGTGTCAGAGAGTTTCAGAGACTTTCTGAGAGTGTCGGAGAGTGCCTGAGAGTTTCTGACAGTTTCTGAGTGTGTTGGAGAGTTTCAGAGAGTGTCAGAGTGTTTCAGAGAGTGTCACAGAGTTTCAGAGAGTGTCAGAGATATTCAGAGAGTTTCAGAGATCTTCAGAGAGTGTCAGAGTGTTTCAGAGAGTGTCACAGAATTTCAGAGAGTGTCAGAGATTTTCAGAGAGTTTCAGAGACCTTCAGAGAGTGTCAGAGAGTGCCAGAAAGTTTCAGAGAGTGTCACAGAGTGTCAGAGAGCTTCAGAGAGATTCAGAGAGTGTCAGGGAGTTTCAGAGAGTGTCAGAGAATTTCAGAGAGTGTCAGAGAGTTTCAGAGAGTGTCAGACAGTATCTGAGAGTGTCAGACAGTGCCGAAGATTTTCAGAGAGTGTCAGAGTGTCAGAGAGTTTCAGAGAGTGTCACAGAGCGTCAGTGAGAGTCAGATAGCATCAGAGAGTTTCAGAAAGTTTCAGAGAGTGCCTGAGAGTGTCAGAGAGTGTCAGAGAGATTCAGAGAGTTTCAGAGAGTGCGAGAGAGCTTCAGAGAATTTCAGAGAGTGTCAGAGCGTGTCAGAGATTTTCAGAGAGTGTCAGAGAGTGTCAGCGAGTGTCTGAGAGATTCAGAGAGTGTCAGAGAGTGTCAGAGAGTTTCAGAGAGTGTCAGGGAGTGTCAGAGAGTTTTGGAGAGTTTCAGAGAGAGTCAGACAGTGTCTGAGAGTGTGGGAGAGTGTCAAAGAGTTTCAGAGAGTGTCAGAGAGTGTCAGAGAGTGTCAGAGAGTTTCAGAGAGTTTCTGAGAGCTTCTGAGAGTGTCAGAGAGTGTCAGACAGTGTCAAAGAGTGTCAGAAATTTTCAGAAAGTGTCAGATAGTGTCAGAGAGTTTCAGAAAGAGTCAGAGAGTGTCAAACAGTGTCAGAGAGTTTCAGAGACTTTCTGAGAGTACCAGAGAGTGTCAGAGAGTGTCTGAGAGTGTCAGAGAGTGTCTGAGAGTGTCAGAGAGTTTCAGAGAGTTTCAGAGAGTGTCAGAAAGTTTCAGAGAGTGTCAGAGAGTGTCAGAGAGTTTCAGAGACATACAAAGAGTGTCAGGGAGTGGCAGAGAGTGTCAGAGATTTTCGGAGAGTTTCAGAGAGAGTCAGACAGTGTCTGAGAGTGTCAGAGAGTGTCAAAGAGTTTCAGAGAGTGTCAGAGAGTGTCAGAGAGGTTCAGACAGTGTCAGAGAGTTTCAGAGACTTTCTGAGAGTGTCAGAGAGTGCCTGAGAGTTTCTGACAGTTTCTGAGTGTGTCGGAGAGTGTCAGAGTGTTTCAGAGAGTGTCACAGAGTTTCGGAGAGTGTCAGAGATTTTCAGAGAGTTTCAGAGAACTTCAGAGAGTGTCAGAGAGTGCCAGAAAGTTTCAGAGAGTGTCAGGGAGTGTCAGAGAGTGTCAGAGAATTTCAGAGAGTGGCAGAGAGTTTCAGAGAGTATCAGACAGAATCTGAGAGTGTCAGAGAGTGCCGAAGAGCTTCAGAGAGGTTCAGAGAGTGTCAGAGAGTGTCACAGAGTGTCAGAGAGTGTCAGAGAGTTTCAGGGAGTTTCTGAGCGTTTCTGAGAGTGTCATAGAGTGTCAGAGATTCTCAAAAAATTTCAGAAATTGTCAGATAGTGTCAGAGAGTTTCAGAAAGTGTCAGAGAGTGTCAGAGATTGTCTGAGAGTGTCAGAGAGTGTCAGAGAGTTTCAGATGAGTTTCAGAGAGTGCCAGAGAGTTTCAGAGAGTTTCAGAGAGCGTCAGAGCGTGTCAGAGAGTTTCAGAAAGTGTCAGAGAGTGTCAGAGATTGTCAGAAAGTTTCAGAAAGTGTCAGATAGTGTCAGAGATTTTCAGAAAGTGTCAGAGAGAGTCAGAGAGTGTCTGAGAGTGTCAGAGATTGGCTGAGAGTGTCCGATAGTTTCAGAGAGTTTCAGAGAGTGTCAGAAAGTTTCAGAGAGCGTCAGAGAGTTTTAGAGAGTTTCAGAGAGTGTCAGGGAGTGTCAGAGAGTGTCAGAGAGTTTCGGAGAGTTTCAGAAAGAGTCAGACAGTGTCTGAGAGTGTCCGAGAGTGTAAAAGAGTTTCAGAGAGTTTCAGAGAGTGTCAGAGAGTGTCAGAGAGGTTCAGATAGTGTCAGAGAGTTTCAGAGACTTTCTGAGAGTGTCAGAGAATGCCTGAGAGTTTCTGACAGTTTCTGAGTTTGTCGGAGAGTGTCAGAGAGTGTCAGAGTGTTTCAGAGAGTTTCAGAGATCTTCAGAGAGTGTCAGAGAGTGCCAGAAAGTTTCAGAGAGTGTCACAGAGTGTCAGAGAGCTTCAGAGAGATTCAGAGAGTGTCGGGGAGTGTCAGAGAGTGTCAAAGAACTTCAGAGAGTGTCAGAGAGTTTCAGAGAGTGTCAGACAGTATCTGAGAGTGTTAGAGAGTGCCAAAGAGTTTCAGAGAGTGTCAGAGAGTGTCAGAGAGTTTCAGAGAGTGTCACAGAGCGTCAGTGAGAGTCAGAGAGTGTCAGTGAGTGTCAGTGAGTGTCGGAGGGTGTCAGAGAGTTTCAGAGAGTGTCACAGAGTGTCATTGAGTGTCAGAGAGTATCAGAGAGGGCCAGCGAGAATCAGAGAGTGTCAGCGAGTGTCAGAGAGTTTCAGAGACTTTCTGAGAGTGTCAGAGAGTGCCTGAGAGTTTCTGACAGTTTCTGAGTGTGTCGGAGAGTGTCAGAGAGTGTCAGAGTGTTTCAGAGAGTGTCACAGAATTTCAGAGAGTGTCAGAGATTTTCAGAGAGTTTCAGAGATCTTCAGAGAGTGTCAGAGAGTGCCAAAAAGTTTCAGAGAGTGTCACAGAGTGTCAGAGAGCTTCAGAGGGATTCAGAGAGTTTCAGGGAGTGTCAGAGGGTGTCAGAGAATTTCAGAGAGTGTCAGAGAGTTTCAGAGAGTGTCAGACAGTATCTGAGAGTGTCAGAGAGTGCCGAAGATTTTCAGAGAGTGTCAGAGTGTCAGAGAATTTCAGAGAGTGTCACAGAGCTTCAGTGAGAGTCAGAGTGTTTCAGAGAGTGTCAGAGAGCGTCAGAGAGTTTCAGAGAGTGTCACAGAGTGTCAGTGAGTGTCAGAGAGTATCAGAGAGTGTCAGCGAGAATCAGAGAGAGTCAGCGAGTGCCAGAGAGTGTCAGAGAGTTTCAGAGAGTGTCACAAAGTGTCAGAGAGTGTCAGAGAGTTTCAGAGAGTGTCACAGAGTGTCAGTGAGTGTCAGAGAGTTTCAGATAGTGTCAGTGAGTGTCAGAGAGTGTCAGAGAGTTTCAGTGACTTTCAGAGAGTGTCAGAGAGCTTCAGAGAGATTCAGAGAGTGTCAGAGATTGTCAGAGAGTTTCAGAGAGTGTAAGAGACTGTCTGAGAGATTCAGAGAGTGTCACAGAGTGTCAGAGAGTTTTGGAGAGTGTCACAGAGTGTCAGAGAGTGTCAGAGAGTTTCAGAGAGTTTCAGAGAGCTTCTGAGAGTTTCAGAGAGTGTCAGAGAGTGTCAAAGAGTGTCAGAAATTTTCAGAAAGTGTCAGATAGTGTCAGAGTGTTTCAGAAAGAGTCAGAGAGTGTCAAACAGTGTCAAAGAGTTTCAGAGAGTGTCAGAGAGTGTCAGAGATTTTCAGAGAGTGTCAGAGAGTTTCAGAGACTTTCTGAGAGTACCAGAGAGTATCAGAGAGTGTCTGAGAGTGTCAGAGAGTGTCTGAGAGTGTCAGAGAGTTTCAGAGAGTTTCAGAGAGTGTCAGAAAGTGGCATCGAGTGTCAGAGAGTGTCACAGAGTTTCTGAGAGTTTCTGAGTTTGACGGAGAGTGTCAGAGAGTGTCAGAGAGTTTCAGAGAGTGTCACAGAGTATCAGAGAGTGTCAGAGAGTTTCAGAGATTTTCTGAGAGTTTCAGAAAGTGTCAGATAGTATCAGAGAGTTTCAGAAAGTGTCAGAGAGTGTCAGAGACTTTCAGTGAGAGTCAGAGAGTGTCATCGAGTGTCAGAGAGTGTCACAGAGTTTCTGAGAGTTTCTGAGTTTGTCGGAGAGTGTCAGAGAGTGTCAGAGAGTTTCAGAGAGTGTCACAGAGTATCAGAGAGTGTCAGAGAGTTTGAGAGATTTTCTGAGCGTTTCAGAAAGTGTCAGATAGTATCAGAGAGTTTCAGAAAGTGTCAGAGAGTGTCAGAGAGTGTCAGAGAGTGTCAGAGAGTGTCTGAGAGTGTCAGAGAGTGTCAGAGAGTTTCAGTGACTTTCAGAGAGTGCCAGAGAGCTTCAGAGAGATTCAGAGAGTGTCAGAGATTGTCAGAGAGTTTCAGAGAGTGTCAGAGACTGTCTGAGAGATTCAGAGAGTGTCACAGAGTGTCAGAGAGTTTTGGAGAGTGTCACAGAGTGTCAGAGAGTGTCAGAGAGTTTCAGAGAGTTTCAGAGAGCTTCTGAGAGTTTCAGAGAGTGTCAGAGAGTGTCAGAGAGTGTCAAAGAGTGTCAGAAATTTTTAGAAAGTGTCAGATTGTGTCAGAGAGTTTCAGAAAGAGTCAGTGAGTGTCAAACAGTGTCAAAGAGTTTCAGAGAGTGTCAGAGAGTGTCAGAGAGTTTCAGAGAGTGTCAGAGAGTTTCAGAGACTTTCTGAGAGTACCAGAGAGTATCAGAGAGTGTCAGAGAGCTTCAGAGAGTGTCAGAGATTGTCAGAGAGTTTCAGAGAGTGTCAGAGACTGTCTGAGAGATTCAGAGAGTTTCACAGAATGTCAGAGAGTTTTGGAGAATGTCACAGAGTGTCAGAGAGTGTCAGAGAGTTTCAGAGAGTTTCAGAGAGCTTCTGAGAGTTTCAGAGAGTGTCAAAGAGTGTCAGAGAGTGTCAAAGAGTGTCAGAAATTTTCAGAAAGTGTCAGATAGTGTCAGAGAGTTTCAGAAAGAGTCAGAGAGTGTCAAACAGTGTCAAAGAGTTTCAGAGAGTGTCAGAGAGTTTCAGAGACTTTCTGAGAGTACCAGAGAGTATCAGAGAGTGTCTGAGAGTGTCAGAGAGTGTCTGAGAGTGTCAGAGAGTTTCAGAGAGTTTCAGAGAGTGTCAGAAAGTTTCAGAGAGTGTCAGAGAGTGTCAGAGAGTTTCAGAGAGTGTCAGAGAGTTTCAGAGACTTTCTGAGAGTACCAGAGAGTATCAGAGAGTGTCTGAGAGTGTCAGAGAGTGTCTGAGAGTGTCAGAGAGTTTCAGAGAGTTTCAGAGAGTGTCAGAAAGTTTCAGAGAGTGTCAGAGAGTGTAGAGAGTTTCAGAGAGTTTCAGAGAGCTTCAGAGAGTGTCAGGGAGTGGCAGAGAGTGTCCGAGAGTTTCGGAGAGTTTCAGAGAGAGTCAGACAGTGTCTGAGAGTGTCAGAGAGTGTCAAAGAGTTTCAGAGAGTGTCAGAGATTGTCAGAGAGTGTCAGAGAGGTTCAGATAGTTTCAGAGAGTGGCAGAGACTTTCTGAGAGTGTCAGAGAGTGCCTGAGAGTTTCTGACAGTTTCTGAGTGTGCCGGAGAGTGTCAGAGAGTGTCAGAGTGTTTCATAGAGTGTCACAGAGTTTCAGAGATTGTCAGAGATTTTCAGAGAGTTCAAGAGATCTTCAGAGAGTGTCAGAGATTGCCAGAAAGTTTCAGAGAGTGTCAAGGAGTGTCAGAGTGTGTCAGAGAATTTCAGAGAGTGTCAGAGAGCTTCAGAAAGTGTCAGAGAGTGTCAGAGAGTGTCTGAGAGTGTCAGAGAGTGCCAGAGAGCTTCAGAGAGATTCAGAGAGTTTCAGAGCTTGTCAGAGAGTTTCAGAGAGTGTCAGAGAGTGTCAGAGACTGTCTGAGAGATTCAGAGAGTGTCAGAGAGTGTCAGAGAGTTTCAGAGAGTTTCTGAGAGCTTCTGAGAGTGTCAGAGAGTGTCAGACAGTGTCAAAGAGTGTCAGAAATTTTCAGAAAGTGTCAGATAGTGTCAGAGAGTTTCAGAAAGAGTCAGAGAGTGTCAAACAGTGTCAGAGAGTTTCAGAGACTTTCTGAGAGTACCAGAGAGTGTCAGAGAGTGTCTGAGAGTGTCAGAGAGTGTCTGAGAGTGTCAGAGAGTTTCAGAGAGTTTCAGAGAGTGTCAGAAAGTTTCAGAGAGTGTCAGAGAGTGTCAGAGAGTTTCAGAGACATACAAAGAGTGTCAGGGAGTGGCAGAGAGTGTCAGAGATTTTCGGAGAGTTTCAGAGAGAGTCAGACAGTGTCTGAGAGTGTCAGAGAGTGTCAAAGAGTTTCAGAGAGTGTCAGAGAGTGTCAGAGAGGTTCAGATAGTGTCAGAGAGTTTCAGAGACTTTCTGAGAGTGTCAGAGAGTGCCTGAGAGTTTCTGACAGTTTCTGAGTGTGTCGGAGAGTGTCAGAGTGTTTCAGAGAGTGTCACAGAGTTTCGGAGAGTGTCAGAGATTTTCAGAGAGTTTCAGAGAACTTCAGAGAGTGTCAGAGAGTGCCAGAAAGTTTCAGAGAGTGTCAGGGAGTGTCAGAGAGTGTCAGAGAATTTCAGAGAGTGGCAGAGAGTTTCAGAGAGTATCAGACAGAATCTGAGAGTGTCAGAGAGTGCCGAAGAGCTTCAGAGAGGTTCAGAGAGTGTCAGAGAGTGTCACAGAGTGTCAGAGAGTGTCAGAGAGTTTCAGGGAGTTTCTGAGCGTTTCTGAGAGTGTCATAGAGTGTCAGAGATTCTCAAAAAATTTCAGAAAGTGTCAGATAGTGTCAGAGAGTTTCAGAAAGTGTCAGAGAGTGTCAGAGATTGTCTGAGAGTGTCAGAGAGTGTCAGAGAGTTTCAGATGAGTTTCAGAGAGTGCCAGAGAGTTTCAGAGAGTTTCAGAGAGTGTCAGAGCGTGTCAGAGAGTTTCAGAAAGTGTCAGAGAGTGTCAGAGATTGTCAGAAAGTTTCAGAAAGTGTCAGATAGTGTCAGAGATTTTCAGAAAGTGTCAGAGAGAGTCAGAGAGTGTCTGAGAGTGTCAGAGATTGGCTGAGAGTGTCCGATAGTTTCAGAGAGTTTCAGAGAGTGTCAGAAAGTTTCAGAGAGTGTCAGAGAGTCTTAGAGAGTTTCAGAGAGTGTCAGGGAGTGTCAGAGAGTGTCAGAGAGTTTCGGAGAGTTTCAGAAAGAGTCAGACAGTGTCTGAGAGTGTCCGAGAGTGTAAAAGAGTTTCAGAGAGTTTCAGAGAGTGTCAGAGAGTGTCAGAGAGGTTCAGATAGTGTCAGAGAGTTTCAGAGACTTTCTGAGAGTGTCAGAGAATGCCTGAGAGTTTCTGACAGTTTCTGAGTTTGTCGGAGAGTGTCAGAGAGTGTCAGAGTGTTTCAGAGAGTTTCAGAGATCTTCAGAGAGTGTCAGAGAGTGCCAGAAAGTTTCAGAGAGTGTCACAGAGTGTCAGAGAGCTTCAGAGAGATTCAGAGAGTGTCGGGGAGTGTCAGAGAGTGTCAAAGAACTTCAGAGAGTGTCAGAGAGTTTCAGAGAGTGTCAGACAGTATCTGAGAGTGTTAGAGAGTGTCAAAGAGTTTCAGAGAGTGTCAGAGAGTGTCAGAGAGTTTCAGAGAGTGTCACAGAGCGTCAGTGAGAGTCAGAGAGTGTCAGTGAGTGTCAGTGAGTGTCGGAGAGTGTCAGAGAGTTTCAGAGAGTGTCACAGAGTGTCATTGAGTGTCAGAGAGTATCAGAGAGGGCCAGCGAGAATCAGAGAGTGTCAGCGAGTGTCAGAGAGTTTCAGAGACTTTCTGAGAGTGTCAGAGAGTGCCTGAGAGTTTCTGACAGTTTCTGAGTGTTTCGGAGAGTGTCAGAGAGTGTCAGAGTGTTTCAGAGAGTGTCACAGAAATTCAGAGAGTGTCAGAGATTTTCAGAGAGTTTCAGAGATCTTCAGAGAGTGTCAGAGAGTGCCAAAAAGTTTCAGAGAGTGTCACAGAGTGTCAGAGAGCTTCAGAGGGATTCAGAGAGTTTCAGGGAGTGTCAGAGGGTGTCAGAGAATTTCAGAGAGTGTCAGAGAGTTTCAGAGAGTGTCAGACAGTATCTGAGAGTGTCAGAGAGTGCCGAAGATTTTCAGAGAGTGTCAGAGTGTCAGAGAATTTCAGAGAGTGTCACAGAGCTTCAGTGAGAGTCAGAGTGTTTCAGAGAGTGTCAGAGAGTGTCAGAGAGCGTCAGAGAGTTTCAGAGAGTGTCACAGAGTGTCAGTGAGTGTCAGAGAGTATCAGAGAGTGTCAGCGAGAATCAGAGAGTGTCAGCGAGTGCCAGAGAGTGTCAGAGAGTTTCAGAGAGTGTCACAAAGTGTCAGAGAGTGTCAGAGAGTTTCAGAGAGTGTCACAGAGTGTCAGTGAGTGTCAGAGAGTTTCAGATAGTGTCAGTGAGTGTCAGAGAGTATCAGAGACTTTCAGTGAGAGTCAGAGAGTGTCATCGAGTGTCAGAGAGTGTCAGAGAGTTTCTGAGAGTTTCTGAGTTTGTCGGAGAGTGTCAGAGAGTCTCAGAGAGTTTCAGAGAGTGTCACAGAGTGTCCGAGTGTCAGAGAGTTTCAGAGATTTTCTGAGAGTTTCTGAGAGTGTCAGAGAGTGTCAGAGATTGTCAGAAAGTTACAGAGAGTGTCAGATAGTATCAGAGAGTTTCAGAAAGTGTCAGAGAGTGTCTGAGAGTGTCAGAGAGCGTCAGAGAGATTCACAGAGTTTCAGAGAGTGCCAGAGAGCTTCAGAGCGATTCAGAGAGTGTCAGAGCGTGTCAGAGAGTTTCATAGAGTGTCAGAGAGTGTCAGAGAGTTTCAGAGAGTGTCAGAGAGTGTCAGAGAGTTTCAGAGAGTTTCAGAGAGTGTCAGAGAGTGTCAGAGAGTTTAAGAGAGCTTCAGAGAGTGTCAGGGAGTGTCAGAGAGTGTCAGAGAGTTTCGGAGAGTTTCAGAGAGAGTCAGACACTGTCCGAGAGTGTCAGAGAGTTTCAGAGAGCTTCAGAGAGTGTCAGGGAGTGTCAGAGAGTGTCAGAGAGATTCAGAGAGTTTCAGAGAGTGCCAGAGAGCTTCAGAGGGATTCAGAGAGTGTCAGAGCGTGTCAAAGAGTTTCAGAGAGTGTCAGAGAGTGTCAGAGAGAGTCAGAGAGGTTCAGATAGTGTCAGAGAGTTTCAGAGACTTTCTGAGAGTGTCAGAGAGTGCCTGAGAGTTTCTGACAGTTTCTGAGTGTGTCGGAGAGTGTCAGAGAGTGTCAGAGTGTTTCAGAGAGTGTCACAGAATTTCAGAGAGTGTCAGAGATTTTCAGAGATTTTCAGAGATCTTCAGAGAGTGTCAGAGAGTGCCAGAAAGTTTCAGAGAGTGTCACAGAGTGTCAGAGAGCTTCCGAGAGATTCAGAGAGTGTCAGGGAGTTTCAGAGAGTGTCAGAGAATTTCAGAGAGTGTCAGAGAGTTTCAGAGAGTGTCAGACAGTATCTGAGAGTGTCAGACAGTGCCGAAGATTTTCAGAGAGTGTCAGAGTGTCAGAGAGTTTCAGAGAGTGTCACAGAGCGTCAGTGAGAGTCAGAGAGTTTCAGAGAGTGTCAGAGAGTGTCAGAGAGTGTCAGAGAGTGTCAGAGAGTTTCAGAGAGAGTCACAGAGTGTCAGAGAGTGTCAGAGAGTGTCAGAGAGTTTCTGAGAGTTTCTAAGTTTGTCGGAGAGTGTCAGAGAGTGTCAGAGAGTTTCGGAGAGTGTCACAGAGTGTCAGAGAGTGTCAGAGATTTTCTGAGAGTTTCTGAGAGTGTCAGAGAGTGTCACAGATTGTCAGAGAGTGTCAGAGAGATTCAGAGAGTTTCAGAGAGTGCCAGAGAGCTTCAGAGAGTTTCATAGAGTGTCAGAGCGTGTCAGAGAGTTTCAGAGAGTGTCAGAGAGTGTCTGAGAGATTCCGAGAGTGTCAGAGAGTGTCAGAGAGTTTCAGAGAGTGTCAGAGAGTGTCAGAGAGTTTCAGAGAGTTTCAGAGAGAGTCAGACAGTGTCTGAGAGTGTCAGAGATTGTCAAAGTGTTTCAGACAGTGTCAGAGAGTGTCAGAGAGTTTCAGAGAGGTTCAGATAGTGTCAGAGAGTTTCAGAGACTTTCTGAGAGTGTCGGAGAGTGCCTGAGAGTTTCTGACAGTTTCTGAGTGTGTTGGAGAGTTTCAGAGAGTGTCAGAGTGTTTCAGAGAGTGTCACAGAGTTTCAGAGAGTGTCAGAGATATTCAGAGAGTTTCAGAGATCTTCAGAGAGTGTCAGAGAGTGCCAGAAATTTTCAGAGAGTGTCACAGAGTGTCAGAGAGTGTCAGAGAGTTTCAGAGATTTTCCAAGATTTTCTGAGAGTGTCAGAGTGTGTTAGAGATTGTCAGAAAGTTTCAGAAAGTGTCAGATAGTATCAGAGAGTTTCAGAAAGTTTCAGAGAGTGCCTGAGAGTGTCAGAGAGTGTCAGAGAGATTCAGAGAGTTTCAGAGATCTTCAGAGAGTGTCAGAGTGTTTCAGAGAGTGTCACAGAATTTCAGAGAGTGTCAGAGATTTTCAGAGAGTTTCAGAGATCTTCAGAGAGTGTCAGAGAGTGCCAGAAAGTTTCAGAGAGTGTCACAGAGTGTCAGAGAGCTTCAGAGAGATTCAGAGAGTGTCAGGGAGTTTCAGAGAGTGTCAGAGAATTTCAGAGAGTGTCAGAGAGTTTCAGAGAGTGTCAGACAGTATTTGAGAGTGTCAGACAGTGCCGAAGATTTTCAGAGAGTGTCAGAGTGTCAGAGAGTTTCAGAGAGTGTCACAGAGCGTCAGTGAGAGTCAGAGAGTTTCAGAGAGTGTCAGAGAGTGTCAGAGAGTGTCAGAGAGTGTCAGAGAGTTTCAGAGAGAGTCAGAGAGTGTCTGAGAGATTCCGAGAGTTTCAGAGAGTGTCAGAGAGTTTCAGAGAGTGTCAGAGAGTGTCAGAGAGTGAAGAGAGTTTCAGAGAGTGTCAGAGAGTGTCTGAGAGATTCCGAGAGTTTCAGAGAGTGTCAGAGAGTTTCAGAGAGTGTCAGAGAGTGTCAGAGAGTTTCAGAGAGTTTCAGAGAGAGTCAGACAGTGTCTGAGAGTGTCAGAGATTGTCAAAGTGTTTCAGAGAGTGTCAGAGAGTGTCAGAGAGTTTCAGAGAGGTTCAGATTGTGTCAGAGAGTTTCAGAGACTTTCTGAGAGTGTCGGAGAGTGCCTGAGAGTTTCTGACAGTTTCTGAGTGTGTTGGAGAGTTTCAGAGAGTGTCAGAGTGTTTCAGAGAGTGTCACAGAGTTTCAGAGAGTGTCAGAGATATTCAGAGAGTTTCAGAGATCTTCAGAGAGTGTCAGAGTGTTTCAGAGAGTGTCACAGAATTTCAGAGAGTGTCAGAGATTTTCAGAGAGTTTCAGAGATCTTCAGAGAGTGTCAGAGAGTGCCAGAAAGTTTCAGAGAGTGTCACAGAGTGACAGAGAGCTTCAGAGAGATTCAGAGAGTGTCAGGGAGTTTCAGAGAGTGTCAGAGAATTTCAGAGAGTGTCAGAGAGTTTCAGAGAGGTTCAGATTGTGTCAGAGAGTTTCAGAGACTTTCTGAGAGTGTCGGAGAGTGCCTGAGAGTTTCTGACAGTTTCTGAGTGTGTTGGAGAGTTTCAGAGAGTGTCAGAGTGTTTCAGAGAGTGTCACAGAGTTTCAGAGAGTGTCAGAGATATTCAGAGAGTTTCAGAGATCTTCAGAGAGTGTCAGAGTGTTTCAGAGAGTGTCACAGAATTTCAGAGAGTGTCAGAGATTTTCAGAGAGTTTCAGAGATCTTCAGAGAGTGTCAGAGAGTGCCAGAAAGTTTCAGAGAGTGTCACAGAGTGACAGAGAGCTTCAGAGAGATTCAGAGAGTGTCAGGGAGTTTCAGAGAGTGTCAGAGAATTTCAGAGAGTGTCAGAGAGTTTCAGAGAGTGTCAGACAGTATCTGAGAGTGTCAGACAGTGCCGAAGATTTTCAGAGAGTGTCAGAGTGTCAGAGAGTTTCAGAGAGTGTCACAGAGCGTCAGTGAGAGTCAGAGAGTTTCAGAGAGTGTCAGAGAGTGTCAGAGAGTGTCAGAGAGTGTCAGAGAGTTTCAGAGAGAGTCACAGAGTGTCAGAGAGTGTCAGAGAGTTTCTGAGAGTTTCTAAGTTTGTCGGAGATTTTCAGAGAGTGTCAGAGAGTTTCGGAGAGTGTCAGAGAGTGTCAGAGAGTGTCAGAGAGTTTCAGAGATTTTCTGAGAGTTTCTGAGAGTGTCAGAGAGTGTCACAGATTGTCAGAGAGTGTCAGAGAGATTCAGAGAGTTTCAGAGAGTGCCAGAGAGCTTCAGAGAGTTTCATAGAGTGTCAGAGCGTGTCAGAGAGTTTCAGAGAGTGTCAGAGAGTGTCTGAGAGATTCCGAGAGTGTCAGAGAGTGTCAGAGAGTTTCAGAGAGTGTCAGAGAGTGTCAGAGAGTTTCAGAGAGTTTCAGAGAGAGTCAGACAGTGTCTGAGAGTGTCAGAGATTGTCAAAGTGTTTCAGAGAGTGTCAGAGAGTGTCAGAGAGTTTCAGAGAGGTTCAGATAGTGTCAGAGAGTTTCAGAGACTTTCTGAGAGTGTCGGAGAGTGCCTGAGAGTTTCTGACAGTTTCTGAGTGTGTTGGAGAGTTTCAGAGAGTGTCAGAGTGTTTCAGAGAGTGTCACAGAGTTTCAGAGAGTGTCAGAGATATTCAGAGAGTTTCAGAGATCTTCAGAGAGTGTCAGAGTGTTTCAGAGAGTGTCACAGAATTTCAGAGAGTGTCAGAGATTTTCAGAGAGTTTCAGAGACCTTCAGAGAGTGTCAGAGAGTGCCAGAAAGTTTCAGAGAGTGTCACAGAGTGTCAGAGAGCTTCAGAGAGATTCAGAGAGTGTCAGGGAGTTTCAGAGAGTGTCAGAGAATTTCAGAGAGTGTCAGAGAGTTTCAGAGAGTGTCAGACAGTATCTGAGAGTGTCAGACAGTGCCGAAGATTTTCAGAGAGTGTCAGAGTGTCAGAGAGTTTCAGAGAGTGTCACAGAGCGTCAGTGAGAGTCAGATAGCATCAGAGAGTTTCAGAAAGTTTCAGATAGTGCCTGAGAGTGTCAGAGAGTGTCAGAGAGATTCAGAGAGTTTCAGAGAGTGCGAGAGAGCTTCAGAGAATTTCAGAGAGTGTCAGAGCGTGTCAGAGATTTTCAGAGAGTGTCAGAGAGTGTCAGCGAGTGTCTGAGAGATTCAGAGAGTGTCAGAGAGTGTCAGAGAGTTTCAGAGAGTGTCAGGGAGTGTCAGAGAGTTTTGGAGAGTTTCAGAGAGAGTCAGACAGTGTCTGAGAGTGTGGGAGAGTGTCAAAGAGTTTCAGAGAGTGTCAGAGAGTGTCAGAGAGGTTCAGATAGTGTCAGAGAGTTTCAGAGACTTTCTGAGAGTGTCAGAGTGCCTGAGAGTTTCTGACAGTTTCTGAGTTTGTCGGAGAGTTTCAGAGAGTGTCAGAGTGTTTCAGAGAGTGTCACAGAGTGTCAGAGAGTGTCAGAGATTTTCAGAGAGTTTCAGAGATCTTCAGAGAGTGTCAGAGAGTGCCAGAAAGTTTCACAGAGTGTCACAGAGTGTCAGAGAGCTTCAGAGAAATTCAGAGAGTGTCAGGGAGTGTCAGAGAGTGTCAGAGAATTTCAGAGAGTGTCAGAGAGTTTCAGAGAGTGTCAGACAGTATCTGAGAGTGTCAGAGAGTGCCGAAGAGTTTCAGAGAGTGTCAGAGAGTGTCAGAGAGTTTCAGATAGTGTCAGTGAGTGTCAGAGAGTATCAGAGACTTTCAGTGAGAGTCAGAGAGTGTCATCGAGTGTCAGAGAGTGTCAGAGAGTTTCTGAGAGTTTCTAAGTTTGTCGGAGAGTGTCAGAGAGTGTCAGAGAGTTTCAGAGAGTGTCACAGAGTGTCAGAGTGTCAGAGAGTTTCAGAGATTTTCTGAGAGTTTCTGAGAGTGTCAGAGAGTGTCAGAGATTGTCAGAAAGTTACAGAGAGTGTCAGATAGTATCAGAGAGTTTCAGAAATTGTCAGAGAGTGTCTGAGAGTGTCAGAGAGCGTCAGAGAGATTCACAGAGTTTCAGAGAGTGCCAGAGAGCTTCAGAGGGATTCAGAGAGTGTCAGAGCGTGTCAGAGAGTTTCATAGAGTGTCAGAGAGTGTCAGAGAGTTTCAGAGAGTGTCAGAGAGTGTCAGAGAGTTTCAGAGAGTTTCAGAGAGTGTCAGAGAGTGTCAGAGAGTTTAAGAGAGCTTCAGAGAGTGTCAGGGAGTGTCAGAGAGTGTCAGAGTGTTTCGGAGAGTTTCAGAGAGAGTCAGACACTGTCCGAGAGTGTCAGAGAGTTTCAGAGAGCTTCAGAGAGTGTCAGGGAGTGTCAGAGAGTGTCAGAGAGATTCAGAGAGTTTCAGAGAGTGCCAGAGAGCTTCAGAGGGATTCAGAGAGTGTCAGAGCGTGTCAAAGAGTTTCAGAGAGTGTCAGAGAGTGTCAGAGAGAGTCAGAGAGGTTCAGATAGTGTCAGAGACTTTCAGAGACTTACTGAGAGTGTCAGAGAGTGCCTGAGAGTTTCTGACAGTTTCTGAGTGTGTCGGAGAGTGTCAGAGAGTGTCAGAGTGTTTCAGAGAGTGTCACAGAATTTCAGAGAGTGTCAGAGATTTTCAGAGAGTTTCAGAGATCTTCAGAGAGTGTCAGAGAGTGACAGAAAGTTTCAGAGAGTGTCACAAAGTGTCAGAGAGCTTCAGAGAGATTCAGAGAGTGTCAGGGAGTTTCAGAGAGTGTCCGAGAATTTCAGAGAGTGTCAGAGAGTTTCAGAGAGTGTCAGACAGTATCTGAGAGTGTCAGACAGTGCCGAAGATTTTCAGAGAGTGTCAGAGTGTCAGAGAGTTTCAGAGAGTGTCACAGAGCGTCAGTGAGAGTCAGAGAGTTTCAGAGAGTGTCAGAGAGTGTCAGAGAGTGTCAGAGAGTGTCAGAGAGTTTCAGAGAGAGTCACAGAGTGTCAGAGAGTGTCAGAGAGTTTCAGAGAGTGTCAGAGAGTGTCTGAGAGATTCCGAGAGTGTCAGAGAGTGTCAGAGAGTTTCAGAGAGTATCAGAGAGTGTCAGAGAGTTTCAGAGAGTTTCAGAGAGAGTCAGACAGTGTCTGAGAGTGTCAGAGATTGTCAAAGTGTTTCAGAGAGTGTCAGAGAGTGTCAGAGAGTTTCAGAGAGGTTCAGATTGTGCAGAGAGTTTCAGAGACTTTCTGAGAGTGTCGGAGAGTGCCTGAGAGTTTCTGACAGTTTCTGAGTGTGTTGGAGAGTTTCAGAGAGTGTCAGAGTGTTTCAGAGAGTGTCACAGAGTTTCAGAGAGTGTCAGAGATATTCAGAGAGTTTCAGAGAGGTTCAGATAGTGTCAGAGAGTTTCAGAGACTTTCTGAGAGTGTCGGAGAGTGCCTGAGAGTTTCTGACAGTTTCTGAGTGTGTTGGAGAGTTTCAGAGAGTGTCAGAGTGTTTCAGAGAGTGTCACAGAGTTTCAGAGAGTGTCAGAGATATTCAGAGAGTTTCAGAGATCTTCAGAGAGTGTCAGAGAGTGCCAGAAATTTTCAGAGAGTGTCACAGAGTGTCAGAGAGTGTCAGAGAGTTTCAGAGATTTTCCAAGATTTTCTGAGAGTGTCAGAGTGTGTTAGAGATTGTCAGAAAGTTTCAGAAAGTGTCAGATAGTATCAGAGAGTTTCAGAAAGTTTCAGAGAGTGCCTGAGAGTGTCAGAGAGTGTCAGAGAGATTCAGAGAGTTTCAGAGAGTGCCAGAGAGCTTCAGAGAATTTCAGAGAGTGTCAGAGCGTGCCAGAAAGTTTCAGAGAGTGTCACAGAGTGTCAGAGAGCTTCAGAGAGATTCAGAGAGTGTCAGGGAGTTTCAGAGAGTGTCAGAGAATTTCAGAGAGTGTCAGAGAGTTTCAGAGAGTGTCAGACAGTATCTGAGAGTGTCAGACAGTGCCGAAGATTTTCAGAGAGTGTCAGAGTGTCAGAGAGTTTCAGAGAGTGTCACAGAGCGTCAGTGAGAGTCAGAGAGTTTCTGAGAGTGTCAGAGAGTGTCAGAGAGTGTCAGAGAGTGTCAGAGAGTTTCAGAGAGAGTCAGAGAGTGTCAGAGAGTGTCAGAGAGTTTCAGAGAGTGTCAGAGAGTGTCTGAGAGATTCCGAGAGTGTCAGAGAGTTTCAGAGAGTGTCAGAGAGTGTCAGAGAGTTTCAGAGAGTTTCAGAGAGAGTCAGACAGTGTCTGAGAGTGTCAGAGATTGTCAAAGTGTTTCAGAGAGTGTCAGAGAGTGTCAGAGAGTTTCAGAGAGGTTCAGATTGTGTCAGAGAGTTTCAGAGACTTTCTGAGAGTGTCGGAGAGTGCCTGAGAGTTTCTGACAGTTTCTGAGTGTGTTGGAGAGTTTCAGAGAGTGTCAGAGTGTTTCAGAGAGTGTCACAGAGTTTCAGAGAGTGTCAGAGATATTCAGAGAGTTTCAGAGATCTTCAGAGAGTGTCAGAGTGTTTCAGAGAGTGTCACAGAATTTCAGAGAGTGTCAGAGATTTTCAGAGAGTTTCAGAGATCTTCAGAGAGTGTCAGAGAGTGCCAGAAAGTTTCAGAGAGTGTCACAGAGTGTCAGAGAGCTTCAGAGAGATTCAGAGAGTGTCAGGGAGTTTCAGAGAGTGTCAGAGAATTTCAGAGAGTGTCAGAGAGTTTCAGAGAGTGTCAGACAGTATCTGAGAGTGTCAGACAGTGCCGAAGATTTTCAGAGAGTGTCAGAGTGTCAGAGAGTTTCAGAGAGTGTCACAGAGCGTCAGTGAGAGTCAGAGAGTTTCAGAGAGTGTCAGAGAGTGTCAGAGAGTGTCAGAGAGTGTCAGAGAGTTTCAGAGAGAGTCACAGAGTGTCAGAGAGTGTCAGAGAGTGTCAGAGAGTTTCTGAGAGTTTCTAAGTTTGTCGGAGAGTGTCAGAGAGTGTCAGAGAGTTTCGGAGAGTGTCACAGAGTGTCAGAGAGTGTCAGAGAGTTTCAGAGATATTCTGAGAGTTTCTGAGAGTGTCAGAGAGTGTCACAGATTGTCAGAGAGTGTCAGAGAGATTCAGAGAGTTTCAGAGAGTGCCAGAGAGCTTCAGAGAGTTTCATAGAGTGTCAGAGCGTGTCAGAGAGTTTCAGAGAGTGTCAGAGAGTGTCTGAGAGATTCCGAGAGTGTCAGAGAGTGTCAGAGAGTTTCAGAGAGTGTCAGAGAGTGTCAGAGAGTTTCAGAGAGTTTCAGAGAGAGTCAGACAGTGTCTGAGAGTGTCAGAGATTGTCAAAGTGTTTCAGAGAGTGTCAGAGAGTGTCAGAGAGTTTCAGAGAGGTTCAGATAGTGTCAGAGAGTTTCAGAGACTTTCTGAGAGTGTCGGAGAGTGCCTGAGAGTTTCTGACAGTTTCTGAGTGTGTTGGAGAGTTTCAGAGAGTGTCAGAGTGTTTCAGAGAGTGTCACAGAGTTTCAGAGAGTGTCAGAGATATTCAGAGAGTTTCAGAGATCTTCAGAGAGTGCCAGAGAGTGGCAGAGAGTTTCAGAGATTTTCCAAGATTTTCTGAGAGTGTCAGAGTGTGTTAGAGATTGTCAGAAAGTTTCAGAAAGTGTCAGATAGTATCAGAGAGTTTCAGAAAGTTTCAGAGAGTGCCTCAGAGTGTCAGAGAGATTCAGAGAGTTTCAGAGAGTGCCAGAGAGCTTCAGAGAATTTCAGAGAGTGTCAGAGCCTGTCAGAGATTTTCAGAGAGATTCAGAGAGTGTCAGAGAGTGTCAGAGAGTTTCAGAGAGTTTCAGAGAGTGTCAGGGAGTGTCAGAGAGTTTTGGAGAGTTTCAGAGAGAGTCAGACAGTGTCTGAGAGTGTCGGAGAGTGTCAAAGAGTTTCAGAGAGTGTCAGAGAGTGTCAGAGAGTGTCAGAGAGGTTCAGATAGTGTCAGAGAGTTTCAGAGACTTTCTGAGAGTGTCAGAGTGACTGAGAGTTTCTGACAGTTTCTGAGTTTGTCGGAGAGTTTCAGAGAGTGTCAGAGTGTTTCAGAGAGTGTCACAGAGTGTCAGAGAGTGTCAGAGATTTTCAGAGAGTTTCAGAGATCTTCAGAGAGTGTCAGAGAGTGCCAGAAAGTTTCAGAGAGTGTCACAGAGTGTCAGAGAGCTTCAGAGAGATTCAGAGAGTGTCAGGGAGTGTCAGAGAGTGTCAGAGAATTTCAGAGAGTGTCAGAGAGTTTCAGAGAGTGTCAGACAGTATCTGAGAGTGTCAGAGAGTGCCGAAGAGTTTCAGAGAGTGTCAGAGAGTGTCAGAGAGTTTCAGATAGTGTCAGTGAGTGTCAGAGAGTATCAGAGACTTTCAGTGAGAGTCAGAGAGTGTCATCGAGTGTCAGAGAGTGTCAGAGAGTTTCTGAGAGTTTCTGAGTTTGTCGGAGAGTGTCAGAGAGTCTCAGAGAGTTTCAGAGAGTGTCACAGAGTGTCAGAGTGTCAGAGAGTTTCAGAGATTTTCTGAGAGTTTCTGAGAGTGTCAGAGAGTGTCAGAGATTGTCAGAAAGTTACAGAGAGTTTCAGAGAGTGTCAGAGTGTTTCAGAGAGTGTCACAGAGTTTCAGAGAGTGTCAGAGATATTCAGAGAGTTTCAGAGATCTTCAGAGAGTGTCAGAGAGTGCCAGAAATTTTCAGAGAGTGTCACAGAGTGTCAGAGAGTGTCAGAGAGTTTCAGAGATTTTCCAAGATTTTCGGAGAGTGTCAGAGTGTGTTAGAGATTGTCAGAAAGTTTCAGAAAGTGTCAGATAGTATCAGAGAGTTTCAGAAAGTTTCAGAGAGTGCCTGAGAGTGTCAGAGAGTGTCAGAGAGATTCAAAGAGTTTCAGAGAGTGCCAGAGAGCTTCAGAGAATTTCAGAGAGTGTCAGAGCGTGCCAGAAAGTTTCAGAGAGTGTCACAGAGTGTCAGAGAGCTTCAGAGAGATTCAGAGAGTGTCAGGGAGTTTCAGAGAGTGTCAGAGAATTTCAGAGAGTGTCAGAGAGTTTCAGAGAGTGTCAGACAGTATCTGAGAGTGTCAGACAGTGCCGAAGATTTTCAGAGAGTGTCAGAGTGTCAGAGAGTTTCAGAGAGTGTCACAGAGCGTCAGTGAGAGTCAGAGAGTTTCAGAGTGTCAGAGAGTGTCAGAGAGTGTCAGAGAGTGTCAGAGAGTTTCAGAGAGAGTCACAGAGTGTCAGAGAGTGTCAGAGAGTTTCAGAGAGTGTCAGAGAGTGTCAGAGAGTTTCAGAGAGTTTCAGAGAGAGTCAGACAGTGTCTGAGAGTGTCAGAGATTGTCAAAGTGTTTCAGAGAGTGTCAGAGAGTGTCAGAGAGTTTCAGAGAGGTTCAGATTGTGTCAGAGAGTTTCAGAGACTTTCTGAGAGTGTCGGAGAGTGCCTGAGAGTTTCTGACAGTTTCTGAGTGTGTTGGAGAGTTTCAGAGAGTGTCAGAGTGTTTCAGAGAGTGTCACAGTGTTTCAGAGAGTGTCAGAGATATTCAGAGAGTTTCAGAGATCTTCAGAGAGTGTCAGAGTGTTTCAGAGAGTGTCACAGAATTTCAGAGAGTGTCAGAGATTTTCAGAGAGTTTCACAGATCTTCAGAGAGTGTCAGAGAGTGCCAGAAAGTTTCAGAGAGTGTCACAGAGTGTCAGAGAGCTTCAGAGAGATTCAGAGAGTGTCAGGGAGTTTCAGAGAGTGTCAGAGAATTTCAGAGAGTGTCAGAGAGTTTCAGAGAGTGTCAGACAGTATCTGAGAGTGTCAGACAGTGCCGAAGATTTTCAGAGAGTGTCAGAGAGTTTCAGAGAGTGTCACAGAGCGTCAGTGAGAGTCAGAGAGTTTCAGAGAGTGTCAGAGAGTGTCAGAGAGTGTCAGAGAGTTTCAGAGAGTTTCAGAGAGAGTCACAGAGTGTCAGAGAGTGTCAGAGAGTGTCAGAGAGTTTCTGAGAGTTTCTAAGTTTGTCGGAGAGTGTCAGAGAGTGTCAGAGAGTTTCGGAGAGTGTCACAGAGTGTCAGAGAGTGTCAGAGAGTTTCAGAGATTTTCTGAGAGTTTCTGAGAGTGTCAGAGAGTGTCACAGATTGTCAGAGAGTGTCAGAGAGATTCAGAGAGTTTCAGAGAGTGCCAGAGAGCTTCAGAGAGTTTCATAGAGTGTCAGAGCGTGTCAGAGAGTTTCAGAGAGTGTCAGAGAGTGTCAGAGAGTGTCTGAGAGATTCCGAGAGTGTCAGAGAGTGTCAGAGAGTTTCAGAGAGTGTCAGAGAGTGTCAGAGAGTTTCAGAGAGTTTCAGAGAGAGTCAGACAGTGTCTGAGAGTGTCAGAGATTGTCAAAGTGTTTCAGAGATTGTCAGAGAGTGTCAGAGAGTTTCAGAGAGGTTCAGATAGTGTCAGAGAGTTTCAGAGACTTTCTGAGAGTGTCGGTGAGTGCCTGAGAGTTTCTGACAGTTTCTGAGTGTGTTGGAGAGTTTCAGAGAGTGTCAGAGTGTTTCAGAGAGTGTCACAGAGTTTCACAGAGTTTCAGAGAGTGTCAGAGATATTCAGAGAGTTTCAGAGATCTTCAGAGAGTGTCAGAGAGTGCCAGAAATTTTCAGAGAGTGTCATAGAGTGTCAGAGAGTTTCAGAGAGTGTCACAGAGCGTCGGTGAGAGTCAGAGAGTTTCAGAGAGTGTCAGAGAGTGTCAGAGAGTGTCAGAGAGTGTCAGAGAGTTTCAGAGAGAGTCACAGATATTCAGAGAGTGTCAGAGAGTGTCAGAGAGTTTCTGAGAGTTTCTAAGTTTGTCGGAGAGTGTCAGAGAGTGTCAGAGAGTTTCGGAGAGTGTCACAGAGTGTCAGAGAGTGTCAGAGAGTTTCAGAGATTTTCTGAGAGTTTCTGAGTGTGTCAGAGAGTGTCACAGATTGTCAGAGAGTGTCAGAGAGATTCAGAGAGTTTCAGAGAGTGCCAGAGAGCTTCAGAGAGTTTCATAGAGTGTCAGAGCGTGTCAGAGAGTTTCAGAGAGTGTCAGAGAGTGTCTGAGAGATTCCGAGAGTGTCAGAGAGTGTCAGAGAGTTTCAGAGAGTGTCAGAGAGTGTCAGAGAGTTTCAGAGAGTTTCAGAGAGAGTCAGACAGTGTCTGAGAGTGTCCGAGATTGTCAAAGTGTTTCAGAGAGTGTCAGAGAGTGTCAGAGAGTTTCAGAGAGGTTCAGATAGTGTCAGAGAGTTTCAGAGACTTTCTGAGAGTGTCGGAGAGTGCCTGAGAGTTTCTGAAAGTTTCTGAGTGTGTTGGAGAGTTTCAGAGAGTGTCAGAGTGTTTCAGAGAGTGTCACAGAGTTTCAGAGAGTGTCAGAGATATTCAGAGAGTTTCAGAGAGGTTCAGATAGTGTCAGAGAGTTTCAGAGACTTTCTGAGAGTGTCGGAGAGTGCCTGAGCGTTTCTGACAGTTTCTGAGTGTGTTGGAGAGTTTCAGAGAGTGTCAGAGTGTTTCAGAGAGTGTCACAGAGTTTCTGAGAGTGTCAGAGATATTCAGAGAGTTTCAGAGATCTTCAGAGAGTGTCAGAGAGTGCCAGAAATTTTCAGAGAGTGTCACAGAGTGTCAGAGAGTGTCAGAGAGCTTCAGAGATTTTCCAAGATTTTCTGAGAGTGTCAGAGTGTGTTAGAGATTGTCAGAAAGTTTCAGAAAGTGTCAGATAGTATCAGAGAGTTTCAGAAAGTTTCAGAGAGTGCCTGAGAGTGTCAGAGAGTGTCAGAGAGATTCAGAGAGTTTCAGAGAGTGCCAGAGAGCTTCAGAGAATTTCAGAGAGTGTCAGAGCGTGCCAGAAAGTTTCAGAGAGTGTCACAGAGTGTCAGAGAGCTTCAGAGAGATTCAGAGAGTGTCAGGGAGTTTCAGAGAGTGTCAGAGAATTTCAGAGAGTGTCAGAGAGTTTCAGAGAGTGTCAGACAGTATCTGAGAGTGTCAGACAGTGCCGACGATTTTCAGAGAGTGTCAGAGAGTTTCAGAGAGTGTCACAGAGCGTCAGTGAGAGTCAGAGAGTTTCAGAGAGTGTCAGAGAGTGTCAGAGAGTGTCAGAGAGTGTCAGAGAGTTTCAGAGAGAGTCACAGAGTGTCAGAGAGTGTCAGAGAGTTTCAGAGAGTGTCAGAGAGTGTCTGAGAGATTCCGAGAGTGTCAGAGAGTTTCAGAGTGTGTCAGAGAGTGTCAGAGAGTTTCAGAGAGTTTCAGAGAGAGTCAGATAGTGTCTGAGAGTGTCAGAGATTGTCAAAGTGTTTCAGAGAGTGTCAGAGAGTGTCAGAGAGTTTCAGAGAGGTTCAGATTGTGTCAGAGAGTTTCAGAGACTTTCTGAGAGTGTCGGAGAGTGCCTGAGAGTTTCTGACAGTTTCTGAGTGTGTTGGAGAGTTTCAGAGAGTGTCAGAGTGTTTCAGAGAGTGTCACAGAGTTTCAGAGAGTGTCAGAGATATTCAGAGAGTTTCAGAGATCTTCAGAGAGTGTCAGAGTGTTTCAGAGAGTGTCACAGAATTTCAGAGAGTGTCAGAGATTTTCAGAGAGTTTCAGAGATCTTCAGAGAGTGTCAGAGAGTGCCAGAAAGTTTCAGAGAGTGTCACAGAGTGTCAGAGAGTTTCAGAGAGTGTCAGAGAGTTTCAGAGAGTGTCAGACAGTATCTGAGAGTGTCAGACAGTGCCGAAGATTTTCAGAGAGTGTCAGAGTGTCAGAGAGTTTCAGAGAGTGTCACAGAGCGTCAGTGAGAGTCAGAGAGTTTCAGAGAGTGTCAGAGAGTGTCAGAGAGTGTCAGAGAGTGTCAGAGAGTTTCAGAGAGAGTCACAGAGTGTCAGAGAGTGTCAGAGAGTGTCAGAGAGTTTCTGAGAGTTTCTAAGTTTGTCGGAGAGTGTCAGAGAGTGTCAGAGAGTTTCGGAGAGTGTCACAGAGTGTCAGAGAGTGTCAGAGAGTTTCAGAGATTTTCTGAGAGTTTCTGAGAGTGTCAGAGAGTGTCACAGATTGTCAGAGAGTGTCAGAGAGATTCAGAGAGTTTCAGAGAGTGCCAGAGAGCTTCAGAGAGTTTCATAGAGTGTCAGAGCGTGTCAGAGAGTTTCAGAGAGTGTCAGAGAGTGTCTGAGAGATTCCGAGAGTGTCAGAGAGTGTCAGAGAGTTTCAGAGAGTGTCAGAGAGTGTCAGAGAGTTTCAGAGAGTTTCAGAGAGAGTCAGACAGTGTCTGAGAGTGTCAGAGATTGTCAAAGTGTTTCAGAGAGTGTCAGAGAGTGTCAGAGAGTTTCAGAGAGGTTCAGATAGTGTCAGAGAGTTTCAGAGACTTTCTGAGAGTGTCGGAGAGTGCCTGAGAGTTTCTGACAGTTTCTGAGTGTGTTGGAGAGTTTCAGAGAGTGTCAGAGTGTTTCAGAGAGTGTCACAGAGTTTCAGAGAGTGTCAGAGATATTCAGAGAGTTTCAGAGATCTTCAGAGAGTGCCAGAGAGTGCCAGAAATTTTCAGAGAGTGTCACAGAGTGTCAGAGAGTGTCAGAGAGTTTCAGAGATTTTCCAAGATTTTCTGAGAGTGTCAGAGTGTGTTAGAGATTGTCAGAAAGTTTCAGAAAGTGTCAGATAGTATCAGAAAGTTTCAGAAAGTTTCAGAGAGTGCCTGAGAGTGTCAGAGAGTGTCAGAGAGATTCAGAGAGTTTCAGAGAGTGCCAGAGAGCTTCAGAGAATTTCAGAGAGTGTCAGAGCGTGTCAGAGATTTTCAGAGAGTGTCAGAGAGTGTCAGCGAGTGTCTGAGAGATTCAGAGAGTGTCAGAGAGTGTCAGAGAGTGTCAAAGAGTTTCAGAGAGTGTCAGAGAGTGTCAGAGAGTTTTGGAGAGTTTCAGAGAGAGTCGGACAGTGTCTGAGAGTGTCGGAGAGTGTCAAAGAGTTTCAGAGAGTGTCAGAGAGTGTCAGAGAGTGTCAGAGAGTGTCAGAGAGGTTCAGATAGTGTCAGAGAGTTTCAGAGACTTTCTGAGAGTGTCAGAGTGCCTGAGAGTTTCTGACAGTTTCTGAGTTTGTCGGAGAGTTTCAGAGAGTGTCAGAGTGTTTCAGAGAGTGTCACAGAGTGTCAGAGAGTGTCAGAGATTTTCAGAGAGTTTCAGAGATCTTCAGAGCGTGTCAGAGAGTGCCAGAAAGTTTCAGAGAGTGTCACAGTGTGTCAGAGAGCTTCAGAGACATTCAGAGAGTGTCAGGGAATGTCAGAGAGTGTCAGAGAATTTCAGAGAGTGTCAGAGAGTTTCAGAGAGTGTCAGACAGTATCTGAGAGAGTCAGAGAGTGCCGAAGAGTTTCAGAGAGTGTCAGAGAGTGTCAGAGAGTTTCAGAGAGTGTCACAGAGCGTCAGTGAGAGTCGGAGAGTTTCAGAGAGTGTCAGATAGTGTCAGAGAATGTCAGAGAGTTTCAGAGAGTGTCAGCGAGAATCACAGAGTGTCAGCGAGTGTCAGAGAGTGTCAGAGAGTTTCAGAGAGTTTCAGAGAGTGTCAGAGCGTGTCAGAGAGTTTCAGAGAGAGTCACAGAGTATCTGTGAGTGTCAGAGATTTTCAGAGAGTGTCAGTTAGTGTCAGTGAGTGTTAGAGAGTATCATAGACTTTCAGTGAGAGTCAGAGAGTTTCAGCGAGTTTCAGAGAGTGTCAGAGAGTTTTAGAGAGTTTCAGAGAGAGTCAGACAGTGTCTGAGAGTGTCGGAGAGTGTCAAAGAGTTTCAGAGAGTGTCAGAGAGTGTCAGAGAGTGTCAGAGAGGTTCAGATAGTGTCAGAGAGTTTCAGAGACTTTCTGAGAGTGTCAGAGTGCCTGAGAGTTTCTGACAGTTTCTGAGTTTGTCGGAGAGTTTCAGAGAGTGTCAGAGTGTTTCAGAGAGTGTCACAGAGTGTCAGAGAGTGTCAGAGATTTTCAGAGAGTTTCAGAGATCTTCAGAGAGTGTCAGAGAGTGCCAGAAAGTTTCAGAGAGTGTCACAGAGTGTCAGAGAGCTTCAGAGACATTCAGAGAGTGTCAGGGAGTGTCAGAGAGTGTCAGAGAATTTCAGAGAGTGTCAGAGAGTTTCAGAGAGTGTCAGACAGTATCTGAGAGTGTCGGAGAGTGCCGAAGAGTTTCAGAGAGTGTCAGAGATTGTCAGAGAGTTTCAGACAGTGTCACAGAGTGTCAGTGAGTGTCAGAGAGTATCAGAGAGTGTCAGCGAGAATCAGAGAGTGTCAACGAGTGTCAGAGAGTGTCAGAGAGTTTCAGAGAGTGTCAGAGAGTGTCAGAGAGTGTCAGAGAGTTTCAGAGAGTGTCACAGAGCGTCAGTGAGAGTCGGAGAGTTTCAGAGAGTGTCAGAGAGTGTCAGAGAATGTCAGAGAGTTTCAGAGAGTGTCACAGAGTGTCAGTGAGTGTCAGAGAGTATCAGAGAGTGTCAGCGAGAATCAGAGAGTGTCAGCGAGTGTCAGAGAGTGTCAGAGAGTTTCAGAGAGTTTCAGAGAGTGTCAGAGCGTGTCAGAGAGTGTCAGAGAGAGTCACAGAGTATCTGTGAGTGTCAGAGATTTTCAGAGAGTGTCAGTTAGTGTCAGTGAGTGTTAGAGAGTATCATAGACTTTCAGTGAGAGTCAGAGAGTTTCGGCGAGTTTCAGAGAGTGTCAGAGAGTTTCTGAGAGTTTCTGAGTTTGTCGGAGAGTGTCAGAGAGTGACAGAGAGTTTCGGAGAGTGTCACAGAGTTTCAGAGAGTGTCAGAGGGTTTCAGAGAGTGTCACAGAGTGTCAGAGAATTTCAGCGAGTGTCAGAGAGTTTCAGAGAGTGTCAGACAGTATCTGAGAGTGTCAGAGAGTGCCGAAGAGTTTCAGAGAGTGTCAGAGATTGTCAGAGAGTTTCAGACAGTGTCACAGAGTGTCAGTGAGTGTCAGAGAGTATCAGAGAGTGTCAGCGAGAATCAGAGAGTGTCAACGAGTGTCAGAGAGTGTCAGAGAGTTTCAGAGAGTGTCAGAGAGTGTCAGAGAGTGTCAGAGAGTTTCAGAGAGTGTCACAGAGCGTCAGTGAGTGTCAGAGAGTTTCAGAGAGTGTCAGATAGTGTCAGTGAGTGTGAGAGAGTATCCGAAACTTTCAGTGACAGTCAGAGAGTGTCAGCGAGTGTCAGAGAGTGTCAGAGAGTTTCTGAGAGTTTCTGAGTTTGTCGGTGAGTGTCAGAGAGTGTCAGAGAGTTTCGGAGAGTGTCACAGAGTGTCAGAGAGTTTCAGAGATTTTCTGAGAGTTTCTGAGAGTGTCAGAGAGTGTCAGAGATTGTCAGAAAGTTTCAGAAAGTGTCAGATAGTATCAGAGAGTTTCAGAAAGTGTCAGAGAGTGTCAGAGAGTGTCTGAGAGTGTCAGAGAGTGTCAGAGAGTGTCAGAGAGTTTCAGAGAGTTTCAGAGAGTGCCAGAGAGCTTCAGAGAGATTCAGAGAGTGTCACAGAGTGTCAGAGAGTTTTGGAGAGTGTCACAGAGTGTCAGCGAGTGTCAGAGAGTTTCAGAGAGTTTCTGAGAACTTCTGAGAGTGTCAGAGAGTGTCAGAGAGTGTCAGAGAGTTTCAGAGAGTGTCACAGAGCGTCAGTGAGAGTCGGAGAGTTTCAGAGAGTGTCAGATAGTGTCAGAGAATGTCAGAGAGTTTCAGAGAGTGTCAGCGAGAATCACAGAGTGTCAGCGAGTGTCAGAGAGTGTCAGAGAGTTTCAGAGAGTTTCAGAGAGTGTCAGAGCGTGTCAGAGAGTTTCAGAGAGAGTCACAGAGTATCTGTGAGTGTCAGAGATTTTCAGAGAGTGTCAGTTAGTGTCAGTGAGTGTTAGAGAGTATCATAGACTTTCAGTGAGAGTCAGAGAGTTTCAGCGAGTTTCAGAGAGTGTCAGAGAGTTTTAGAGAGTTTCAGAGAGAGTCAGACAGTGTCTGAGAGTGTCGGAGAGTGTCAAAGAGTTTCAGAGAGTGTCAGAGAGTGTCAGAGAGTGTCAGAGAGGTTCAGATAGTGTCAGAGAGTTTCAGAGACTTTCTGAGAGTGTCAGAGTGCCTGAGAGTTTCTGACAGTTTCTGAGTTTGTCGGAGAGTTTCAGAGAGTGTCAGAGTGTTTCAGAGAGTGTCACAGAGTGTCAGAGAGTGTCAGAGATTTTCAGAGAGTTTCAGAGATCTTCAGAGAGTGTCAGAGAGTGCCAGAAAGTTTCAGAGAGTGTCACAGAGTGTCAGAGAGCTTCAGAGACATTCAGAGAGTGTCAGGGAGTGTCAGAGAGTGTCAGAGAATTTCAGAGAGTGTCAGAGAGTTTCAGAGAGTGTCAGACAGTATCTGAGAGTGTCGGAGAGTGCCGAAGAGTTTCAGAGAGTGTCAGAGATTGTCAGAGAGTTTCAGACAGTGTCACAGAGTGTCAGTGAGTGTCAGAGAGTATCAGAGAGTGTCAGCGAGAATCAGAGAGTGTCAACGAGTGTCAGAGAGTGTCAGAGAGTTTCAGAGAGTGTCAGAGAGTGTCAGAGAGTGTCAGAGAGTTTCAGAGAGTGTCACAGAGCGTCAGTGAGAGTCGGAGAGTTTCAGAGAGTGTCAGAGAGTGTCAGAGAATGTCAGAGAGTTTCAGAGAGTGTCACAGAGTGTCAGTGAGTGTCAGAGAGTATCAGAGAGTGTCAGCGAGAATCAGAGAGTGTCAGCGAGTGTCAGAGAGTGTCAGAGAGTTTCAGAGAGTTTCAGAGAGTGTCAGAGCGTGTCAGAGAGTGTCAGAGAGAGTCACAGAGTATCTGTGAGTGTCAGAGATTTTCAGAGAGTGTCAGTTAGTGTCAGTGAGTGTTAGAGAGTATCATAGACTTTCAGTGAGAGTCAGAGAGTTTCGGCGAGTTTCAGAGAGTGTCAGAGAGTTTCTGAGAGTTTCTGAGTTTGTCGGAGAGTGTCAGAGAGTGACAGAGAGTTTCGGAGAGTGTCACAGAGTTTCAGAGAGTGTCAGAGGGTTTCAGAGAGTGTCACAGAGTGTCAGAGAATTTCAGCGAGTGTCAGAGAGTTTCAGAGAGTGTCAGACAGTATCTGAGAGTGTCAGAGAGTGCCGAAGAGTTTCAGAGAGTGTCAGAGATTGTCAGAGAGTTTCAGACAGTGTCACAGAGTGTCAGTGAGTGTCAGAGAGTATCAGAGAGTGTCAGCGAGAATCAGAGAGTGTCAACGAGTGTCAGAGAGTGTCAGAGAGTTTCAGAGAGTGTCAGAGAGTGTCAGAGAGTGTCAGAGAGTTTCAGAGAGTGTCACAGAGCGTCAGTGAGTGTCAGAGAGTTTCAGAGAGTGTCAGATAGTGTCAGTGAGTGTGAGAGAGTATCCGAAACTTTCAGTGACAGTCAGAGAGTGTCAGCGAGTGTCAGAGAGTGTCAGAGAGTTTCTGAGAGTTTCTGAGTTTGTCGGTGAGTGTCAGAGAGTGTCAGAGAGTTTCGGAGAGTGTCACAGAGTGTCAGAGAGTTTCAGAGATTTTCTGAGAGTTTCTGAGAGTGTCAGAGAGTGTCAGAGATTGTCAGAAAGTTTCAGAAAGTGTCAGATAGTATCAGAGAGTTTCAGAAAGTGTCAGAGAGTGTCAGAGAGTGTCTGAGAGTGTCAGAGAGTGTCAGAGAGTGTCAGAGAGTTTCAGAGAGTTTCAGAGAGTGCCAGAGAGCTTCAGAGAGATTCAGAGAGTGTCACAGAGTGTCAGAGAGTTTTGGAGAGTGTCACAGAGTGTCAGCGAGTGTCAGAGAGTTTCAGAGAGTTTCTGAGAACTTCTGAGAGTGTCAGAGAGTGTCAGAGAGTGTCAGAGAGTGTCAAAGAGTGTCAGAAAGTTTCAGAAAGTGTCAGATAGTGTCAGAGAGTTTCAGAAAGAGTCAGAGAGTGTCAAACAGAGTCAAAGAGTTTCAGAGAGTGTCAGAGAGTGTCAGAGACTTTCAGAGAGTGTCAGAGAGTTTCAGAGACTTTCTGAGAGTACCAGAGAGTGTCAGAGTGTGTCTGAGAGTGTCAGAGAGTGTCTGATAGTGTCAGAGAGTTTCAGAGAGTTTCAGAGAGTGTCAGAAAGTTTCAGAGAGTGTCAGAGAGTGTCAGAGAGTTTCAGAGAGTTTCAGAGAGTGTCAGAGCGTTTCAGAGAGTGCCAGAGAGCTTCAGAGAGTTTCAGAGAGTGTCAGAGCGTGTCAGAGAGTTTCAGAGAGTGTCAGAGAGTGTCTGAGAGATTCCGAGAGTGTCAGAGAGTGTCAGAGAGTTTCAGAGAGTTTCAGAGAGTGTCAGAGAGTGTCAGAGAGTTTCAGAGAGTTTCAGAGAGACTCAGACAGTGTCTGAGAGTGTCAGAGATTGTCAAAGTGTTTCAGAGAGTTTCAGAGAGTGTCAGAGAGTTTCAGAGAGGTTCAGATAGTGTCAGAGAGTTTCAGAGACTTTCTGAGAGTGTCGGAGAGTGCCTGAGAGTTTCTGACAGTTTCTGAGTGTGTTGGAGAGTTTCAGAGAGTGTCAGAGTGTTTCAGAGAGTGTCACAGAGTTTCAAAGAGTGTCAGAGATATTCAGAGAGTTTCAGAGATCTTCAGAGAGTGTCAGAGAGTGCCAGAAATTTTCAGAGAGTGTCACAGAGTGTCAGAGAGTGTCAGAGAGTTTCAGAGATTTTCCAAGAGTTTCTGAGAGTGTCAGAGTGTGTTAGAGATTTTCAGAAAGTTTCAGAAAGTGTCAGATAGTATCAGAGAGTTTCAGAAAGTGTCAGAGAGTGCCTGAGAGTGTCAGAGAGTGTCAGAGAGATTCAGAGAGTTTCAGAGAGTGCCAGAGAGCTTCAGAGAATTTCAGAGAGTGTCAGAGCGTGTCAGAGATTTTCAGAGAGTGTCAGAGAGTGTCAGCGAGTGTCTGAGAGATTCAGAGAGTGTCAGAGAGTGTCAGAGAGTTTCAGAGAGTTTCAGAGAGTGTCAGAGAGTGTCAGAGAATTTTGGAGAGTTTCAGAGAGAGTCAGACAGTGTCTGAGAGTGTCGGAGAGTGTCAAAGAGTTTCAGAGAGTGTCAGAGAGTGTCAGAGAGTGTCAGAGAGGTTCAGATAGTGTCAGAGAGTTTCAGAGATTGTCAGAAAGTTTCAGAAAGTGTCAGATAGTATCAGAGAGTTTCAGAAAGTGTCAGAGAGTGTCAGAGAGTGTCTGAGAGTGTCAGAGAGTGTCAGAGAGTGTCAGAGAGTTTCAGAGAGTTTCAGAGAGTGCCAGAGAGCTTCAGAGAGATTCAGAGAGTGTCACAGAGTGTCAGAGAGTTTTGGAGAGTGTCACAGAGTGTCAGCGAGTGTCAGAGAGTTTCAGAGAGTTTCTGAGAACTTCTGAGAGTGTCAGAGAGTGTCAGAGAGTGTCAGAGAGTGTCAAAGAGTGTCAGAAAGTTTCAGAAAGTGTCAGATAGTGTCAGAGAGTTTCAGAAAGAGTCAGAGAGTGTCAAACAGAGTCAAAGAGTTTCAGAGAGTGTCAGAGAGTGTCAGAGACTTTCAGAGAGTGTCAGAGAGTTTCAGAGACTTTCTGAGAGTACCAGAGAGTGTCAGAGTGTGTCTGAGAGTGTCAGAGAGTGTCTGATAGTGTCAGAGAGTTTCAGAGAGTTTCAGAGAGTGTCAGAAAGTTTCAGAGAGTGTCAGAGAGTGTCAGAGAGTTTCAGAGAGTTTCAGAGAGTGTCAGAGCGTTTCAGAGAGTGCCAGAGAGCTTCAGAGAGTTTCAGAGAGTGTCAGAGCGTGTCAGAGAGTTTCAGAGAGTGTCAGAGAGTGTCTGAGAGATTCCGAGAGTGTCAGAGAGTGTCAGAGAGTTTCAGAGAGTTTCAGAGAGTGTCAGAGAGTGTCAGAGAGTTTCAGAGAGTTTCAGAGAGACTCAGACAGTGTCTGAGAGTGTCAGAGATTGTCAAAGTGTTTCAGAGAGTTTCAGAGAGTGTCAGAGAGTTTCAGAGAGGTTCAGATAGTGTCAGAGAGTTTCAGAGACTTTCTGAGAGTGTCGGAGAGTGCCTGAGAGTTTCTGACAGTTTCTGAGTGTGTTGGAGAGTTTCAGAGAGTGTCAGAGTGTTTCAGAGAGTGTCACAGAGTTTCAAAGAGTGTCAGAGATATTCAGAGAGTTTCAGAGATCTTCAGAGAGTGTCAGAGAGTGCCAGAAATTTTCAGAGAGTGTCACAGAGTGTCAGAGAGTGTCAGAGAGTTTCAGAGATTTTCCAAGAGTTTCTGAGAGTGTCAGAGTGTGTTAGAGATTTTCAGAAAGTTTCAGAAAGTGTCAGATAGTATCAGAGAGTTTCAGAAAGTGTCAGAGAGTGCCTGAGAGTGTCAGAGAGTGTCAGAGAGATTCAGAGAGTTTCAGAGAGTGCCAGAGAGCTTCAGAGAATTTCAGAGAGTGTCAGAGCGTGTCAGAGATTTTCAGAGAGTGTCAGAGAGTGTCAGCGAGTGTCTGAGAGATTCAGAGAGTGTCAGAGAGTGTCAGAGAGTTTCAGAGAGTTTCAGAGAGTGTCAGAGAGTGTCAGAGAATTTTGGAGAGTTTCAGAGAGAGTCAGACAGTGTCTGAGAGTGTCGGAGAGTGTCAAAGAGTTTCAGAGAGTGTCAGAGAGTGTCAGAGAGTGTCAGAGAGGTTCAGATAGTGTCAGAGAGTTTCAGAGACTTTCTGAGAGTGTCAGAGTGCCTGAGAGTTTCTGACAGTTTCTGAGTTTGTCGGAGAGTTTCAGAGAGTGTCAGAGTGTTTCAGAGAGTGTCACAGAGTGTCAGAGAGTGTCAGAGATTTTCAGAGAGTTTCAGAGATCTTCAGAGAGTGTCAGAGAGTGCCAGAAAGTTTCAGAGAGTGTCACAGAGTGTCAGAGAGCTTCAGAGAGATTCAGAGAGTGTCAGGGAGTGTCAGAGAGCGTCAGAGAATTTCAGAGAGTGTCAGAGAGTTTCAGAGAGTGTCAGACAGTATCTGAGAGTGTCAGAGAGTGCCGAAGAGTTTCAGAGAGTGTCAGAGAGTTTAAGAGATTGTCACAGAGCGTCAGTGAGAGTCGGAGAGTTTCAGAGAGTGTCAGAGAGTGTCAGAGAATGTCAGAGAGTTTCAGAGAGTGTCACAGAGTGTCAGTGTGTGTCAGAGAGTATCAGAGAGTGTCAGCGAGAATCAGAGAGTGTCAGCGAGTGTCAGAGAGTGTCAGAGAGTTTCAGAGAGTTTCCAAGAGTGTCAGAGCGTGTCAGAGAGTTTCAGAGAGAGTCACAGAGTATCTGTGAGTGCCAGAGATTTTCAGAGAGTGTCAGTTAGTGTCAGTGAGTGTTAGAGAGTATCAGAGACTTTCAGTGAGAGTCAGAGAGTTTCAGCGAGTTTCAGAGAGTGTCAGAGAGTTTCAGAGAGTTTCTGAGTTTGTCGGAGAGTGTCAGAGAGTGTCAGAGAGTTTCGGAGAGTGTCACAGAGTTTCAGAGAGCGTCAGAGGGTTTCAGAGATTTTCTGAGAGTTTCAGAGATCTTCAGAGAGTGTCAGAGAGTGCCAGAAAGTTTCAGAGAGTGTCACAGAGTGTCAGAGAATTTCAGCGAGTGTCAGAGAGTTTCAGAGAGTGTCAGACAGTATCTGAGAGTGTCAGAGAGTGCCGAAGAGTTTCAGAGAGTGTCGGAGATTGTCAGAGAGTTTCAGACAGTGTCACAGAGTGTCAGTGAGTGTCAGAGAGTATCAGAGAGTGTCAGCGAGAATCAGAGAGTGTCAACGACTGTCAGAGAGTGTCAGAGAGTTTCAGAGAGTGTCAGAGAGTGTCAGAGAGTGTCAGAGAGTTTCAGAGAGTGTCACAGAGCGTCAGTGAGTGTCAGAGTGTTTCAGAGAGTGTCAGATAGTGTCAGTGAGTGTGAGAGAGAATCCGAAATTTTCAGTGACAGTCAGAGAGTGTCAGCGAGTGTCAGAGAGTGTCAGAGAGTTTGTGAGAGTTTCTGAGTTTGTCGGAGAGTGTCAGAGAGTGTCAGAGAGTTTCGGAGAGTGTCACAGAGTGTCAGAGAGTTTCAGAGATTTTCTGAGAGTTTCTGAGAGTGTCAGAGAGTGTCAGAGAGTGTCAGAGAGTGTCAAAGAGTGTCAGAAATTTTCAGAAAGTGTCAGATATTGTCAGATAGTTTCACCAAGCGTCAGAGAGTGTCAAACAGTGTCAAAGAGTTTCAGATAGTTTCAGAGAGTGTCAGAGAGTTTCAGAGACTTTCTGAGAGGACCAGAGAGTGTCAGAGAGTGTCTGAGAGGGTCAGAGAGTGTCTGAGAGTGTCAGAGAGTTTCAGAGAGTTTCAGAGAGTGTCAGAAAGTTTCAGAGAGTGTCAGAGAGTGTCAGAGAGTTTCAGAGTTTCAGCGAGTGTCAGAGAGTTTCAGAGAGTTTCAGAGAGCTTCAGAGAGTGTCAGGGAGTGGCAGAGAGTGTCAGAGATTTTCGGTGAGTTTCAGAGAGAGTCAGACAGTGTCTGAGAGTGTCAGAGAGTCTCAAAGAGTTTCAGAGAGTGGCAGAGAGTGTCAGAGAGTGTCAGAAAGGTTCAGATAGTGTCAGAGAGTTTCAGAGACTTTCTGAGAATGTCAGAGAGTGCCTGAGAGTTTCTGACAGTTTCTGAGTGTTTCAGAGAGTGTCACAGAGTTTCAGAGAGTGTCAGAGATTTTCAGAGAGTTTCAGAGATCTTCAGAGAGTGTCAGAGATTGCCAGAAAGTTTCAGAGAGTGTCAGGGAGTGTCAGAGAGTGTCAGAGAATTTCAGAGAGTGTCAGAGAGTTTCAGAGAGTGTCAGACAGTATCTGAGAGTGTCAGAGAGTGCCGAAGAGCTTCAGAGAGGTTCAGAGAGTGTCACAGAGTGTCACAGAGTGTCAGAGAGTGTCAAAGAGTTTCAGAGAGTTTCTGAGCGTTTCTGAGAGTGTCATAGAGTGTCAGAGATTGTCAGAAATTTTCAGAAAGTGTCAGGTAGTGTCAGAGAGTTTCAGAAAGTGTCAGAGAGTGTCAGAGATTGTCTGAGAGTGTCAGAGTGTGTCAGAGAGTTTCAGAAAGTGTCAGAGAGTGTCAGAGATTGTCTGAGAGTTTCAGAGAGTGTCAGAGAGTTTCAGATGAGTTTCAGAGAGTTTCAGAGAGTTTCAGAGAGATTCAGAGTGTGTCAGAGCGTGTCAGAGAGTTTCAGAAAGTGTCAGAGAGTGTCAGAGATGTCAGAAAGTTTCAGAAAGTGTCAGATAGTGTCAGAGATTTTCAGAAAGTGTCAGCGAGTGTCAGAGAGTGTCTGAGAGTGTCAGCGATTGTCTGAGAGTGTCAGAGAGTTTCAGAGAGTTTCAGAGAGTGTCAGAAAGTTTCAGAGAGTGTCAGAGAGTTTCAGAGAGTTTCAGAGAGTTTCAGAGAGTGTCAGGGAGTGTCAGAGAGTGTCAGAGAGTTTCGGAGAGTTTCAGAGAAAGTCAGACAGTGTCTGAGAGTGTCCGAGAGTGTAAAAGAGTTTCAGAGAATGTCAGAGAGTGTCAGATAGTGTCAGAGAGGTTCAGATAGTGTCAGAGAGTTTCAGAGACTTTCTGAGAGTGTCAGAGAGTGTCTGTGAGTTTCTGACAGTTTCTGAGTTTGTCGGAGAGTGTCAGAGAGTGTCAGAGAGTGTCAGAGAGTTTCAGAGAGTGTCACAGAGTGTCAGTGAGTGTCAGAGAGTATCAGAGAGGGTCAGCGAGAATCAGAGAGTGTCAGCGAGTGTCAGAGAGTTTCAGAGATTTTCTGAGAGTGTCAGAAAGTGCCTGAGAGTTTCTGACAGTTTCTGAGTGTGTCGGAGAGTGTCAGAGAGTGTCAGAGAGTGTCCGAGAGTTTCAGAGAGTGTCACAGAGTGTCAGTGAGTGTCAGAGAGTATCAGAGAGGGTCAGCGAGAATCAGAGAGTGTCAGCGAGTGTCAGAGAGTTTCAGAGACTTTCTGAGAGTGTCAGAGAGTGCCTGAGAGTTTCTGACAGTTTCTGAGTGTGTCGGAGAGTGTCAGAGAGTTTCAGAGAGTGTCAGAGAGTGCCAGAAAGTTTCAGAGAGTGTCACAGAGTGTCAGCTAGCTTCAGAGAGATTCAGAGAGTGTCAGGGAGAGTCAGAGAATGTCAGAGAATTTCAGAGAGTGTCAGAGAGTTTCAGAGAGTGTCAGACAGTATCTGAGAGTGTCAGAGAGTGCCGAAGAGTTTCAGAGAGTGTCAGAGTGTCAGAGAGTTTCAGAGAGTGTCAGAGAGTGTCAGAGAGTGTCAGAGAGTTTCAGAGAGTGTCAGAGAGCATCAGATAGTGTCAGCGAGAATCAGAGAGTGTCAGCGAGTGTCAGAGAGTGTCAGAGAGTTTCAGAGAGTGTCAGAGAGTGTCAGAGAGCTTCAGAGAGTGTCACAGAGTGTCAGTGAGTGTCAGAGAGTTTCAGAGAGTGTCAGATAGTGTCAGTGAGTGTGAGAGAGTATCAGAGACATTCAGTGAGAGTCAGAGAGTGTCACAGAGTGTCAGAGAGTGTCAGAGAGTTTCAGAGATTTTCTGAGAGTTTCTGAGAGTGTCAGAGAGTGTCAGAGATTGTCAGAAAGATTCAGAAAGTGTCAGATAGTATCAGAGAGTTTCAGAAAGTGTCAGAGAGTGTCTGAGAGTGTCAGAGAGTGTCAGAGAGATTCAGAGAGTTTCAGAGAGTGCCAGAGAACATCAGAGGGTTTCAGAGTGTGTCAGAGCGTGTCAGAGAGTTTCAGAGAGTGTCAGAGAGTGTCTGAGAGATTCAGAGAGTGTCAGAGAGTTTGAGAGAATTTCAGAGAGTGTCGGAGAGTGTCAGAGAGTTTCAGAGAGGTTCAGAGAGTGTCAGGGAGTGTCAGAGAGTGTCAGGGAGTTTCGGAGAGTTTCAGAGAGAGTCAGACAGTGTCTGAGAGTGTCAGAGAGTGTCAAAGAGTTTCAGAGTTTCAGAGAGTGTCAGAGAGTTTCAGAGAGTTTCAGAGAGCTTCAGAGAGTGTCAGGGAGTGGCAGAGTGTCAGAGATTTTAGGTGAGTTTCAGAGAGAGTCAGACAGTGTCTGAGAGTGTCAGAGAGTGTCAAAGAGTTTCAGAGAGTGGCAGAGAGTGTCAGAGAGTGTCAGAGAGGTTCAGATAGTGTCAGAGAGTTTCAGAGACTTTCTGAGAATGTCAGAGAGTGCCTGAGAGTTTCTGACAGTTTCTGAGTGTTTCAGAGAGTGTCACAGAGTTTCAGAGAGTGTCAGAGATTTTCAGAGAGTTTCAGAGATCTTCAGAGAGTGTCAGAGAGTGCCAGAAAGTTTCAGAGAGTGTCAGGGAGTGTCAGAGAGTGTCAGAGAATTTCAGAGAGTGTCAGAGAGTTTCAGAGAGTGTCAGACAGTATCTGAGAGTGTCAGAGAGTGCCGAAGAGCTTCAGAGAGGTTCAGAGAGTGTCAGAGAGTGTCACAGAGTGTCAGAGAGTGTCAAAGAGTTTCAGAGAGTTTCTGAGCGTTTCTGAGAGTGTCATAGAGTGTCAGAGATTGTCAGAAATTTTCAGAAAGTGTCAGATAGTGTCAGAGAGTTTCAGAAAGTGTCAGAGAGTGTCAGAGATTGTCTGAGAGTGTCAGAGAGTGTCAGAGAGTTTCAGATGAGTTTCAGAGAGTTTCAGAGAGTTTCAGAGAGATTCAGAGTGTGTCAGAGCGTGTCAGAGAGTTTCAGAAAGTGTCTGAGAGTGTCAGAGATTGTCAGAAAGTTTCAGAAAGTGTCAGATAGTGTCAGAGATTTTCAGAAAGTGTCAGAGAGTGTCAGAGAGTGTCTGAGAGTGTCAGAGATTGTCTGAGAGTGTCAGAGAGTTTCAGAGAGTTTCAGAGAGTGTCAGAAAGTTTCAGAGAGTGTCAGAGAGTTTCAGAGAGTTTCAGAGAGTTTCAGAGAGTGTCAGGGAGTGCCAGAGAGTGTCAGAGAGTTTCGGAGAGTTTCAGAGAGAGTCAGACAGTGTCTGAGAGTGTCCGAGAGTGTAAAAGTGTTTCAGAGAATGTCAGAGAGTGTCAGATAGTGTCAGAGAGGTTCAGATAGTGTCAGAGAGTTTCAGAGACTTTCTGAGAGTGTCAGAGAGTGTCTGTGAGTTTCTGACAGTTTCTGAGTTTGTCGGAGAGTGTCAGAGAGTGTCAGAGAGTGTCAGAGAGTTTAAGAGTGTGTCACAGAGTGTCAGAGAGTTTCAGAGACTTTCTGAGAGTTTCAGAGAGTGCCTGAGAGTTTCTGACAGTTTCTGAGTGTGTCGGAGAGTGTCAGAGAGTGTCAGAGTGTTTCAGAGAGTGTCACAGAATTTCAGAGAGTGTCAGAGATTTTCAGAGAGTTTCAGAGAGTGTCAGAGAGTGTCAGAGAGTGCCAGAAAGTTTCAGAGAGTGTCACAGAGTGTCAGAGAGTTTCAGAGAGATTCAGAGAGTGTCAGGGAGTGTCAGAGAATGTCAGAGAATTTCAGAGAGTGTCAGAGAGTTTCAGAGAGTGTCAGACAGTATCTGAGAGTGTCAGAGAGTGCCGAAGAGTTTCAGAGAGAGTCAGAGTGTCAGAGAGTTTCAGAGAGTGTCAGAGAGTGTCAGAGAGTGTCAGAGAGTTTCAGAGAGTGCAGAGAGTATCAGAGAGTGTCAGCGAGAATCAGAGAGTGTCAGCGAGTGTCAGAGAGTGTCAGAGAGTTTCAGAGAGTGTCAGAGAGTGTCAGAGAGTGTCAGAGAGCTTCAGAGAGTGTCACAGAGTGTCAGTGAGTGTCAGAGAGTTTCAGAGAGTGTCAGATAGTGTCAGTGAGTGTTGGAGAGTATCAGAGACATTCAGTGAGAGTCAGAGAGTGTCACAGAGTGTCAGAGAGTGTCAGATAGTTTCAGAGATTTTCTGAGAGTTTCTGAGAGTGTCAGAGAGTGTCAGAGAGATTTTAAGAGTTTCAGAAAGTGTTAGAGAGTGTCTGAGAGTGTCAGAGAGTGTCAGAGAGATTCAGAGAGTTTCAGAGAGTGCCAGAGAGCATCAGAGGGTTTCAGAGTGTGTCAGAGCGTGTCAGAGAGTTTCAGAGAGTGTCAGAGAGTGTCTGAGAGATTCAGAGAGTGTCAGAGAGTTTGAGAGAATTTCAGAGAGTGTCGGAGAGTGTCAGAGAGTTTCAGAGAGGTTCAGAGAGTGTCAGGGAGTGTCAGAGAGTGTCAGAGAGTTTCGGAGAGTTTCAGAGAGAGTCAGACAGTGTCTGAGAGTGTCAGAGAGTGTCAAAGAGTTTCAGAGTTTCAGAGAGTGTCAGAGAGTTTCAGAGAGTTTCAGAGAGCTTCAGAGAGTGTCAGGGAGTGGCAGAGAGTGTCAGAGATTTTAGGTGAGTTTCAGAGAGAGTCAGACAGTGTCTGAGAGTGTCAGAGAGTGTCAAAGCGTTTCAGAGAGTGGCAGAGAGTGTCAGAGAGTGTCAGAGAGGTTCAGATAGTGTCAGAGAGTTTCAGA